>NC_138205.1:51519091-51768372 GCF_964194415.1 Vipera berus | reverse complement strand
TGATGCTCGTTTCGTTCAAACAATCGCTTTTTATTTTCCTGTTGCGTTAGGGGCCAGCTTTTGCAATTCTCCTTAGTTTTTTCCCCCGGTTTATTCTGTGGTGGGGGTTTTCCTTAGGAGCCTAAGAGACATACGTCTTCTCCTGTTGGATATTTTCCAAACCATTGACCTTTCTGAGCTGCTTTATAGCGGCTCTTTACCCTTTCCAGATGGCTTTTAGTTTTTAGATGGCTTTTAGAGCTGGCCACGCCCACCCAGTAGGCCACGCCCACCCTGGCCATACCCACCCAGCCCCCTAAGGGCAACTGCAATGCTGATGCGGCCCTCAATGTAATTGAATTTGACACCCCTGCTCTATGGGGTTCAAGTTAGGCAAGTTTGCTGGCCAATCAAGCACAGTAATCCTACGGTCATTGAACCAGGTTTTGGTGCTTTTGGCAGTGTGGGCAGGTGCCAAGTCCTGCTGGAAAATGAAGTCAGCATCCCCATAAAGCTTATCTGCGGAACGAAGCATGAAGTGCTCCAAAATCTCCTGGTAGATCCTGGACTTAATGAAGCACAGTGGACCAACACCAGCAGATGACATGGCTCCCCAAATCAACACAGACTGTGGAAACTTCACACTGGACTTAAAGCATCTTGCAGCCTCTCCATTCTTCCTACAGACTCTGGGTCCTTGGTTTCCATATGAGATGCAAAAGTTGCTCTCATCAGAAAAGAGGACTTTGGACCACTGAGCAACAGACCAGGTCTGTTTTTCTTTAGCCCAGGTAAAACGCTTCTGACGTTTGTTGTTCAGGAGCGGCTTGACAAGAGGAATACAACATTTGAAGCCCATGTCCAGGATCCGTCTCTGTGTGGTGGCTCTTGATGCACTGACTCCAGCCTCACTCCACTCCTTGTGAAAGTCCCCAACACTTTTGAATGGCTTTTTGCTGACAATCCTCTCCAGGCTGTGGTCATCCCTGCTGCTTGTGCACCTTTTTCTTCCACACTTTTCCCTTCCACATAACTTTCTATTAATGTGCTTTTATACAGCACTTTGGCAACATCCAACTTCTTTTGCAATTACCTTTTGAGGCTTTCCCTCCTTACGGAGGGTGTCCATGATGGTTTTCTGCACAACTGTCAGGTCAGCAGTCTTCCCCATGATTGAGATTCCTACTGAACCAGATCGAGAGACCATTTAAAGGCTCAGGAACGCTTTGCAGGTGTTATGGCTTAATTAGCTTATTAGAGTGGGACACTTTTAGCCTAGAATATTGCACCTTTTCAAAATATTCTAATTTTCTGAGATTGTGGATTTGGGGTTTTCATGAGCTGTAAGCCATAATCATCACAATTATGACAAATCACAGCTTGAACTATCTTGCTTTGCATGTAATGAGTCTATCTCATATATTAGTTTCCCCTTTTAAGTTGCAGTACTGAAATAAATGAACTTTTGCACGATATTCTAATTTTTCGAGTTTCACCTGTATTAAAATGTTTTTTCTTTTTGGGTATTTGCTTGAGAGCACTTTGAAGCTCACTATAGAAAAGTAGAATTTTATCATCACTTGCGTCTACAATTGGGGCTTAGATCTGTAGTATAGTAATGTTGAGTGGCTTGCCTTGAATTTGGATAAATACTATGCAATCGCTGTACGCTCTATGATTCTCAAAACATTTAGCCATTTGTTTGCTTATGCAGAATACAACTCCTTTTCATCTGATATTATTCCCAGAAAACCATAAACCCATCTGATTTGAATTGACCACTAACTGTCCAGTGTAACTCAGTGATGCCAAGGATGCCTATGTTCACACTAATCATTTCCCAAGGGACATGCCTCTTGCCAGTGCTTTTTTTGTAAAAGAAAAAGGTACCAGAACTCACACATATCATACAACCTGCCTTGCCTACCCTACAAGGTTCCATCCAAAAATCCGGCCCGCGAAGTGGTTTCATGTGGCCCGCGAAGCCATCCTGGAAACAGTGAGGGAACGGCCCCCACTGCCTTGGCCCTGGGCCAGAGACCCTCCTTCTGCCAGAGACCCTCAGATCTGTCCCACTCCCGCCCAGGCCCCCATAGGCCCCCTTGATGCGAATGATGCAGAGCTGTCCACGCCCACCCAGTAGGCCATAAGCACTTTAGCCACGCCCAAGGGACATGCCTCTTGCCAGTGCTTTTTTTGTAAAAGAAAAAGGTACCAGAACTCACACATATCATACAACCTGCCTTGCCTACCCTACAAGGTTCCATCCAAAAAAGGTGTCGGAACTCCGTTCTGAGCATTCTATGACAAAAAAAGCCCTGCCTCTTGCCTTCCATGTTCCAATTTGATATAACTTTGTACAGCGTAGGCGACCTCTTTCGCCATGGGCACCATCAATTGTTGTCCTTCCTGAAGGCTTTCCTCCACCAACATTATAAAATCCGTGACTGCTAACAGCTCGTCTATGCTCTTCTTCAGTAGCTTGCAGTTGATATCTGCTGTTGATATCAATATCTGAGTCATATTGAGTTATTGCCATAAAGTATTCTGGTGAGATATTTTTTACAGGGTAGTTCACCATTGCTTTTTGTAACCCTCCCCATTTATCCAGACTTGGGACTGGTATATAGTTGAGGAATCAACCATATGGCTGGACTAATGTATATAAGTGTAAAAAGTGTAAATATAAGCATAGGTTAAAAACAGTAATTTCTAGTCTTTCTCATTTATACTACTGTGCCTCTTCCCTTCTCTATTTTATATTCAATAGGAGATTCCTTTCCCAATTACTGACAAAAAGCTTGATCTACAAACATCATTTTTTATGGTTTTAAAACATGTTTAAATTATGTGGAAAAAAAGACTCAAGGATGCTCTCAGGCTTCTTGTTTATTCTAGATGCAGGCAAAGATATCACCATGACTACTGTGAATGAAGAGAACCTTCTAAAGCAAACAAGAGCAAAAATGTGGCCCTCAAATGTGGATTACATTAATATTTATAAAACTAACTTAGCTTAAATGTATACAACTAATTGCAATTACAAGTTACTTATAGAAGAATTAACTGGTAACACTCAGACTTCTTTCTACTACAATGTAATCCCTTTCAGGATTCCCATGATAAGCGTTCAGGCAGGTCCATCACACTCTTTGCACGCAAGTGGAAGGACAAAGTGCCATGGCCACGTCTCACCAAAGAAGATTTCAAGGTAGGACACCTTTCATCTTTCCTGGTTAATTAGGGAATCAATGCACATAGTCCTTGTTTAACAACCACAACTGGGCTTGAAAATACTATTATTAAGTGAAGTGGTCTCTAAATCAAACCACAACTGTGCTTATGATCTTACTTCAACTTTCCTTTGCTTTACAGATCTGTGAAAGTTGTAATTGTGAGGACTGGTTGCAAAGTTATTTCTTCATCATTATGAATGGTTATGAAAGTGGGCAGTTGCTAAACAAGGATTACTTATACTACCAAATCTCAGTATTAAACAGGGATATCAGTAAGACCAAGACCTGTTTGCTTAACAATCTCCATAGAAAACTTGGCTTTTTGATTTTTAGTCAAAGGGGCAGTTAACATCACTTAGTTGAGATTTTATACCAGCTGAGTTGTTGGAAGCAAGGTTGGTGAACCTTGCTAAAGAGGAAATTATCTGATAGGGCAAAACATATTCCGATTAAATACCAACTCTTTTCCTGTTTGATTGAAAAGATGGGAAAATTAGAAGGCCATTGTTTTATTTATCATTTGATTTTTAAATGCCAGTTTAAGTATCAATAATAGGAGCAAGGATGGAACATCTGTAACAAATTGTTTCTTATTTGCAGCCAGCATGGCTCTCAGTGGACTTTGATAACTGGAGAGATTGGGAAGGAGATGAAGAAATGGAAGCAGCCATGGCTGAACAATATGCAGAGGTGAGCACAATTATCAGACCAAAGCAGAATTTTGAAACTTATTTGACTCACTCTGAATCAGCAAAGCTGAAGCCTGAGAAAGTAAAAAGTGACTATTCTGTATCCCAATTATAGTGTTAACTAATAGTGGCAATAGGCAATAAGGAACTCATCAAATTTTCAGACAACACCAAGCTGGCAGGAATAGCTAACACTCCAGAAGATAGGCTTAAGATACAGAAGGATTTTGACAGACTTGAACATTGGGCACTATCTAACAAAATGAAAGTCAATGGTGAAAAAAGTAAGGTTCTACATTTAGGCAAGAAAAAGCAAATGCACAGGTATAGTATAGGTTAGGGGTCCCCAACCCCCAGTCTGTGGACCAGTACCGGGCCACAGCATCTCAGGGATGCTGGCAGCACACAAAACCACACCTCCTCTGGGCCGCAGAAAACCCTCTCCATGGAACCGGTCCCTGGTAGTCAAAAGGTTAGCCAAATGGTTGAGGACCTCTGGTATAGGTGGTACCCTGCTCAATAGTATTAACTGTGAGAGGGATCTCGGAGTCCTAGTGGACAATCACTTAAATATGAGCCAGCAGTATGCTGCAGCTTCCAAAAAAGCCAACACAGTGCTAGGTTGCATTAACAGAGGGATAGAATCAAGATCACATGAAGTGTCAATACCACTTTACAATGCCTTCACAATACACTTGGAATACTGTATCCGGTTTTGGTCACCACGATGTAAAAAAGATGTTGAGACTCTAGAAAGAGTACAGAGAAGAGCAGCAAAGATGATTAGGGAACTGGAGGCTAAAACATATAAGGAACGGTTGCTGGAATTGGGTATGTCTAGTTTAATGAAGAGAAGGACTAGGGGTGACCTGATAGCTTTATTCCAATATCAATGCCATGGTTCCGACAGACAGAGATGAATATAGCAGACCTCTGAGACTTGATAATTCCTCATAGAGTATGTTTATTAGTTACAAAGTATCGGCACAGTCGAAAGTGAAACCAAGTCCAAATACACAAGTAACAATTGCCCAATACAAAGCTAAAAGTCCCACCCATAAAACTATGCAAGGAACTGCGTTCCCCAATATGATTATTTGGCAGGCTTTTTATGTAATGCCCAGTCCCTAGTCTCGGGAGCAGCCAATGACCTTGGTTCCCATGGGACAGAAGATTATTTTGACTAACGAAGCACCTGGGCAACCCTCCTCCCTCTGTTCTATGTGGCAACCTATAATGAGAAAAAAAATGGCTGCAGCCATTCTCATTGTAAGTTGACAATCTCAGGGGTTGCCACAAAGAAGAGGGAGTCAGGCTATTCTCCAAAGCACCTGAAGGGAGGACAAGAAGCAACAGATGGAAACTAAACAAAGAAAGAAGCAACCTAGAACTAAGAAGAAATTTCCTGACAGTTAGAACAATTTATCAGTGGAACAACTGCCTCCAGAAGTTGTGAATGCTCCAACACTGCAAGTTTTTAAGAAAAGACTGGACAGCCATTTGTCTGAAATGGTATAGAGTTTCCTGCCTGAGCAGGGGGTTGGACTAGATGACCTCCAAGGTCCCTTCCAACTTTATTATTATTATTGTTACATAAATATATAATGCAGTGATTCTGTTTGGCAATGTCATGAGCAATAGCTAGAAAAACACCATTTATCAAAGCAGAATTGTGCTGCTATTATTATATTTGCTATAACATCTTGTATTATTTATGCACCATTTATACATAAAGTATTGAATAATGCAAATTTATGCTCACATTAAGGTAAAAAGTAAAATCAAAAGGTAAGAGGCTCTAATAAGAGAGAAAACAATATTAACCTTTCCCTAATTCTGAGATTTCAGAAATTGTCTATATGTAACAACTTGCCCTCTTTTTACTGAGCATAGTAGAATAACATAAATCTAGTTAGCCAGATTAAATACTCATTGACTAACAGAAATAATAGTAGATATTTTAATAACTTTGTCATGATATAACTGTTAATATTTTAACTATACTATTTGGGTAGGAATATCCTCCACAATTCTCAATATGAAATAGCAACACCATTTGCTTTAATCTCCTTGTTCCCTTACAGCTCATGCAAAAAGTCACTAAGAAAGATCCACCGCCAGCCATGGATGATCTTGATGTAAGTAAAGAGCATCTTTAACTATTTCTGAACTCTGTTTGCTTGACTCTATATTATCAGTTTATCAGATCTGCAAGTTAACATGGCTGGAGGACTAGGATGGAATATGGCTTGTGCCTCACTAGTATTTCAAGCCATTGTTCCATTGGTTAGGTTAGGTTTAGGTTTATTAAATTTGGCTTGCAGAAGTTGATATATACATTTGTAAAGTATTTTATATATACATATACATACATATATATATGTAAATTATTCAAATTGCTAATAAAGAATTTGGGAGGCTGAGATGATCATTTCGAACTTATTATGTTTTCATCAGTCAGTCAGTTTGAATAATTTACACAAATAATGAGCTGTCATAAGTTGACTATATCCTGTGGATAAGCCTTGAGTCAGGCCAAAGCAGGAAAGAAAGAGTTAATTAGCAAGGTGCATTCAAAAAGCCTCGACAAATTATATATATATATATAGTATTTTAAAGTATTCATTTTATAAATTTGGGGTATGCTCCTCTCTCAGTGAAAATACTAATCTTTCTCTGTATGTGCTTAACAATTTTAGGATGACAGCTGAAAGGCACAACTCCCTGACTGGACTGCTACCTAAGTTTACTACAGCTACAGTCAACAGAGACATGGGACTAGGCATCACATTGGCTAAGACCTAGGACAAGGAAGCAGATGTGATGTGTCAAAGTGTTTCAAATTTATTTGTTTTCAATGGGTGTTAAATTATTGCAATGTAATTTTTCTGGATGACTTCAATAAACAACTCTTTGCACCAAATCTGGGAGTGAAGTTGGCTCTAAAGACTTAGCAGAGTTGTTATAATCCATTCCCTATTAAGTGTAGAAAGAAACAAGACTCACATAGCTGTCTTTGTAAATTGGATAATTACAAAGAAACTTTGTAAAATTTTGTGAAAGAAAATGATCATTCAATAAAAAATCAGCTTTAGCTTCAGCTGATTTTACTTTCAAGGAGACATTTATAAGTATGTGTTGCCCCTTTCATTTCAATGAGTGGCCAACCTTATTTGATCTGAAGTTCAGCCATAATTGGGAACTATCTGGAAATACTCAGCTGTTGAATAAGCAGGGAAATAACAACAACAACAACAACAACAACCTTAATAGCTCTTAGGTCCTTGGTTAGGACTTGAACTGTTTAGTTTGTACAAGTCCACACTATGAATTGAATTGAAGATTAACTATAATAATAATAACAGCAACAAACTAACAAGAACAACAATAATAATAACTCAACTGCCTTTATACTCAGACATTACCTTAACAGATCTTAAGTCCTTGGTTAGGACTTGAACTATTAAGTTTTTACCAATCTCAGACTGAATCAAATTGAAGATTAACAATCATCATCATCATCTAAGTGGAGGAAATATCATAAAGGCAATTAACACCTGGGCCATGCCAGTAATATGATAGCTGGAATAATTGACTGGACTCAGATAGAACTTGATAACTTGGATCGAAAGACAAGAAAACTAATGACAATGCATCATGCCCTGCACCCAAAAAGTGATTGTATTTGCTTAGATCTCAGGGTGGCAGAGGAGTATTACTGGTGAAATAAACTACGGAAGAGGAAAAACATGGCTTAAATGACTAGATAAATAAAAAACAAAAGAGCCTCTGCTGAAGGTCGTGAAAAAGGGAAACCTCTTGAAAACAAGATTGAAAGAATATCGAAAGGAAACAACTGAGCATTGGGTTTCTAACTGGAAAAAGAATCCTATGCACACTCAATGCCTGAAGGACATTGAAGGAAAGGTAGATACAAACATAGAACTAATTGATCTCAGAGGTCTTGAAGAAAGAAACTGAAGGCTTCATTTTGGCTGCCCTAGAATAAGCCTTGCAGACCAATTCCATGAAAGCAAAAATTCAACATGTCAGTAACAACAGCAAATGTCACTTATGCAATGAAAAAAATGAGAGTGGATCACCTTATCAGTTGCTGCAGCAAAATCTCACAGATTGATTATTTACAATGTCATAATCAAGTTGCCAAAATCATACATTGGAAGCTTTGCAAGAAGTTTGGGTTCAAATGCAACAAAAATTAACTAGGAACACCAAACTGACAAAGTTCTTGACAATGAGCTAGTCAAGATCCTGTAGGACTTTCGGATCCAAACAGAGAGACTTCTGGCCCACAACACACCTGACATCACTATTGTGGAAAAGAAAAAAGTCTGTTTCATTGATATTGCAATACCAGAGGATGCACAAATTGAGGAAAAACGTATAGGAAAAATAAAATAATAATAATTTGCAAATTGAAGTTGAGTGACTGTGGAGAAGAAATCAATAGCTGTACCAATAATAATAGGAGCAATACCCTTGGAGCAATACCCAAAGAGCTGCCTAGATAGATGGAAATTTTGAACTTATTAGACCTGAATATCCTGATTTGCAAAAAACCTACCCTACTCGGAACTGCCTAAATACTCAAGACACCTTAACAGCATCTTGGTTAGGTTCTTGGTTAGGACTTGAACTGTTAAGTTTTTATCAGTCCCAGACTGTGAACTGAAGATTAACCATAATAATAATAATAATAATAATAATAATAATAATAATAATAATAATAATAATAATAATAATAATAATAATAATAATAATAATAATAATAATATTAATAATAATAATAATAATACTATTCTAGAAGGCGGCAGTATTTTAGTGAACCACTTCCCTAGCACAAAATTCTATGGTTGTTTCCCTTATGTTAGCTTAATTGGGGAACATATTTATCTTTCCTTTAGTGTGCTTCTTGGTGACAATCTTAAACTTTTTTTATTTTATAGCAGAATTCTTATGCTAGGGTTGTCAGATCTGGGCTACAAACATGGAGGCCAGCAGGGACAACTCTCTCGCCTTAAAAATGGGAACTAAAATGGAGATCCAATCCTCAACTATGATTTCCCCATGCTTTTAATTCTTTCTCTATACCACATTTTCTCAACTTCAGCAATTTTAGGATGGACTTCTATTTCCAGAATTCCCCAGCCAGCTTTCTATGAGTAGAAGTCAACACATCTTAAAACTGGATAAACACCGATCTACACAAATTCATTCAATTTATATGCCGCCTATTGCTCCTGACTACAATATTAAGCCAAATGCTATAGGAACCATAAACTATTGGGCTAATAGATGTGGGCTGCAAAAAATTCAGACCACTCGACACAGCAAATATATTGAGAAAACTCTACTCTTTGCTGTCATTTAGTAGTTGTTCTGATTTCTCCAGCCCCAGGCCTACACATTATATTACCCTGCTATATAAATGTAGTCAATTGTGATTTGTTGTTAGCAATCATTACAGAAACCTCTTTTTAAATGATATACAAAATCAGGTTCTGATAACATCCTCAGCAAGGAGCTTTTCCAATCTTAAAAATACAGTTTATTCTCAAGGCTGGAAGCTTGTAAAGTGAGATCTCTGTTTTCACGAGAATAAAATCGCAAACAATGAATCAGATTGTTACTGTTGTTTTTGCCTAGGCTGTTATGCTTTACATTAATGATTTTAAATTATGTATATCTGATGTAAGCTGCTCAAAGTTTTTTGAGTGGGCGACTATAATAAAACTAAACAACAATCATGGATTTGGGATAGATAGCATCACCCCTAGATGGATTTGTAACTGGCTGACAAACCGCACTCAGTATGTAGCCCTTAACGGAACTATATCCATATGGAGCGAAATAAGCAGTGGGGTACCTCAAAGTTCTGTTTTAGGCCCAGTACTCTTCAATATCTTCATAAAAGATTAAGATGACAGAATAAAAGGGGAACTCATCAAATTTACTGACAACACCAAGTTGGCAGGAATAGCCAACATCCCAGAAGATAGAATCAAGATCCAAAAGGATTTTGACAGAGTTGTACACTGGGTCCTATCTAACAAAATGAAATTCAGTGGTGAGAAAAGTAAGGTTTTTCACTTAGGCAAGAAAAAACAAAGGTATAGGTATAGAATAGGTGGAAACTGGTTCAATAGAGCCTTGGTGGAGCAGTGAGCTAATGCCTCCTTAAGTAACACCAGCTGCCTGCAATTAGTGCAGGTTCGCATCCCACCAGGCTCAAGGTTGACTCAGCCTTCCATCCTTCCGAGGTAGGTAAAATGAGAACCCAGATTGTTGGGGGCAATTAAGCTGACTTTGTAATAATGCCGCTTGGGGGTGTGTGTGAAAGCCCTAATAAGCAGGCATATACATAGAATGAAGGCTACTGCTAAGCTTGTAAGCCGCCCTGAGTCTTCGGAGAAGGGCGGGATATAAATGGAATTAAAATAAAAAAATAAAAATAAAATAGCAATAACTGCAAATGGGATCTTGGATTCCTAGTGGATGATCATTTAAATAGTGTGCTGCAGCCACCAAAAGAGTAATGCAATCTTAGGCTGCTTTAACAGAGGAATAGAATCAAGATTAAGTGAACTGTTAGTATCCTTTTACAAGGCCTTGGTAAGATCACACTTGTAATACTGCGTCCAGTTTTGGTCATTCACAATATAAAGATGTTGAGACTCTGAAAAGAGTGCAGAGAAGACTAACAAAGATGATTAGTGGACTGGAGGCCAAAGCATATGAAGAACTGCTGCAGGAATTGGGTATGGCTAGTCTAGTGAAAAGAAGGAGTAGGGGTGACATGATAACAGTGTTTCAATATTTGAGGGGCTGCCACAAAGAAGGGGGGGTCAACCTATTTTACAGAGCACCAGAATGGTTGGAAACTAACCAAAGAGAGGAGCAACCTAGAACTAAGGAGAAATTTCTTGACAGTGAGAAGAATAAACCAATGGATCGGTTTGCCTTCAGGTGTGGGTACTCCCATCACTGGAGGCTTTTAAAAAAAGACTGTCTGAAATGGTATAGGGGGTTGAACTAGAAAACCTCCAAGGTCCCTTTAGATTCTTTTTTTTTATAGTTTTATTCCGCCTCCTCCCCCCCCCATCCGCAAGGACATAAAACAGCCCCGTGAACATTTTCACTGAGCTCCGCCTTCCACCCCACGCTCGTCCTCGTTGCCCAGTCTTTAAAGTTAATTTTTAGGTCACGAAACACAAATAGTACATTGGCCAACGTTGGCCCCGCCCTCCCTACATAGCGAGCTTGGAGAAACGTAACAATTATGTCCTTTGCTGCCTGCCTTAGGCCGCCAGTCGCGCATGTGCGTTGTCTCGGAGAGAGAAAAGGCGCCGATAGTTCGTGTCTCCTGGTTGGCCAACTTCGGGACTGCATGGCGTTTATGTGTCAGCGGGACAGCTGGGTTCAGCAGGTGCGGAAGGATGCAGGCGAGGGATGGCTATGAGACCATGGTCATTGCCGCTATTCGGGGGGGGGGGGAAGAGAAGAGGGAGGATGAATGCTTGCATTACCCTTTTATTCTGCATGCCTTTGCGCTGGAGAAGGATTCTTGGTGCAGTCTTTCCAATCTCCAGAACTGGAGATAAGGGGCCTTATCCATAATTGGAAAGACACAAATTGAAATGAATAGTTGTAGAGTTCCTCTGTATTCAACAGATGCAGAATTTTAGAAATTCTGTAGGGCTTTTTAAAGCCCAAAGTAGCCCATTCCCGTTAAATGAAGGAACAGTTCTGTATATAACAGATAATTCTTAGGTAGGCCTGATTTCTTCCCTAAGCAGTTGTTGCCATTTCATGTTTTCCTTATTATAGTTTAATGCAACTAATAGAACAATGGATTGTAATACAGAATATATTTAATTACTTGCACAACACAATATGCTGATTTAAAAATCATTTGCATATACATTGTATGTCAGTAGGAAAGGAAAACCCAGGAAAGCAAAAAGAAGGAGTGAAGCTTAACTGCCCTTTGCCCATGAATAACTTCTCTATGAGCAGAGTTATGACTCACTGTAATTAATAGGAAAGTGCCTCGAGACCACATCTATATTTTTTGGTCTCTATTTTAAAATATTTCTAATCCGTGAAGCATTTAGAAGGCAACCAAAGTGAAATTGGACATCTTTAAAAAATATCATTTATATACTGTAATAAAATGGATTCTGAAGTTGGCATACATGGTACAGAATTAAAATAGAAGCTTGAAATAAAAGTGGATCATTTGCTGAATGTAATAATTGTTACAAAATGTTTGCAGTTCTCCCCAGGAATTTAGAGACAAGAAGGCTATTATTAACAACATAGTTTTTCTCATTGTTCATCCCTCTTGGCTTGCACATGATACACCTCTTTAATCTCAATTTTCTATGTAATAATTGCCTCTACCAAAACTAAAGATCCCTTCCTTTTCCTGTTAAGCTTACTACCCAGGTGGTCTCCTGCTGCCCGGCAAAATTATCTACAGAAATTAGTGGAAAGAACATTTTGAAAGGTTTCCATGTCATCCTGGAAGACACTATTCTTTTTCCAGAGGGTGGAGGGCAGGTAGTAATAATTGTTCTCAAACTATTTTAGACTTGTAAATTATTATATATTTCTCAATATGTTGCTTGATATTAAGTGTAACTTTCTGTTTTTAAAACTAAAAATTTAATTGGCCAATATATAATAGGAATACATGATTTTATTTTTAAATGTTTTATTTGTATTTAGATACTTAATGAGGTAATTCAAGAATAAGTTGTATTGAAAACAGTTTCATCATAAAATAGAAAGACTTGGATTGCACTAAGGTGTGTTACATAGTTTAAAAATTCTGGAGTGACTTTGATTCTTCCTAAAAACCTTTGGTATGAGATTCATAATAATTGAAACTTTTATTTCAAGTAATTAATAATGTAAAAATGATCGAGCAATGCCTTTATTTGTGCAATCATTCATTGTTGCTCTTGCATTAATAACATTTATTTTGGGATATCTATGGAAAGGATAGCATTTATTAATTTTTTCCCAGAGCCTTCCCACAAATAAAGTATTTATGAACTAAGTTTGTCTCTTTTATATATATGTTTTTCCCCCTCAGAAGCCAGGATTGTAACTTTAAATTTCTTCATTTCAGCCTGATGACCATGGATTTATTAACGATATCCCTGTTCTCAGAGTCACCCGACAAGGTCCAGATGCTTTACACTTTATCCAGACACCACTTGAGCCAGGAACTAAGGTACAACTGACGCTGGATTGGGACCGGCGGTTTGACCATATGCAGCAGCATTCAGGTGAAGAATTGATGCATGTGATGTCCATCAGTTTGGGTGATATAATACAGAATACTTAAAGAAACCCAATAGAAAGGGTTTGAATAGCTCAGGGGTCGGCAACCTAAAAAAGGAAAAGAGCCATTGGGAACCGGTTCCATCACACATAAAAATAAGTGGGAGCCGCATGCGTGCGTCCGCGCATGCGCAAAAAACATTTTGCGCATGCGCAAAATGGGTTTTTCTTGCGCATGCGAGGACGCGCGCGATTGCCATTTTTTTTAATGTGTGATGGAACTGGTTCCCGGTTTGCTGATGACGGACATGGATGCAGGAGCCGGAGGGAAAGGAATGCAAAATTGCATGGAGGGGCGCAAGGGGTGGAAGATGCCGGGATGGGGAGAGGAAGAGGCAGGGTGAGTGGCTCCGAAGGACTCACGGTCAAGCCGGTGCCCAGCACGATCACGTCGTAGGCCTCGTCCATGGTGCCGGCTACACAGCCGCCTCCCCCCTCCCCGAGAGGAGCCAAGATGGACCGCGGCACCCGTAGCCTGCCTGGATCTTTCCGCCGGAAACGAGTCCCGTTCAAGAATCTCTCCGCCGCGGGGAACCGCCCCAGCTAACTTCGCTTTTCCTATGCCGTAGCAGACGTCAATGGGAGGCGTGGCGGGAGACGAGAAAGACGCGCGCGTTACTTTTCCCAGATTGGTGCCTACGCTTAGAAGCAAGAAAAAGAAGTCCCGAAGCCACTTCCCCGGGGCTGCTCGTTTGGGTGGGGAAGGGGGGGGTTGTAAATCGCGGGGGCCTTGCCCCTCCTGCTGTCATGGCAACGGCGGTGGCACCACTGATCCGGTGCTGGAAGTAAATGGATCCGTAATTCTGAATAAAGGAGAAAATAATTCCCAACCCCCCAGGTGTAGCTCCTCTCCCCATCCCCACTCTCAAGCCTCTGTCAGAAACATCTTAAAAAGATTTGCTGCTTGCAGCGACTCCCAAGATAACTCCGCCAAGGAAAAGAGATCCGCGATACGGGGTGGGGAGAGGGGGAAGGGCAGTAGTTGCACCCACACTGGTTGCATGTTAATAGTGTCGGGGACTGCGGTTCACGGCGCTTCGGTTACTGGGGAATATTTTTGTCAGTTGCAAAGCTGCTTTCCACGCTCCAGCTGCGTTCCCGCTCGTCGCCAGCCATAAAATGGTTGATAGGGCTTTGGGTCGACTGAGCAATGTAGGACCGCAGCCTTTATGATCTCCTGCTTCCCCTTGATTGCGTTACGGGGTTGAGGGAGCCGACCTGTCAGCTTTGGACCGGCCTCACCGTCCTGAGGCTGCCTCAGGTTTTGTTTTGGTTTTTTTTTGCCCGCCTCGAACGACTTGTGTGTAATCGCGTCCTGATGATAAAGGATTCGTGCAAGAGGGAGGGGAGAGAGTGTCCCCCAATATACTCGGTGAGGCTGAGACCGCTTTAAAGCTGGGCTTGAGGAACGCGTGTCTTTTAAAAGGCGAATCGTTTCAACTTTTTGGGACTTTTTGGTTTTCTATCCCGTTTTGACGTTCTGATTTGGCTCTGTTTGGTTTCTTTGGCGCCCCCGGGGGCGGGTGGGGGGGCGGTGGAAGAAGAGAGATTCAGGGATTTCGAAACGGCGAAGATGAGAATACAGCATGCTTTCTTTCGTCTGCCCTCTCACCGCTTAACAGCGGCGCCGCTGCCCGTTCGCGCGGAGGTCCGCGCGCACCTCTCCAAAGGTTTGGGGAGGTGCGCGCGCACCTCCGCTCGTTCGGAGAGGTGTGCGCGCACCTCTCGGAATGGGCAGCAGTGCCGCTTGTTGGGAAAGCTGCCACGGCCCGTTTGCAGAGCTGCCGCTTTCGGCAGCCTGTAAACGAACCGCGGCAGCTTTCCCGACAAGCGGCACCGCTGCCCGTTCACGCGGAGGTCCGCGCGCACCTCTCCAAAGGTTTGGGGAGGTGCGCGCGCACCTCCGCCCATTCGGAGAGGTGCACGTGCACCTCTCCAAACGGGCGGTGCCACTCTCCATTTGGAGAGGTGCGCGCGCACCACTGCCCGTTCGAAGAGGTGCGCCCGCACCGGGCGGCTGGGAGCCGCAGGAGAAGGCTCAAAGAGCCGCATGTGGCTCCGGAGCCGCGGGTTGCCGACCCGTGGAATAGCTGATGAATAATTATTTGTTTCAGGACAACATCTCATCACAGCACTTGCAGATCTGATGTTTGGATACAAGACAACATCATGGTAAGCAGGATGCAACACTTCTCTTTTTCTTCCTTGCCTGTGGATTCTAAAACTAGAGCAGAGGTAATTTGCAAAATCTGTAGAAATGTAACTCTTTCAGGTAATGCTGACAGGCTTAAAATCTGTAGAGCATTTATTAACAAAATCATCTGTAAAAAGAACAGATAACCATATAAGTTCATTAGAAAAAAAAATCCACTGTTGGCAATATTTTAATTAAGACAAATAAAAATGCATAAATGTATGTATATGCTTTTGAATTATTGGAATTCTTATTTAGACTAGGGTCCCAAAATTAGGGAATGGAGAAAAAGTATTAAAGTAAGGGTTGCAGCCATTTGGATTGCAGTTTAGAATAAATCTTAAGATGAAGATTATAAAGTTGAATATATTAGTATATAATAAAGGCATTGTTTTACCATAAGGATTCTGGCACAAAAAGCTATGGTGGGGCTCATAGTTTAACAGTACACAAAAATCACCAGCCTTTTTTTATCTTTCTTTGATGAAATGCCTGACAGAGCATATTCTGAAGCTAAAGAATATAATGTTCTATTATCTGAAAATAGATTTTTAAGTTTCAAGCTTTTTATTCACCCTAATTAGGTAATTTGGATTCAGCTGACTTTTCCCCCAGTATGTAAATTGATGTATTCAGTCTGCCATGTCTGTTTTCAGACTGATTCTAAATTGGAGATCTCATGGACACAACATTTGGCTCATTTTTTTTAGATTTTACAATAATATTGAATAGAATAGAATAAAGTTGGAAGGGACCTTGGAGGCCTTCTAGTCCAGCCCCCTGCTTATGCAGGAGAACCTATACCATCTCAGACAAGTGACTGTCTAGCTTCTTTTTAAAAATCTCTAGTGATGGAGCACCCACGATTTCTGGGGGCAAGCTATTCCCCACTGTTAATTGTCCTCACTGTCAGGACGTTTCTCCTTAATTCCAGGTAGCTTCTCTCTTTGATCAGTTTCCAGCCATTGTTTCTTGTCCTGTCCTCTGGTGCTTTGGAGAATAACGTGACCCCCTGTTCTTTGTGGCAGCCCCGCAAGTACTGGAATACTGCTATCATGTCTCCCTTATTTCTTCTTTTCTTTAGATTAGCCAAACCCACGTCCTACAGCCATTCTTCGTATGTTATAGTCTCCAGGCCTTTGATCATCTTAGTTGCTCTTCTCTGAATTTTTTCCAAACTCTCAACATCTTTTTTGTGATATGGTGACCAGCCTTAGAAAAGCTGAGCAGGAACAAAGCTAGTGGAGGTGACAGTATTCCAGCTGAGCTATTCAAAATCTTAAAAGACGATGCAGTAAAAGTGCTACATTCAATTTGCCAGCAAATTTGGAAAACTCAACAGTGGCCACAGGATTGGAAAAGATCAGTTTACATTCCAATTCCAAAGAAAGGCAGTGCCAAAGAATGTTCAAACGCACCATTGCACTCATTTCTCATGCTAGTAAAGTTATGCTTAAAATCCTACAAGCTAGACTCCAGCAGTATGTGGATCGAGAACTACCAGAAGTACAGGCAGGATTTCGAAGAGCCAGACGAACTAGAGATCAAATTGCCAACATACGCTGGATCATGGAGAAAGCTAGAGAGTTCCAGAAAAACATCTACTTCTGCTTCATTGACTATGCTAAAGCCTTTGATTGTGTGGATCATAACAAACTGGCAAGTTCTTAAAGAGATGGGCGTACCAGACCATTTTATTTGTCTCTTGAGAAACCTATATGTGGGCCAAGAAGCAACAGTGAGAACTGGACACGGAACCACTGATTGGTTCAAAATTGGGAAAGGAGTCCGACAAGGCTGCATACTGTCGCCCTGCCTATTTAACTTATATGCAGAGCACATCATGAGAAAGGCAGGGCTAGATGAATCAAAAGTTGGAATTAAGATTGCTGGAAGAAATATCAACAACCTAAGATATGCAGATGATACCACTCTAATGGCAGAAAGTGAAGAAGAACTAAAGAGCCTCTTGTTGCGGGTGAAGAAGGAGAATGCAAAAGTTGGGTTGAAACTTAACATTAAGAAAACCAAGATCATGGCATCCGGCCCTCTCAATTCCTGGCAAATAGATGGGGAGGAAATGGAGGTAGTGACAGATTTTATTTTCCTGGGCTCCAAGATCACTGCAGATGGGGACTGTAGCCAAGAAATTAAAAGACGCTTGCTCCTTGGAAGGAAAGCCATGGCAAATCTAGACAGCACACTAAAAAGCAGAGATATCACCCTGTCAATAAAAGTGCGTATAGTCAAGGCTATGGTCTTCCCAGTTGCAATGTATGGCAGTGAAAGTTGGACCATAAAAAGGGCTGAGCGCCAAAGAATTGAGGCCTTTGAACTGTGGTGCTGGAGAAGACTCCTGCAAGTCCCTTGGACTGCAAGGCGATCAAACCGGTCAGTCCTAGAGGAGATCAACCCTGACTGCTCATTAGAAGGCCAGATCCTGAAGCTAAAACTCAAATACTTTGGCCACCTAATGAGAAGGAAGGACTCACTGGAGAAGAGCCTAATGCTGGGAAAGATTGAGGGCAATAGAAGAAGGGGACGACAGAGAATGAGGTGGCTGGATGGAGTCACTGAAGCAGTAGGCGTGAGCTTAAATGGACTCCAGAAGATGGTAGAGGACAGGAAGGCCCGGAGGAACGTGATGGGTCGGACACGACTTCGCAGCTAACAACAACAAAAGACCAACATTGGCTGCAGTATTCTAGGTGTGGTCTTACTAGGGTTTTATAAAGTGGTAATAATACCTTGTGTGATCTTGATTCTATGCTTCTGTCTATACAGCCCAGGATTTTATTAGCTTTTTGGTTGCTGCTGCACACTGCTGGCTCATGGTTAAGTGATCATCCACTAGGACTGCAAGGTCCCTCTCACAGTTACTATTTTTAAGCCAAGTCTTCCCAATCTGTACTTGTACCTTTGATTTTTCCTGCCTAAATGTAAAACTGCTTTTTTCCACATTGAAACTCATTTTGTTGGATAGGTTCAAGTTTGTCAAGATCTTTTTGGATCCTGAGTTTGTCTTCTGGGGTGTTGGCTACTCCTGCCAGTTTGGTATCATCTGCAAATTTGATAATTTCCCCTTCAGTTCCCTCATCTAATTCATTGATGAAGATATTGAAGAGTACTGGGCCTAAGACGGAACCTTGTGATATCCCACTGCTTTCTTCTGTCCATGTAGATGTACATGTTGACAATTATGGAGCAGCTTAGATAGGAATAGTTCAACCATCCTGGCCCTTCATGATTTCTCAGTGGCTTTTGATACTGTTGATTATGGTACTTTTCTGGCCTGTCCAGGTCCACTCAACATTGATGGGAGTTGAGAGGTCAAGTCTGAAGCTCCTGATATGTGAGATGCTATAGAGTTTGACACTGTCATCCTTTTGATTTAATATTTATATGAGGCCATTGAGAGAGGTTAATTGTGGTTTTGTACATCTTGACTCCAGCCATCCAAGCAATGCTGTCAAAGTCTTGTTCTAATGCCTGGAGGCTATAGGAATTTGGATGGATTTAACCCTAGCAAGATCAAGCGACTGTGGGTTCTTGGACTACCCAGTTCAGGAGATCTCTCATCTCTGGTTCTAAATGAGATTGCAGTGCCCCATTCAGACTGGAGCATAATCTGGAAGTTTTCTTGGAATCTCAGGTCCTGCACAAAGAACAGATGGCACCTGTGGTCAGGAAGGGCTTTGTGCAGATTTGACTTGTGCAGTTGCACTTGTTCCAGGATTAGGAGGCCCTCCCTATAATCATGCACGCTTTGGTCACCTTGCAAGTGGATTTTGCAATGTGCTACTGGGGACTGCCTTTGAAGTCTATGCAGAAATGGCAGCTAATTCCAGTGCTAGGCAGATCTTGCTATACCCTTGTAACAATTGTATCCCTCAAGCTGCACTCATTACTAGTAAGGTTCCATAGTCAATTCAAGGTATTGTTTTCACATTTAAAGACTTACATGGTGTAGAACCTAGTTTTCTGAGGGACTGACAGCTATAGTGTCTGCCTGTCTTTTATGAGCCAACAGAGTTGGCTTTTTTGGGTCATGTCATCAAGGATATTCAAGAAACCAGCCTTCTCTATTGTTCCCCCCGCTTCTAGAACAGCATCCTGCAGCCCACAGATATTTGTACAATCCCCTCTGCCCATGTCCTTAAATTACCCTTAAAAAATAGCTGTTTTCCTGGGCCTTGGGTCAATGTATCTTTGGACCTTTTAAAATTATTCATGAATGTTTTTGCTTTTGTTCTCTTCAGGCTACTACTGTTCATTTAATTTGATATTTTTATCTTTTTTTATTTGTTCTGGAATTGGCGAGCCTAGAAATTCCATGAATGAATGAACAAATGAAGGTTCATATAGAACTAGTGAATGCATAAGGGTTAATAAGCTATGTAATTTCCAGATAAACCTGCATAATATTTCTGTGTCCATTTCATTCCACTCTAATTCTTAAGCAAAAGAAGATCATGGAACAGCCAAGAAGCCTCTTTGTGTATCTACGTTTTCTCCGTAAGAAGTGAGGGAAATATTGCCTTTCTTTAACCATTGTAGGGAGCTGGGCCGTCAGCGAAGCACTATTGAGCTAGACACCTCATCAATGACAGTAGATCAGGTGACGGTCCTTGAGCAGAGTGTGAATGAAAAAATTCGAGCTCGGATCCCTGTGATGGTACGAGAGTTTGCTGTGGGTGATCCTGAAGTTGAGATGGTAAGTTTGGGCTGCAGTCGTGGAAAAAGAAACTACTTTTGTGTTCTTCTCTAACCAGATACTGCATTGTAGGTAAGAAGCCGTGGCTTGCCAAATGATCATACTGGGCCAGTTCGGATAATAAGCATTGAAGGTATTGATGCCAATATGTGTTGTGGCACACATGTCTCCAATCTCAGTGACCTGCAGGTGAGGCCCCACATTCAAGAGTTTTATAAATTGAATTTCTTCAGATGTGCATGTCAGACTGCCCTACAGAACAAAAATAGCCTCTTTGTGCTTGTAAAGCCTTTTAATCTGAGTCAATATGTGTTTGTTCAAAAGGTCGTTAAAATCTTGGGTACAGAAAAGGGGAAAAAGAACAAAACCAACTTAATTTTTCTTGCTGGCAATCGGGTGCTGAAAAGTCTGGATCGAAGCCATGCCACTGAAAAGGCCCTGACATCACTGCTTAAGCAAGTATTCCATTTTCTGTATATCACTAATGGGCACCACTACACACAATCACAGACAAACTATTTCTGACTTATGGGCCTGAGAATTCCACTTAAGCAGTAGAAGGAAAAGCAGCTGAACTTTGAGATTTTTCTTAAATCCAGAATTAATGGCACACAGGTTAATTATTTACTTAAGAGGAACAGATACTTTATTTAAATATATTTAGAGTTCATGATAAGTAATGTAAGCCTTGGAAAAATTGTTCCTAACCTGAAAAAAAATGATCCAAAATCATACAGCAATTCCTGTTACAATTCAGTTCTGCATCCCCTATTAACACAAGTTGCTCCTCTCACACTTTTGTCCTCAAAGCTTACGCTCAATAAGATACTATACAGTCTTTCCTGAGTCCTCTGGTTGCCTTTGTGTTTTAGGAATGGTCCCGAAGAACATGTAGAAGCTGTGAAAAGGTTGCAGAGCTCTCTGAAACTACTTCAGAAGGTACATTTATGTCACTTCATTTTCCGCCATGGAAAGTTTCAGGCCTCACTTTACAGTAGCCACAGCAAGATACACCATCAGCTTTATGTAAGAATAAGACATTGATAAGCAGTTTACAGAAAAGCATGTTTAGTAACGGAATATGGAAATCAGGTTTGAGGAAGTTGGGTTAGTCAGGAATGATAGTGACTATGCAATTTTCAGCATGGTTCTGGCTCTGTGTGAAAAGATGTCATTCAGTTTCTAGAAGGACATGATTGAGAACCAGTTGCAGGCAGATTCTACTTATTTTTAATAATAATAATAAAGTTGGAAGGGACCTTGGAGGTCATCTAGTCCAACCCCCTGCTCAGGCAAGAAACCTTATACCATTTCAGACAAATGGCTGTCCAGTCTCTTCTTAAAAACCTCCAGTGTTGGAGCATTCACCACCTCTGGAGGCAGGTTGTTCCACTGGTTAATTGTTCTAACTGTCAGGAAGTTTCTCCTTAGTTCTAGGTTGCTTCTCTCCTTGACTAGTTTCCATCCATTGCTTCTTGTCCTGCTCTCAGGTGCTCTGGAGAACAGCCTGGCTCCCTCTTCTTTGTGGTAGCCCCTGAGATATTGGAACACTGCTATCATGTCACCCCTCACCCTTCTCTTCATTAAACTTTAGGACTATTCAAGGTCTGTTCTCCCAGCACAAAATTACATGTGGTTTAGAATCCAGATGGGTACACTATAGCTTAATCATGGAGAAGCTCAGTAACATTTATTGCATGCTTGCCCTTCTTTACCTTCTAGGAATTTCTCTGCTCAGTCATTTCCTCAGTTGGTTAATCTTTGCTGAATGGAATTGATTGAGTGTAACACATCCATGATGTACTTCTTTTTTCAGAATAATGTGAATTTGCTAAGAGATTTAGCTGTTCTTACAGCGCAGAACTTCAAAAACACCTCAGTTCAACAGCCAGTATTTGTCTTACACAGGTGAGACAAAAGACTCCTCATGTTTAAGCTTGGCTAGTTTGGCAGATCACCATGAGAAAATCTATTTATATGTTTGCTGAGAGTCAACACCAATCTCACAATGTCAGTATGGTAGAATGAACGAATGTCTTAGATAATTAGAAATTCCAGATAATGGAAGTCACCTTCATTTCCCATATACCCACAAACATAAAATGATATTTAATGTTATCAAGAAGAATATTTTAATGTATTGAGAACTCTATTTTTACTTTAATAATAAATCCTTTGAAGCTCCATCAAGCATTGTTATATTTTAAATCTCCAAAAAGCTGAAGTTAATACTAATTAAATTATCAAACCAATCCGGGCATTGATGATTTCCTTCTTGTGTGGCTGACAGATCTGTTACAGAGAGTGGTATGAGAGTGCAAGTTTGGAATTATTTTTTATAAAAATTTAAAAATAGGAAAGACTTTTTCTATTGTTCTTAGGGCATCATGGAGTATCTTTCTCCTTTCTACAGGAAAGATGGTGACTCTGAGTTTATGAATATAATTGCAAATGAATTTGGCTCTGCGGTGAGTCTTTTCTTCTTTCTCTGAATTTTTAAAATAGGAAGTCTTCAATAAATCTTTTATTTGTTGAAGATTTCCTATTTTAAATTTAAAGGAAGTTCCTACTTCTGATGCAGATAGATCTTGTTAACAACCATTTGTTCAATGAAATATAACAGCACTGAACATTCGTAATATAATAGCGTAGAACAAAGAGATTTATGACTGTTCCTGATGTATAGTTGTTGTGGTGTTTCCATTGTCAGGTAATCGCAATTCGGGCATTTTGCAACCAGCTCACAATTATGAGGTTTGCAGCATCCTATGGTCATGTGTTTGTCATTTGTGACCTTCACTGCTGGCTTCCAGCAAACAAAGTCAATGGGAAAGATAGCGGGTGATTGTAAATTGAAACATGTAATTGTAGGAGAGCATGGGAGTCATGTAACAACCACAACTGGAACTGCTGCAACTGCTATTATAAGTCTATGCATGGTCACACTTTATGACCATGTCTTTTAGTTATGGAGTTGCCAATCCTAATTACGGTAGTTCTTGACTTATTGACCATTATTTAACAATGATTAAAAGATACAGTGACCTCAAGAAAAGTGATTTATGACCTGTTCTTGCACTTATGACTGTTGCATCATTCACACACAGCTGCAGTCACATGATCACAATTTGGGTGCTTGGCAACCAATATGCATTTACAACCAGTTGCAGTGTCTTGCTTCACATGACTGTTTTGTAATCTTTTCTAATGGTTTCCAGTAAGCATTGTCAATTGGAGAAGCTGGATTTGCTTATGACCATGTGATTTGTTTAATGTAGTAAAACTGGTCATAAAGTTGGATCCAGACACATTATGAATTCACCAATTTATGATGGAAATTCTGGTCTCCATTGTAGTCATATGTTGAGGTCTCATTATTTATATCTATATATCTCTGTCTCTCTCTCTCTCTCTCTATCTATCTATATCTATCTATATCTATCTATCTATCTATCTATCTATCTATCTATCTATCTATCTATCTATCTATCTATCTATCTATCTATCCTTATAAATAGGCTATTAGGCATTTGATATCTTTGCTGTGGGATTTAGAATATGGTTTTAAATCAATGCAACATTAAAAGTGAGGTAATTGATTATAGAAAAAATAGTTTAAAGTTTAACATGAAATAAAGAATGTTCAGATATAAATACGTATACTGAAATATCCAAAATTAAGTAGTATCTGGTAAAATATTCTTATCCATATGATTTTACCAAATAAAGATGTGGAAGCAAAAGAGATGAAGAAAGTATCTCATTAATTACTCATAATTAATAGTTAATATCCAAGAGGGTGAGAAACTGTTTGCTAGCTTGTTGATCAGTTTGTCAAAGAACTTATCAGTTCTTTGTGTGTTTGAGCACACACTTAGTGAATGTTCAAACTTATGATATTCCCCGCCAAAAATACTTAAGACCGGGTCCCAAAGTTACGTATCTTGCAACATCACAGCGGTTGTTCGCACTTATGAACGACCGCAGAGATGCTGCAACATGCTACTTTAGTGCCATGTCTGAGAGTGTTAAATTGCCCACATTCGCCTCCTCTGCAGCCCTTGTCCAGCCAGGCACAGAAACGTTGGGTTGGCCTCTTCCCTTGCCCCCCAAGCCCCAGCCTCTCTCACAAGTGGTTGCTGTCCTGCTCCGCCACTTGAGTGCCGAACCTGTCTGGAATTCACAAATTGCAGTGCCACAGAGCTGGAGAGCTTGGCACGCCACCACCCAGCTTCCTTCACTTCGTAGCACTTGCTCTTGTTTGGACGCAAGCGGGAAGAAACCACCCAGAGGAAGCGCGATGTCCCCGTCTAGCTTCTAGATTGGAAGGAATGAGGTTTAGCCGGCCTGGTTCTGCCTCTCCTCTTGTTCTGTACCAGCCTGCTACCGGCCCTGCAGCAAAAGCAGGGACAACCCCTTTACAAATGGCAAGAGGCTGGAATAAAGCCTGCCAAATTTATTAACATAAAACAGAGCAAGACAAGACACCAACCATGAAACAGGAGCTATGAAACAGGAACTATCCAAGCGGTTGCCTTCAGCAAACCAGCCCTCCCACACATTCCCCTTAAATACAGTTCAGGGCGTGGCCTCCTTCCAAGGTGCCCCATTGCCTTCCTCTGTTTACTCCTGATTGACTGCCTCCTGCGTCGGGTGTCCTTGAACAGGGCCAGCTGTGGGTCATCTTCATCCACGCTGTCAGGCTCACACAGCTGGGTCTCCGTCGTGACCAAGTGGGAGGGGCCCGGCTGAGGGCTCTGCGGAGCCTCAAGGCCATCATCAGCAAGCTCTTCAACACCCCCCTCCTCTTCCTCTGAGTCGTCCGACCCAACTGCCGAACCCACAGGCTGACCCTGAATCACAACACCTCCTCACAGACTTGCTGCAAGATCTCCTAAACAGAAATTTTGCAGAGGTGCGGGGTGCCACAATGCATTTGTAGCTTTGCATAGCGCAGGTTGGCGGAACCAGCTCGCCCCTCGTTGCAAGCATGACTCCGCCAGTTTGAAATCCTATTCGTGGCCTCAGCCTCTAACCTGGAACTGGAGGCAGCCTGGGGAGAGTGGGGAGCTGGCCTCAAACGTCTGGGTGAAATTTCTCTTTGCACTTTGTTTAATCCTGGTTCCCCTCCAAGCAAGAATGAAACAAGAAATAACTTCCATTGCCTGATCTCTGCTCTTGGCTGTGCCGCTTAAAAAACGCTGAGTTGCAAACGGTAGAAACATGCAGGGAAACAAAAGGAAGTTCATGGAACTAAAAAAAAAAAGTTCAATCAGACCTTTCAACTTCTCACAAAAAATTGTGTTCAAGTTACACCATTCACTCCTGTGAATTCTCGGGTTACGAATATAATTGGCAGGCTCCATTATATTTGTATCTCAAGGACTACCTGTAGTCCTCCACTGATCCACAAGTGGCTTTTTTAATGGGAAACAAATCATATGGATCTCATCTTAACAAATTCAGGTTGTAATTGCAAAGTATAACTTCTCCGAAGATCTTGAAATGGCTGTCAAGAATGGAACCAGTGATACATAAAACTTGCAGGGGCCTGCTAATGAATTTGACTTCCCATCATCAGGAAAACCCTGATTTAAATATTCCTATACAGTGGCACCCTTGAGCAGTGATTTAATAGTACTTGTAAAGAATTTGTTTAGCAGCATTAGATCTGAAACACTGTCCTTTCAACAGGAAACCCTCCTTTTCTTATCTGTGGGAGATGAAAAAGCAGCTGGGCTTTTTCTGTTGGCAGGTCCTTCAGAAGCAGTGGAGAAACTGGGTCCCAGGTGAGTTATTCACACCAGTTGAAGAAGTACAATCAAACTATTAATTTGGTGACCATTGAGAATGGAGCTCTGGTCTGTGATTTTGTTCATTGCCCAACTGATAAGTAAGGAAAATCCAATCTAACTGAACATATTGACTCATCTCTTGTTCTTCCCACAAGAGTTGCTGAACTACTGGAAGGAAAAGGAGCAAAGAAGAATGGGCGCTATCAGGGCAAAGCTACAAGGATGAGCCAACGATCAGAAGTGGAGGCCCTTCTTCAGGCATTCACCAGTAAATAAAACTCAGGCATTCACCAGTAAAACCCAGAACAATGACTAGGCATCCAGACAATAATGCAGTTAGGGAAGAAGCAAATGATTCAGCCATAATTGTTCCTTAAGGACTGTTTAATAATACAATAATCTCTTTTTGTTTTTTGAGCATGCCAGTATCACCAGAAAAGAATGATCACTGGTCTAATATCGCAAAGAAGGATATTACTAGCTATGAAAGAAATAAAATATGTAAGAGAGGTGTGATATATAAAACAAGCATGTCTGGTAACTATGTTATATTTGTAGGAAGAAGCTTTACCATAAACCAAGCAGGGTTTTTTGGTATAGAAGAATTGCATTTTTCAGAGATGTGTTATGATGCATGTTCCATAAAATTTGTGATGCTTCAGTATCACAAATTAAACACTTCAGGTTTTTGCTGATGTATTTGTTTCTAATAGTGTATGTTGTCTTCCCCAAGTTTTTTCTGCTGAACCATTTGGAAAGGAGTTTAACAGACACAATTCTTTGCTCATTCTTGTCTAATTTGGCCTCTAAATATATGAGGACTGGTATGCTTAGAATTTTCAGTATGGTTCAGTTGGTTGGACATTTTGGAATTTGTATTCCTAACACCAGGAAGGTATCAAATTGGGAAGGTTTTTTTTAAAAAAAATCCCTATTATATCTTAGGATCAGCGGTTTACAATGTCATCATCTTGCCTCCAACAATCTGGGTCCTTATTTTATCAACCTTGGAAGGATGGAAGGCTGAATCAGTCTTGAGCCCATCAGGATTGAACTCCTGGGCATAAGCGGTGTTAGCCTGCAATACTACATTCTAAACATTGCACCACTAGGCAGCATGATAATAATGAGAGGAAGGTTCATTATTAGTTTTCTTCTTATATAATAGCCTGTTACTATATAGTTCACCTGCTTATGTTCAAGCTGTTGAGTACATCACTTTGTGCAAGAAGTACTGTGATAGGATTCTGAATCAGGTTTTGAAAAGCAGGCATAGAAATGTGAGTCTGAGAAAGTGCATAAATCCTTTTGGTGTTAAAAATGGTATGCAAATTTAATCCTGCATCAATCTGATGGTTTATGGTTCTGCTTATTGCTGTACCAAACATCTGATTACAAGTGAAAGAAAAAGCCTCCATCACAACATCAGAATGGCAGTAAATTGATTAGAACATAGAGTAATAGAAGAAACCTTGGAGGTCTTTAAATCTAACCCCCTGTTCAAGCAGGAGACTCTATACTATTTTTGACAAATGGCTGTCCAGTCTCTTTAAAAACCTCTAGTAATGGAGCACCTACAACAGGGGTGTCAAACTCAATTTCATTGAGGGCCGCATCAGCATTGCGGTTGCCCTCGGGGGGGCGTGGCCTACTGGGTGGGCGTGGCTAAAGTGCATATGGCCTACTGGGTGGGCATGGCCAGCTCTACATCGTTCGCATCAAGGGTGCCTATGGAGGCCTGGGCAGGAGTGGGACAGATCTGAGGGCCTCTGGCAGGAGGAAGGTCTCTGGGCCAGGGCCAAGGCAGTGGGGGCCGTTCCCTCACTGTTTCCAGGATGGCTTTGTGGGCCGCATGAAACCACTTCACGGGCCGGATCTGGCCCCCGGGCCTTGTGTTTGACATGTCTGACCTACAATTTCTGGAGGAGAGCTTTTCCACTGATTTATTGTTTCACCATTAGGACATTTCTGTTTAGTTCTAGGTTGCTTCTCTCTTTCATTAGTTTCCATCCATTGTTTCTTGTCTTGCCTAAATATAGGATTAAATACAAGATAACTTGGTCCAAAGAGATAAGAAAATGGTGAAAAGCAAGATTTGTGCCTAACATTGGTTGGAGATAAATGCACAAACATTCACATGAAAAAAGAGAAAATAATGTATGATGAACATGGAAAAGGAACCAGAATGCGGGTGTGGGGGAGAGCAGACAATGCAAATACAGCAAATAGTTCTTCCAGGCTACTATATTAAAACTCTGGTTGTAACTGTTTCTGGCTTGGTTTGTAAACTAGCAGGTAAGTTAGTCCTCTGTTCTGGTTGGAATTCCTCAGAAGCTTTTCTAAGAGACATCCCAGATGCCAGTCAGCTTTATTTTCTGGTTAAACTATCTATACTGTAGTTTTCTTCCCTGAAGGGATTAAGAATGTTTAATCATCCACAAAAGAGACAACAACATATCTTAGTTTATAAACCTTTAGTCTTCAGAGTTCAAGATACATGTCCAAATTTGCTCTCTATTGCAGGACATTTGTTCCTTATAAGTCTTTCTTGTCCATTGGCTGAAGGAGGCAGAAAATGCTATAGGGGATGAGGGCCACTGCACAGATGTGGGCGCAAGTGCACTTACAGAATGAGAGGATGTAGAAAAGGATCTCCTGATCAGTGGGTAGTTCAAAGGAATCAAACAGGTGCAGGACTAGCAATGAAAAAATGATGCAACTGAAATGAAAGGTCAGCCCTTGGCTTTGCTTCCCTTTGCATAGTTCTGTATACATTGGGGAGTTGAGTCCAAATCCCAGCCCAAACAAAATGCCCAGATTGCGTAACAGACTGGCAAAAGGGGTTGTGTCAATATGGATCCATTCAGGCCGTTCACACCATTTGTGGGCCTTCTCGAGTGTCCATAAGAGATCTACACCCAGCATCTTGAGCAGCAGATAGAAGCTTAAGGCAAAACCAAAGAGGAAGCCAATAGTTCCAACATATCGCATGAAGCTGGCGGTGTAGATGGAATGGACTTGTTCAAAAGCCACAGCCACCAGCATGCCTGTAGAATAAGTCAATCATTGATTGAGTTGGCATTCTCTTGATATTTACTTACAGGGTTTTATTCTTTTATTTATTCAAGACTAGGAATAGCTTACCTGAAATAACACCTGCAATCACTTGATGTGGGAAGTGTGCAGCAATGAACACTCGGGACAAGCAGACACAGACTTGTATAGCCCAGAATCCTGCCCAAAGAAGACTATGCAGACACCTGGAATGGAGAGGGTGGAAAGTTTCAGGGCAAAAGCAGTTCTTAATTGCACTTAAGACTAAAGGCCAATTTGTCCTTTGAATGTTCTGCCAGAACAGGAAATAACAAGATGTCATTTAGCTAATTCTACAGTAAATTAATTAGATGCAGATAGTTTTCACCAATTGCTTTGTTTTGTGACTTTAATATAACAGTGCTGAAAAAATAACTACAACCAATGTCTGTCTATGACCTTCACAGTCCCCCTCAGTCACACAATTGCCATGAGGGTCAGTATGTGTTGTCCTATGCTGATTTGCTGGGGGGGCAGGTTTCCTTCACTTTCAGCACTGAGATTGGACAGGAAGGGATTACAAGAGAATGAACAGCCACCTACTGCTTACTCTCTTGTAATCTCTTCTCTAATCTCTATGCTTTGCAAGAGATAGGGGACAAGTAATATCTAGGCAATTTCTGCTGTCCTGTTTTCTCCTTCCCTCACACAATAAATGCCTGTGTATTCTCTTGTAATCTCTTTTGCCAATGAATGTAAATATAAACATCAATTCTCTTTTTGCTAATTATCTCAGCAGAGGGGTGAGCTTTTGAAATGGCAGTGGAGTAGGGAAGGGGCTATAAGATTTGCCCCTTCATTGTGAGTCAAATTGTGATAACCTTCCCTTCCTTTTTAGATTTTTATTTTGGAATTGATCTGTTAGAAGCCATAGAACTTATATATATATATATATATATATATATATATATATATATATATATATATATATATATATATATATATATATATATATATATATATATATATATATATATATATATATATACACTGCCCTTTCCCGAAGGACTCAGGGCGGTTTACAGGATATATATATATATATATATATATATATATATATATATCTACAGCAAGATTATTTTATACACAAAGATGATGAAACTTGGCACTACCTAGAATAGAGGAATGGTTAGTAAAATGAAGAAATTTACTAATATAGCTAAATTGACCACTTTGATCAAAGATTTATTTATATATTGCTGCCTAGAAACCTCTAATGGATATTTTACTTAAACAAAAAATGAATTTATAATTTACAGTTTTGATGAATTAAATTAGATTATAGAGAGTTATGTTGTAACTATAAAGAGGTGAATTTATAATTGTACTTATAATTGCTGTAAAGATTGAAAGCTATTTCTTTTTTCTTTTCTATTTTTATTTTATTTTACCCCCTTGCACTTTTAACTTTTTTATTTTTCTTCTTTTCTTAGTTGTATTAGTTTTTAATCTTCCTTTAAAAAAAACTTTTTAAAAGGAACCAACTGTAGCTTTGAGATTTTATATGGTATATAGGGGTGCCACGGTGTACAATGTGATTTAAAAAAAGTCAAGATAGTAGCTAAGATAGTGAAATCAAAGTTCTGTCTGTTTTTCATATGTTCTGCACACATGCATACATACAAGCCTGGCAGAAATGTATTCATTCCACTGTTGCCCTCATCCTGATTTTTTTGACTATCCTATGGATATTCATGTTTGTGTATCTGTGTTAAAAAACTGGAAAAAAAAACAGTGGAAGAATTGACACTGAAACTCCACAAAATCCAATTTTCCACAAATCCAGGTGATCCTTGACTTAACCATAGTTCTTTTACTGACCAAAGTTACGACACTGAAAAAAGTGACATGAATGTTTTTCACATGACTGTTGCAGAAGCCCCATGGTCATGTGATCAGAATTCAGATGCGTGGTGACTGGTTCATATTTATGACTGTTGCTATGCCCAGGGGTCATGCGATTACCTTTTGCAACCTTTTGGCAAGGAAAGTCAATGGGGAAGCCAGATTCATTTAAAAACTATGTCACTAACTTAACAACTGCGGTGATTCACTTAACTGTGATAAGAAAGGTCATAAAATGGGGCAAAGTTCACTTAACAAATGTCTCACTGAGCAATAGAAATTTTGGGCTGAATTATGGTCATAAGTCAAAGACTACCTGTATAATGCTTCAATTTTGAACCAATCTTGATTTCATGAAAGTTATTGCTGATTTATAATCGTCTTTAATACTGCTGTATAACTGCACGCTTTTATTCATGTTGCATACAGATAATACTTAATGTGTGAATTGTGGCATCAATTATCACAAACAAATAAAAACATCAACTACCTGAAAATGAGATAGTGAATTGAGACAATGTTTAGGTATATTTTTTCTTCCATTGTCTAGTATTAAAATCCTCCTCTTAAAGGGAAATGGGAATGGGGAAAGGTATCCTTATTTACAGGACAGAAAATCAAAAAAAGGAGCTCTCTCAGTTCCATCTCTCATATGCCCAGCAGGCACGTAGACCTTACCTGCCTCTCAGGGTGTTTCGCTTCTGTGGCAATAGTTGTGATAGCAATGCTGTTACCATGACATAGTAGACCCCAGAAGACCCCATGGCATGACCAGAAGGACTACCTGAAGATGCATACAATGAAATCGGTGAAAGGAAAGCTGTAGCTGCAGTGGCTTAAGGAAGGTACTGGGAAAGTAGGGGATATGACATATGCAACCTCACCTGGACCAGTTTCACAGGTAATGGGAAACTGCCGGATTACTGGAGGTGTTCCATTGCCATAAAAATCTGTCTCATGTACCCACCAGTAGGGCCTCTCTCCAAAGAGGATCCTAGAAGAAAGGAAAATTAAAAGTAATTCTGATCCCAGTAAAGGACAAAGCCATAGCAGGCATAAGACAACAAATAGACCTTTACAGTTCCAGGCATACCAGAGAATTAATCTATAAATTTTAAAAAGGAGATTTCAAGTTTCTAATTTCAGATTTATCTGCAAGACTGGAGTTCTAGAATTAAAAGCCTTTCAAGTAAGGATAGACTTGGGCAACCTTCTCCAACTTGTGCTCCCATAATTCCTAGCACTAAGAATTATGAAAATTATAAGACAAAGTTATTTGACTCAGAAACATTTATTACCCTTGCTGCTCTTTTCTGAATTTTCATTTTTATTTTTGCAAGCTCTGAGGATTATTTTACTTGAAAAGTAGTCATACAATTTTAAAATAAAATCTCAACAGACAGTCTTTTATTGTTTTCCTTCATTCAGCAAAATCAATTTTTTCAACAAAATTAAGAATGCATATTATAATGTGAAGGTTGGAGTACTTATCAGTTTCACTTCTGTCATAGAGAAGATCAAATTCTAGAAGTTGCAAATTAACAAAATTCTAAGATGTAAAAATGCCAAATGTTTTTTTTTTTTGGTAAGGAATAATATTATACTTACCTATTCAGAAGGCAAGATGCCTTATAGTTAGTAAAATTGATTCCCAATTAAATTGGATTGGATCCTGAGAGGACATTCTGGACATACACTACAGCACAGTATCTATTTGTAAAGCTGCTTAAATTCAATAGAACGTATATACAAATAATTGTATACAAAATAATATGGAGACAAAATTGCTCAGAGGTTTCCTCATGATACCTGAATCCTAGTTTATGATAGAGAATAAAAATCCATGGAACAGATGGATGCTCAGACTATTTAAGCAAACAAATAACCAGTTAATTTCTGAAAAGAGAGAGAGGAGAGAGAATAATGGCAGCCTTCAAGCCTGCTCCCTTTTCCTTAAGTGTCCCAAATTCAATTCTCTGAGGGGAAATGATAAAATGCTTGTTTGGAGGAAAACCTAGTTTCTTCTTCCCAGTCACCTCCCTCTCCTTATTCTTTTCTTGCTTTGCAGCCAACCTTTGTCTTTAGCATTACAGCCACCTTATAAATTATGATTTGTGCTGGCCCTTCAGAAAAAGAGTAAAAATCTGGAATTTATAAGCAGAATTATCTTCATATTATTGTATACTATATACAACTATGCTCTGAGTTAAGCACCAAATTGCAATAAGGAAGGGTTGTAAAAGTCACTTTGGTCTTTGAGCTGGAAAAAAAGAGCAGAAGTCGTTCCTGAACTCAGATATGATGATCAGGAATTCTCACTCATGCTCACCACTTGAAAACAAGGTTGAACCAATCGCCGATGACAGCTACCCAGATGAGTCGGATTCCCACTGCTTCCTTCAGTTGGAACCAGATAGGGAAGAAGAAGAAGAAAGTCGTTCTGAGATCAGTTACTGTTGAGATGAAGAGAAACCAGTCTTGAAAGTCCATGAAATTCTCTTGAAGGTAGCTGGTAGCCTGGACTCCTGTACTGTGCATAAGATCCATAGTGCAACTTCAGCAGAGACTATCTTCTCCCACTTTGGTTCTTCCTAGTTTCCCCAGCAATTGCTGGGCCTTTTTAATATCCAAGCCCTCTGATCTTTGATCTTTAACCCCCTCTCTTGTCCAAAAAATATTGACAGAAGCTGCAGAATGAAGCAAGGTGTATTTGTGTGCAAGAGTCAATATCTTCTGTTTCAGGGAGCACATCTGCCCTACATGCTTGGAAGTGCTTGAAATGCCATTGCCTTTTCCCACCGTATCCTGAATGGAGGTTAGATTCTGCTTAACAGGACACACTTGTTGATCAAACTACAATTTTAATGAACCTTTGGAAAAAGTTATGAACCTCTAAATGTAATAATGTCTCGGTAGACGAGGCAACTATTATAACGTTGCTTAATCCAGCCATTATGGAATGTGTGCATAACACACTGATATAGTCTTCAAGAACTATGTTTTAAAGAATTAAATTAGTATAAGCAGTTTCAATTTTCTTTGTTCTTTGAACTAGCTCTAGTTAAATGTGTAAGTCTCAGACATTTTTAGATACAAACTAAAAACTGGGAAATAAAGGTTGATAGGTAAACCTTCCAGGTAATAAATTAATTAATCAAGACTCAAAGGCATGCTTAATCTGGCATACCTGAGGTCAGAGAACTATCCACCAGAAATATATGCAGCAGCACAATCAACAAGGTCTAGGAAATTGTTTTCTAAATTCTGTGCTCAAGCAATTTATTAATAAGCAGATAAAGAGATCAGTCCCTCAGAGCAAAGTAAAGGGTAGTGGTGATGATATACAACTGAAATGAACTCAGCATTTTGGACTTTAGGACTACACAGCAGATTTCTAATAACAGCTATGGAACAGGATTATAAAAGGAAATCAGCCAAGGCCCCAATTTCAATCAAGACCTTGAAGCAACGCAAAGTAGTTTTCATAAAATACACTAGTTCACTGTAGATTCATTCCAGCCTGGCTCGAGGCTTGGCTTTGGGATAATACAACCTGCTGTGGTGGGCGACTTTTTCCAGAAATTACAGCATTTGGCTTTTTCTGGCCATTTCTAGCATTATCACCCATAATAGCCTTCCAGACTATTTATTTGTGTAAGGCTGAAAAAGTGAAGTGTTATGGTTATCCCAGTCTTCCTGATGCTATAGTTTGAGAAGAAATACTGGAAAACATATATTATGTTCCATACCAATGGCTATCAAATTTTGACTGTACTCTTAAATAAACAGATTTAGCCATTTAAATTTGTTCTGGTTTTGATTTGTGCAGGGTATTCCCACTTCATGTGTGTATACAAACTTTCCTACTTTTGGGACATTTTTCTATACTAGTAGGGATACTCAGATTGGAGTACAAAATCTGGACAAACTCAGATAAATTATGGATTTATCTGGATGTTCTGGAGTTAAAAAAAATGCCCTAGCCACTTTTGCAGGCTTTATGTTGGTACTAGAAAGAACTTGGTTGGAATATGGAACTGAAAGAAAATCCAGAGGTCGTAACCCTCCCAGAGCCTAATGTACTTTCACCATGGCTTAATTGCAAGGACAAAAAGGCTTCAAGAATATTTCTGTAAGCAGCCAATTTGGCCTTGTTTACAGTACTTGCATGATCGGTTCCAGTCTCTCAATGACAATCCTAAAGTCAACTGGACAGGACAAGTTAGGTCAGTGTTTTTCAAACTTGGCAATTTGCTATGGAATTTGGGGAGTTGAAGTCCACACATCTTTGAGTTGCCAAGTATGAAAATGCTGGGCTAACTAATTTATTAATGGGAGGGGATGAAGAGTCATTTAATAATAGAGTTGTACAGTTATTTTTAAATCCCTAAGCTTTATTCTCTTTGTTTTTTAGTTTTTTTTAAAAAAAGCAGATCCTCAGTAATGGAAATTTCACCACTAGCACTATAGTATCAAGAAAGATAGGAAGGAGCAGACACGCTTATTAAAGGACAAGAGCTGAAGAAACCTCTTGGATGAGAAATGAAATATCTTCAAAGAAAAATAAGAAAGTCCAGTTGCCTCATGAAAAAGCACCTGTGGGATAAATATGACCTGGATGACTGACAAGGTTGCCTCATCTATTGTCCTGATAGCCTATGCTTAGTAGCCACATCAGACAACAGAAAAAGGGTTGGTGCATAAGGAACAAAAGCAAATGTTGGAAGGTCAAGTTGCCACATGATCTGTGCACCCAGTTCAAATTTATTTATTGCCAAAGTAAAATGGGCCACTGTACACTGCTTGCGTTCCAACCCAATCACTTTGGTATCATGTGAGATTAGACCAATGGAGATGTTCAGGCTGCATTATGACTGAAGAAGTCACCTGAAATTTAAAGAGACGTGAATGGCTTGAATGGAGGTAATGTGTACTTTTGAAGCCCGCAAAGAATACCCAGGAAAAGAGGGTGCTTAATTGTCCTCTTTCTTTGCCACAAAACAGTTTGCTTGCACAAAAATCCCATCTCAGCAATTGACATTTATATTTTCAGAAGCTTCCAGTTGTGGCATTAATGGATGAGCTTTGGAGAAAATTTTGCAAGAGGGGCAGTGAATTAAATGCTCAGTGTCCACTTAATCTCTCATTGTGCAACTGCTGAGGTTTCCATTCTGCTACTTATATAGCTGTACAACTGTTTATAGTCACAACCATTTTGGGTCCTGTGAAAATTTAGCCCTTCCTCCTCTGAAAGAAAATTCACTTGGAGTGAGTCCCTACACTCTAGATGTCATCCAGGTGTATTGGAACAGCAATTCCCTAAAGTCTAATGGGATCCAGCATGAGATCTGGACTTGTATTTATGCTTTAAGTATTTTAAGTATTTTCAAGTGGCTTTATAAACTTCTTACTGACTTCAAGCGAGGGAGATTGATAAATTATCATTTCAAAGAAGAAAAGTTTTCTTGGAAAGCATCTGGAAAATGACCTCATAACTGCAATTCCAAAGGCATCAGCATAAGCCAGTGTTTTCTAAGCTTAAACTTTAAGATGTATGCACTTCAATTCTCAGAATTTCCTATTTGGCAATTCTATATTGTCCCAAATTGTTTGCAGGGAGCAAGTATTTAAATCGGTTATATAAATAAATAACCCAGCTTGTAGATCACTAGTTCCCCACTCTTAAGGCCAAGAAGCAGTATGGCTGTCATTTCTGTTGCAAGATAAATTAAAAGACTTGAAGCATTTGAAATTGTTTAGAAATATATTAGCACCTTCCAGCATGGAAAGCTGAGTTCACTGAACTTGTTAGTGCCAATGAATCAATCAACTGATGATTTGCATAATTTTTCATTACATAATTACAAGTGAATTTGGGTGTAGGAACCAAGAGACTGTGGGTTCCAGGTTTCCCTTATGCATGAAACTTGGCTTGGTGACCCCCAAACTAATCACTCTCTCAGCGAATCCACCTCACATGATTGTTGTGGAGAAAACAGGAGGAAGGAATGTAAGGTACGTTCACTACTTTGATATATGATATGATAGATTTTGGGCAGGGGGTATCTTTGAGGCAATGTTGACTCCTGGCAACTACCTGGATTAGCCCCTGCAATTTTCTTGGCAAATTTCAGAAGTGATTTGTCGTTGCCTCCTTCCTAGGACTAAGAGAGAATGACCAGTCCAAGATCACCTAGCTAGCTTTGTGCCTAAAGTGGGATTAGAACTCGTGGTCTTCTGTTTTCAAGTCTGGTACTTTAACTACAATTAGTTCATGGCTAATTTCAACTGAATATAGTCTGAAATCACTATCATGGCGCTCATATATCTTGAGACCAAGAGATCTTGTCCAAGACCAGGGTGACCAAACTTCCATATATATTCCTTTTATGACCCGTTAATCCCTCTGAGAAAGGGAGCATCAGATATAACAGTCCTAATTATCACCCCCTTTATTCGGGGTGATAATTAGGGCTATCATACCTGAGCTGTAGAAATCTAGATGCCCACTAGATGGCAGCAAAGAGATATAGAAAACTGTAATGCTTTGTTCCGCTACCAGAATTTTTTTGTAGTCCCACTCTACAGACGTTACAGACTAATTGAACAGGGAACATGCAAGCTGCTTTTCATATTGTGATTCACATATATGCCTGCTGTTTTTGTAACTCAAGCCTCTTATTGCTCATGCAGCTGCTGGTGTCTGGAGCAGGCTCCTGCAAACTGAGATTTTTTCCTAGTTTGCAGGGTGCACACAGAATGCTTCCCCCTAAACCAAGTTTATCTTGGGAAAATTGAGATATCTGTCACTTAACTGGATCTCACTTTCCCTGGGAACTCAAAGGCTAATTATTATGAATTTGCAATGTTTCTGTTTTCATGGAAATGATAAATGGGAAAAATTGAGAGATGCAATATTTTAGCAGCTGTTAGCCCTAGTGATGTACCTAACAACAATTTGGGCTCTTTTTAATATAGTTTTATTTTCTGCAAAGTTTTGTAAAGTATTTTAAAATGGCACATATCAGCATTCACATCAATGGAGCCCAGAGGAATTTAGAGATTAGTTCTGGGCCCTCCTTCTAGAGGACAATTACTGGAAGTGTAAATGTTTTTTAGACTTTTACGTTGCTGTGTGCAGATTTGATACAACATCAGTGGAGACGTCTTCCAGAGCCTGTATATAGGATGCAATGGAGAAGTTATCAAGATCCATAAAACTCATTGACAATCATTCTTTCCTCTGGATCCATATAGGGTCAGATGACATTGCCAGAAGAGCTCTTAAAAGAATCTGTGGAGACTATGATGCAGGAAATTAAGCATAACTTGGTTTTTCATAGGTTCTTCCAAATGAAGGTCATAGCATAACAAGGAAAATCTAAGATCCTGGAAGCCAACATCTGAATATGTAAACAATATCTCCAAGAAAGGTCTGGATCTTATAAAAATACTCTCTGCCACTTTGATAAAGAACTTTGGGAACAGACTGAATACATCTGATCAAAATTGGGAAGAAAGTCATTTCACTATTCACTATTCTTACCAGGAGGGGGTTAAATTAGAACAAATAGGGAAGATGAAGAAAGTGTGGAACTAAGTATAGCCAAGAACACAGAACTCAAAGGGACAAACAGGAAGCCAGGATGGGGACTCAGTTTCTGGGGATACTAGAGATAGTATTCAAATGTCCTGATGTTTCTATACCAATGGACAGAATATGAGAAATAAACAGGGAGAACTAGAGGCTGTAATTCAGGGAAACAAATATGATGTAGTAGCATCACTGAAGCTTGCTAGAATAAATTGCACTGGAAGGCTACAATTATTCAAAAGAAAAAGACTCAAGAGAATGGGTAGAAATGTGCACTGTACATAAAGAAAAAAAATGACTGCACCAATATTACAAGAGCCTTGGTGGAGCAGTGGGCTAATGCCTCCTTAAGTAACACCAGCTGCCTGCAATTAGTGCAGGTTCGCATCCCACCAGGCTCAAGGTTGACTCAGCCTTCCATCCTTCCGAGGTAGGTAAAATGAGGACCCAGATTGTTGGGGGCAATTAAGCTGACTTTGTAATAATGCCGCTTGGGGGGGGCAAATGCCCTAATAAGCAGGCATATACATAGAATGAAGGCTACTGCTAAGCTTGTAAGCCGCCCTGAATCTTCGGAGAAGGGCGGGATATAAATGGAATTAAAATAAATAAATAAAATAAATAAATATTCAGAAATCAGAGTATAGAAATCCAGTTGAGAGTATTTGGATAAGAATAACAAGAAAATACCGATACTATTGTGACCATATAGATACTATTGTGACTATATAGACCACAGGTCTGCAACCCGTGGCTCTGGAGCCGCATGCGGCTCTTTCAGCCGGCTCCTGCGGCTCCCGGTCCTCTGCCATGTGCAGTCCCCCCCCAAAAAAAAGTGGGACTAAAAAAAGTTCAACCAATCAATTCAAATATGCAGGGTAGGTGCATATCTCACCTTGGCTCCACTCTTCAAACCCTGTTCTGTGCATGTGCGCATGTATGTGCATGTGCACATGGCAGAGGACCGGCTCCCAGTTTTTCCTTTTGTGAGGGAACCGGTTCCGAGTGGCTCTTTCACTGTTTCAGGTTGCTGACCCCTGATATAGACCAATTCAACAATCAGAGGATACAGTCTTTCCAAGAGACATTTTATAGTAATAATGAAAGGTTTGAATTATCCTGACACATGCTTAGGATTCAATTCTGCTTGTCCAATAAATTCCATTTTTCTTTTGTTGGCAAGTTCATTTATCAGAAAGTGGAAGAAAGAATAAGAGGGTGGCTGCCCTGGATCTAACCCTCATCCATGGGAGCAATTGGTTAAAGAAATAAGGTGTGGAAAGTGACACTATCATCCTTGAATTTGTGATATCCTCAGGATGAGAATCTGAGGAAAGAAAACTCTGCATACTAGACTTCAGAAAAGCACAGTTTGATGAACTCTTGAGGGTAAGTGAATGGATCCATTGGCATGAAATCTTGAAGAATGTCCAGGAAAGAGAAGAAATTCTACAAAACCAATTACTGATGGCACATTTAAACACTATCCACACAAGAATGGAAAACTGGTGAGTTCAAGAGGCTAGCAAAGATACATGGAGAATTTGGGTCTGAGCCTGGTGCCGAAGCCAATAAAGAACACCAGACACAAGATGTAGTTGTTTTCCTTTTACTGAAGTGCTCCAAGAAAAAGGGTCCTGGCTAGAAAATGCTAAGGAACCTCAAACAATAGAATTAATAAAGCTTTATACATTTTCACTAAAGCGGAAAACGGGATAAGGTGGGATACATAAAACAAATAGTCTAATAAACATTTTAATAATGATCTAACAATTGTACTATTGGTCTTTCGCCATCCCTATTTCTAAGACTTGACTAATGAATGCTCCAGGACTTATTTAATACAGATTCTATTTGCTCCAGGCCATCCTTATTTCTCACTTCTAGCTGAGGTATGCAGGATGCTTAACTCTTTGCTACTGCTATCTGTCATCAAACCACCTAGAATTGATACAAGTGTGCATATTATCTGTGAATAAACATTCTTTATTCTTGCCAGACAGATTCCACAATTACAGACATCCCAGTTTTCTTTCAAGTGCATGCTATGGTCTTGCTTTGTTTTAGCAGACAGCCCATCAGGAGATAGTAAAAGGCAAGATTTATTAACTTCAATTTTGCCTCTGTCTTCTCTCAGAGTGGGAATGGAAACCTAACTGATCATAATTATGTCACGGGAAAGCAGGGAACTCTAGCTTAGATAGAAGAAGCTAAAGTTAAATTAGCTAAGAGACAACTTAGTCAATTTAAAGGAATTTAAGTCTCCAGGGTCAGATGAATTGCATCCCAGGGTACTGAAGTAATTGGCAGAGATTAATGCAAAATCATTTTGGGTAATCTTGGAGAAATCCTAAAGCAGGGATGTCAAACTGCCGGCCTGTGGGCCAGATGCATCATAGCGAAACTGCACCCACCCCATTGCTGGCAATGGAAAAAAAGTCGTGATACGTCAAGACACGTCATGTAACGTTGCGAGTTTCACACCCCTGTCCTAGAGGATTAGTGAAACAAATGCAACCTATATCATCAAAAACAAAATGAAGTATCCCAAAATTACAGACCTGCAGAGTTTAACATCTATCCTAGATAAGGTTTTCAAACGCTCAAAAACAGTATGGTTGTGAGTGCCTGAACAGGCATGCCTCAAAGAACAGGTGCTCAGATCTCAATGAAACCTTGTTAGAATATCTCATTGTGTTCTTCATATAGAGGTAGCATATTGGCTAGATGATACTTCTGTTAAGACAGATTCACGGTTGGCTAAATTGCAGAATCCAGATAGTGCTCATTAACCATTTCATTTCAGCTTGGAGAAAAGCATTGAGTGGAATGCCACAAAGGCTCTTTCCTAGGCCTTCTGCTGTTCAACATTCAGGATGAGGATGTTGAAGAACAGTACAATGTTTGCAGATGATGCAGAACTGTGAGGAGGGAGTAATACTTCAGATGAGAGAGAATCTAGTGTTAGGGTTACAGAAGTTAGGAGTAGATGAGCCAGGTGTTTCCTTCTATTACCACACAGATCATCCCATACAATAGAAGCCAAGCCAATGCTGCTGTTTTTGCAATGAAAATGGACTGCATTTGACTTAACAAGTCAAGTCAAAATAACTTTCAGTAGTCCTGGGTAAATGTTATCTGATGATAAGTATCCATGACAGCACAACTCCCAGTATTCCTGTCTGCAAAAGACTTGTATCTCTATTGTGATTTGTTGAGCAATGGGAAGAGAAGAGGAAAAGGCACATGGAAGAAGAAGAAAAAATATATCTCAGAATTTGCCAGAAATGGATTTCAGAAGGAATATTGACTTTAGGAGTAAATATTAGTACTCCTTTTAGGAGGACATTAGAAGAATTTATTTTACCATCCATCTATCCATCCATCCAATCTCAATCAAATGACTCTGGGTGATGATGACTGTATGGCACTAATATTATGCTTGGCTATCACCAAGAGGAACTTTGATACCACCACTGCCAAATTTGATGACAAAACAAAACATTTAATAAGAGAAAGAGTGGCCTCTTTGAATCATTGGTGAGCATTCCAGACTTGTTTTGTTATGCTGTTGCCAGCAACCCTGCTACTAGGATATCCACCTGAATTTTACTTCTGACCACCCTCACAAATTTTGAGCCAAAGAAATTTTCACTCAGTTTGTCTTAAATTTCTAGCCCCAGTTGAGGTGTATGTGGCTACTCACCCTATTTCAGTTTCTTGATTTGCCTCTTACAGCAAGTAGTTGCATTGCAACTTATATTTCATGTAATTAAGTTGCCCTGCTATGAATTTTACTAGATGAAAGTATATATTCATACAGTGTGATCATTCATCCTTGAAATTTTATGCTGAGAGCTCCTCCCCAAATAGATTCCCCCCCCCGGCTCTTCTTGATAGTTGAATGCTGTAATGCAGGGGTGTCAAACTGCCGGCCCGCGGGCCAGTTGCATCATGTAGAGGCCGTGCCCACCCCAGCTCCAGCAATGCAAAAAAAGTCGCAAGTTTGACACTCATGCTGTAATGCAGGGGTCTTCAAACTTGGCCCTTTTATGACTTGTGGACTTCAACTCCCAGAATTCCTCAGCCAGCTTGTCTGGCTGAGGAATTCTGGGAGTTGAAGTCCACAAGTCATAAAAGGGCCAAGTTTGAAGACCCCTGCGTAATGGAAAGAACCTGGAATTAAACTTGACACTTTTAAAAAATGTAAATCATGCACTTTTCTCTAAGATATTCTTATCTTTGCAGTTCCTGTTTATGTAATACACAAAAATATATGGAACTGGCCTCCAAGTTACCTCTCGGTTTTTGCCTTATGCTGCTTGTGAGTTAATCTGTCAGTATGTTCCATCAGTTGACCTTTTGCTTGGTTTTTCCTTTGGCTGTTTTTGCTAAAAACAGGAATTTAGCTGTTAATTGTTAACAACTTATGAGAGGTCTGATTCAAGCCCATTACAAAGCCATAAACTAGACTTCAGTTTTCAAAGATTTTTGCTACCCTGAACCTCCACAACCCCTCCCCAAATTGGGAACTTTTTTCTCTTTTGCAGACATGTCATGCGGCAAAATCAAAATACCCGAAGAATTATCAATTTTTCCTTTTAAAACCCATCCCAAACTAGGTTTGCTCTGTCTTCTCCAATAATATCATGATATTATTTCACACATTCCCAAAAACTAAAGCAAATGAAACCACCATCTCCACCATGATTTGTGAACTCATGGATCAGAGCTCAGTTCAGAAATATGTAAAATAATAAATATAACCATAAGCCAAATTTGAGACTTTCATCAACAAATGACATCAATGGTCTGTGCTCGGCCTTGGTTAAAAAGAAGCATTTTAGGGAAGACGTTTCCTGATGCAGAAATGACAGTTTTCTATATTGCACAATACCTCAAAGTTCCATAAACAAAACTCCATTCACTCCGTTAGTGGAGTGGTTGAATTGGTTTGTTCCATTTGTATCAAAATTTCAGATGTTAACTTTTGACACAGGATAGTCATCCATTCTTCAGATTAAAAGAAAAGACTGTGCACAGTTATAGAATAACTACTCATAAAAGTTCATTGCCAAAATTAGAGCTCTGGTACTGTGGGAACTGTGAAACCTGCATTTCCCCACCCCTTAAAAAAAGGGAAGGATGGAGGAATGTAATACTGAACTGTAAAACTAATTAAGTATAGTTGAAATTTTAATTTATCACATTTCTCCAATATAAGTCAACATAAATTTGCTAACAAAACAGATGCCATACTTTATTAATAACAAAACGCTCTAGATAATATCTTTAGAAATATTCCATGCAGACATTTACCAAAACCAAAACCTATCTATATTATAGCCTTCCCTAACCTGGGGCCTAATAAACCAGCTGATGGGTAATGGCAGCCCCAATCCAATATATAACCAAAGTCACTAAGCTGGAGAAGTTTGGTGCAATATAGGAGGGCTGAATTCATCAACCTTATTTCTTTGGCATTAGAAAATGTACCATACATTCTTTAAGGGTAGCAAACTATTGCAACAGTTAAAGGCTGATTATTTGACTTCACACTCCAATACCCAATTACCCCGGAGTGATGATCTCCAGAAACGTGAGCAGTACTGGCAACTGGGTGGAGTGATAGTCTTTTATCATTGTCAATCTCTATCCCAAAACATCTTCCAGGATGGATATATATATATATGTATATATATTGCTGATCTTCAAACTACAGTGTTTTCTTGTCCTGTGGCCTGAGCAATTGTGTGACACAATAGGGGATTAGCGCAGCCACAGCCAAGGGCACAGCAGCACTTTTGCAAAAAGAAAACAGATAGAAGAGAAGCTCCACCTTGGCTGGAGGCTTGAAGAAATCAAACAGGTGCAGGATAAGAAGTGAGATACCGATGCTGCCCAGTCGAAAGTTTATCTGCTGCCCACGTTTACTTTTGCAGCTCTCTATGTACATTGGGGAATTAAGGGCAAGTCCCAGTCCAAAGAGGATTCCCAGGTTGCGCAAGAGGCCAGCAAAGGGGGTAGTGTCCAGATGCACCCATTCTGGATGCTCACACCATGTCTTGGCCTTCTCCAAAGTCCATAGGAGGTCCACACCAAATACTTTGAGCAGCAGGTAGAAACCCAGAGCAAAAGAGAAGAGGAAAAGGGTGGTAGCTATATATTTCCGCAGGCTGGGATCATAGATGGAAGTGATGTATTGGAAGGATTCGGCCACCAATATACCTAACAATGAAGAGGAAATGACACTGTTTAGAATGCCACAGGACTTTAAAACTCTCAGAAATACGAGGCAACAAGTCTTGCATTTCACTTGGTAAAATAGCTTAAATCTGCTGGTAGCTAAAGGAGAAGGGGTTCTCCTGTCCCAAATTGTATACTTTATATGTTTACATATATATTATCTAATTTTGGTCACAGGGAATTGCCTAGAAACTGGTAAAATATAGTGACATAATCTAAAGGCTGCAACCTATATTATATCTCAGCATACCATGACAAAACTTGTATAAGAGCTGCACTGACCTGAGAAGACACCAGCAATGACTTGGTGTGGAAAATGAGCTGCCAGGAAGACACGAGAGAGACAGACACAAACTTGGATGGTCCAAAAAGCAGCCCAAAGCACTGCTTGCAAAAAGCTGCCATTGGGAAAAAATAAGAGGGAATAAAAAAGAAACATGTTTCCAACCTGTGAGTAATTTTAGAGACTAGAAAAATGGCCAAACGCTCCCTTTCTACCTATTCTGCTTGACCTGAACTAACCACAGTTATTTCTCCACTGAAATATTTTGGACACAAGGCTTTGCAAGGATAGTATGCATTCTTTTTTGAATCCCAAGACAATTCATATTACAGGAGGTCCTTGATTTACAATCATTCATTTAGTGACCATTTGAAGTTACAATGGCATTTTAAAAAGTGACTTACAACCAATCCTCACACTTACAATGTTTGTAGCATCTCCATGATCATGTGATTAAATTTGAATGCTTGGCATGTATTTATAATGGTTGCTGTGCCCTGGGATAATGTGATTGTCATTTGCTATCATCCTAGCTGACGTCCAACAAACAAACAAAGTCAGGGGGGGGGAAGCTGGATTCACTTAATGACATGTGATTCACTTAATAGCTGCAATGATTTAATCACTGTGGCAAAAATGGTTGTAAAATCAGATGCAGTTCACTTGATGACTCCCTTGCCTAACAACAGAAATCCCTACAGTAGTTGTAAGTCAAGTACTATTATACTGTCCCTTATATTCAAACTAATGAAAAATAGATCTGCTTATTTCAGTACATCTCAGTTTTGTTTGGTTTTTTTTTCATTTTTGCAGATTTGCCAGATGGATTATTCTGCTTTCATTTTCAGGATACTATTACATTAGTTTGTCAAATGTCAGTTTTTTTCCAAAGTTTGCACTAAAATATGTGTATCTGAGTGCAACAGGTATTTTATCTGCAATTTTGAATAGCTCTTATAAACAGATTTTCCTAGCAGTACATTTTGGTATGAATATATGCATCTTAAATAAACTTCCTCTTGCTTGTCTGTATGTTGGGGTGTGTGTGTGTGTGTGGTGTGTGTGTGTAGATATATATTTGATTGCTTATTTACAGAAGTATGAATTCAATTCATTCAATTCAATTAATTTGGTTTGAAAAAATTATTATGTGCAAGCTAAATAAATTTCTTCATGTTTAGTTTTTGGCTAGCACATTTTTTATTATTTCACCAAATGATGTGCTTACCGATGTTTCCATGATGGAGATTTCCTTCCACGGGTGATAGAGAGAATGGCTGTAACTATCACGTAATACACACCAGCTGAACCCATTGCATGACCAGAAGGACTCCCTAAAGTTGGAGGAAAAAACCTTTGACTTTCCAAAATTGCCAATCGTGTATAGGCTTTAAGAAATTTTTATTTATTTATTTATTTATTTTATTTAATTTTATTTATATACCGCCCTTCTCCCGAAGGACTCAGGGCGGTGAACAGGGCAAGCATAAAAAATACAGAGTTACAAAAGTTAAAATAGGATTAAATATATGCCCACTAAAAACAGTAAATACAAATATTAAAATAACAATAAAAAAAACCCAGCCATCCCCCATCAGGCCAGGCCGGCTTGTTCAAATAAGAATGTCTTTAGATCGCGACGGAAGGAGCGAAGATCGGGCGCCATCCGGAGCTCAACCGGTAACTGATTCCATAGCTCCGGGGCGCCCACAGAGAAGGATCTCCCCCTGGGGGCCACCAATCGACATTCTCTGATCGGTGGCACCCTGAGGAGGCCCTCTCTGTGGGAACGCACAGGGCGAAGGGAAGTTGATGCCGGCAGCAGGTGTTCCCTAAGGTACTCCAGACCCATGCCATGTAGGGCTTTAAACACCATTACTAGTAACTTGAATCTCACCCGGAAGACAACTGGCAACCAATGCAGCTCACGGAGCAGAGGTGTGACATGGGAGTATCGGGAGACTCCCAACACAACTCTCGCGGCTGCATTCTGTACCAGTTGGAGCCTCCGGGTGGTCCTCAAGGGCAGCCCCATGTAGAGAGCGTTGCAGTAGTCTAGACGAGAGGTCACGAGCGCGTGAGTGACCGTGCATAAGTCGGGATGACCTAGATAGGGCCGCAACTGGCGCACCAGGCGAACCTGGGCAAAGGCCCCCCGAGTCACAGCCACTATGTGGTCTTCCAAAGTGAGCCGTGAATTTAGGAGGACTCCCAAGTTGCGAGCCCTATCTATGGGGGGTAATAGTTCACCCCCCATAGAGAGAGATGGAATATCCGGAATAACCCGGGATGCAGGTATGCAAAGCCACTCAGTCTTGTCGGGGTTGAGTTGAAGTCTGTTCCTCCCCATCCAGACCCGAACCGCCTCCAGGCAACGGGACATCACGTTGAGGGCATCACTGGGGTGGTTTGGGGTCGAAATGAAAAGCTGGGTATCATCAGCGTACTGATGATACCCAACTCCAAAGCCACGAATGATCTCACCCAGCGGTTTCATATAGATGTTGAACAGGAGAGGCGAGAGGACTGACCCCTGAGGAACTCCACAAACGAGAGACCTTGAGGTCGACCTCTGCCCCCCTGTCAACACCGACTGCGAACATCCCAGGAGATAGGAGGAGAACCACTGCAAAACCGTGCCTCCCACTCCCAATCCCCTGAGACGCCGCAGCAAGATACCATGGTCGATGGTATCGAAAGCCGCTGAGAGGTCTAATAGGACTAGGACAGAGGAATATCCCCTGTTCCGAGCCCTCCAGAGATCATTCACCAGCGCGACCAATGCTGTCTCCGTGCTGTACCCGGGCCTGAAACCTGATTGGTACGGGTCTAGATAATCCGCTTCATCCAGGACCAGAGGGAGCTGATGCGCCACCACACTCTCAACAACCTTCGCAAGAAAGCGAAGGTTGGAGACCGGACGAAAGTTGTTCAACACAGCTGGGTCCAAGGCAGGCTTCTTGAGGAGAGGCCTCACCACCGCCTCTTTCAAGACGGCGGGGAAACTACCCTCACTCAAAGAAGCCGATATAACTGCCTGGAACCAGCTTTGTGTCCTCTCCCGGGCTGCATAAACCAGCCAGGAAGGCCACGGGTCCAATAAACATGTGGTGGAGCTCAGCCTCCCCATAATCCTGTCCACTTCCTCCAAAGTCACAGAATCAAACTCCTCCCAAGTAATATCGACAAGACCGCCCGTGTCCTGATCGTCAGACTCTGCCCAGTCAGAGTCCAGACCGGTCCGAATCCGAGCGATTTTGTCCGACAGATGTTGGTTAAACTCCTCGGCACGACCCTGCAAGGGTTCCTCCCTCACCTCTTGATTAAGGAGGGAGTGAGTCACCCTAAACAGGGCGGCCGGGCGATTATCTGCGGACGCAATAAGGGTAGCAAAGTGATTAGACCTCGCCACCCTTATCGCAGCGAGATAAGACCTAATGAGCACCTGTAGCAGCTTCGCGAGGTTTAGGATTAGGCTCACATTAGAGAGATAGAGATCAAGCAAAGGAAGCTCACTGGGTGAATTGGATCAGATCTTCTATCTCAGCCAAGCCTACCTCAGAGGGTTGTTTTGTGGCCTAGATCTCCATTAACCCTGAGTTCCTGGAGGAAAGGTGCAGTACAAAAAACAGATATTTTAAGGCATTTGTTGGTGTTGTATTGGAATTAGGAGCCTGAAAGGTGAGCTTTAAACAAGGGAGTACATGAAAATTTTGCATGATTACCATGTCAAATAAACCACGTTTCAGTGAAGGGAGGTACATAGGCTTTCAGATGGAAGGAACTACTTTATGTCTGTGACACCACCTAGATAAATTGATCTTACCAGCTGACAGCTGATAAAAACTGCACTCTGCTTCTTTAATCACATTTTGCCAAGTGGGATGTCATTTTTCTATCCATCCTTTTCTTATACTGTCCCACTTCTATTATTTTAGTGGGGTTTTCTTGGGAAACTCACCTGGGCCGGTTTCACAGGTAACTGGGAACTGCTGGATTTCAGGGGCAGAAGTATTTTGATAGAAATTGGTCTCATGTACCCACCAGTAGGGTCTTTGTCCAAAAAGGATCCTGCAGAGAAAGAGATTGTCTGAGGTGCTATCAGTCAATTAAAAGGGATTCCATTTGCATCACAAGCCATAGTGAAGTCACATGCTCACTGATTTTTTCTGAACATTGAGATCCAGAGTATTTACAATGAGATACTGATCTAGGAATCATGGGATTTAGGGAACCTATGCAAGAAAGTAATAAGCATGGCTCTGGCTTATCCACTGGACAATTGTCTTTATCTTAGCTTTGAAGGCTACACAACTTTAGTAACTGAGGACCTTTTCCCATGCCATAAAAAATAGCTTCCTAGGCTTTAGCTAATTTTCTAGAAGAGGAGAAAAAAGGGAGAAACTGGAAGAAAAAAACCTGAAATCTTAAATCTATCCAGACACTCTAAACAAGCAGGTTCACATAGTAAAAGATGGATTCTGGTAAGAGTGGGATGAGCTTGTCATTTCTGCAGTGGTTAATCTCTTGAGAAGATAGTTGCAGAATCCAGGCTTTTTAAGGTGGAAGATGTTGCTGTCTAAGTCATTATTTAGCCGTGGTTGGTTGATTAATTCACAATTTGCTGAATTTGTCCAACTGACTAAGGTATAAACCATAGTTTACAAACCACAATTGGCAGTATTCATGCAATACACTAAGAAAAAGCAGACAGTCGTGGCTTAGCATATGTGAGCTCAGCCTCCATGTTCAGCGGCTCAGCCTAACAATGAAACTCTTAAGTTCATGTGGTAAACTGAAGTTGACAGACTACTTACCACTTAAATACGAGGTTTAGCCAGTCACCAATCACAGCAACCCAGATGAGCTTGATTCCCACTGCTTCGCAGAGATGGAACCAAATAGGAAACAGGACAAAGAAAGTGTTTCGGAGGTCAGCAGCAAAAGAAACAAAGAGGAACCAGTCCTGCGATCCTGGGTATTTTGTTTGCAGAAAGTGTGTGGCTTGGATGCCTGTGTGATATAGAAAATCCATGCTGGCTTCCATTTTATCTCCGGTTGAGCAAAAAGCTATCTTTGGTCTATATTGCAGCTACAATGCACCCTTTCACAGAGGCCTGCTGTCTTTTATTCCCTCCCATGTGTGGCAGCTTGAGCTTTGAACTCAAAATTACTTTGGTCACAAAAACACCTCCTGGTCAAAGGTACTTCCCCAAACAGCTTGGGACAAACACACTTAAAGCAACTTGCATAAGAGGGACAAGTAAGCTATCCAAAACAATCCAGGTAGTCAGCATGACAAAGGTGTTAAGTCTTTGTAGAGTTGCTTTATAATTATTATTCTGCCTCCATTTCCTGGCAAAAATCCAATGGAACATAGCTGCGTTTTGTCTGTGCATCCCTTCTCGTGATATTAGATGGACCATGTAGGGATTGGGTTTGGGTATCCAAAGTTGATCCTGGATCTTATTGAGTACAACTCAAATGGAAGTTCTCTAAAGGTCAATTGATATTAGCCCATTATTTGAAAACCTGAAGGCAACTACAGATAGTCCTCATCTTACAACCATTCGTTTAGTGACCAGTTACAATAGCACTGAAAAAAGTTACTTTTGATCATTTTTCACACTTTTGAGTATTGCAGAATCCCCATGGCCACATGATCAAAATTTGGGCATTTGGCAACTGGCATGTATTTATGGCAGTTGCAGTGTCTCAGAGTCAAGTGATCACTTCTGACAAGCAAAGTCAATGGGGAAGCCACATTCACTTCACAACCACCTTACTAACCTGACAACTGTAGTGATTCACTTAACAAATGTGGGAAGAAAGGTCATGTTGTTCAGTCGTTAAGTCATGTTTAACTCTTCACAATCCCTTCAACCATAAGATGCTAGATTCCCCTGTCCTCCACTATCTCCACTGCCCAACTTCATGTTCATTGCATCAATGATACTATCTAATCATCTCATCTTCTGCCATCTTCTTCTCCTTTTGCCCCCAACCGTTCACAACATTAGTATCTTTTCCAATGAGTCCTCTTTTCTCATTTGGTGGCCAAAGTATGTGAGATTCAGAAGAAAGACCATAAAATGAGGCAAAACTGTCTTGCTTAGCAATGAAACATTTGGGTTCAATTGTCGCTGTAAATCAAGGATTACACTACAAACTATATTTTAAAATTAACTGAAATAAATAAGACAATTTTTATTATTTTGTCTCCTGGTGGCTATTAAGTTCAAAAGCTGTAGTTGCTTTCAGGGTTGTTTTTTTTTTGCTATCTAAGAACACTTGCTCCAGCTCAGGTGTTGCAAATTAGTGACCTGATAACATATTTCAATCATTTCTATGCCCATAATCATCACATGAAATAATAAGCAGTGTTGGGATACAGTTTTCATGCATTCTGTACAACTACACCGGTCACCAAGGTGGCTGTGTTTATTAGTTTGCATCTTTGGTATATATGCCTTTTTATTCTGAGTAAAGTTTCCTATTTACTGTTGCAATTAAGCAGCAAAGGCATGTGGACTGCACAGTGTTTGTCCTATATGGCTTTTTGCAGAATTTCTAACAGGTTATGGGCTCAGTCATAGCCGGCTACAGTAAATAAGTGCAAGATACAGCAACAGAAAGAAAACTGCAACAGAATAAAAGAAAATGGCCAATGGCCACAGCTGCAACAAAGTTTTCATTTGCAAATCTGACAAACCAGAACTACCAGTCTTAGAAATTCCAGATGAAAATACTGCTAATAAGAGATGGTACGTGAAAAATGTATAAATGGATGTTACTCTCCCTTCAGATGAATGGATAGAGAAAGCTCAGAGCACAATCTTTTTTTACCATAGATAATGATCAAATTATACATATATGTAAGCATGAAACTGCTAAAGAAATGTGGAAGGTTACAAAAGGTGCATGAAAGAACTAATCTCAGCAATAAACTAAATAGAAAGCTATACCAAACCAAGCTAATGAAAAGCCAGGAGATGTAGAATTACATAAGGAAGACCCTGGAAATGGTTGAAAGCCTGAGAGGTATAGGAGAAGAAATAAAAGATTTTCATGTTGCAGCACTATTACTTAGTGTGAAACACTTGTCACAGCACTTGATGCACATCTAGATGATGAACTCACATTGGAATATACTAAGGGCAAACTTATGTATGAATATAAAAGTAAAACAGAGAGCATTAATAGTGACAATGCTTCCATTGCAGCGTCTGCTTTAAAGACAAAATAAAAATAAAAACAGTTACATGCAGCAAGGAGCACGTGAATGCTTTATGTGCAAGAAAAAAGGCCATTTAAAAGCAGATTGCAGAATCTGGAAAGCTAGAGTGCAAAAACAAACGAAACTAGCTTCTAAATCAATATACCTTGCCTGCAAAGATGAGGTGCAACTTTTGGATTAAAAAAAATCATATTCATCATCTGAAGCAAAATCTTCCTTCACATTTTTGGCCTTTTGTAGAAAAGCCAAAAATGTGAAGGAAGATTTTGCTTCAGATGATGAATATGTTTTTTTTAATCCAAAAGTTGCACCTCATCTTTGCAGGCATGATATATTGATTTAGAAGCTATGAGTCACATGACAAATGAAGAAATTATTCACCTTGACCAGAGTAAAACAGAAAAAAAAATCACCTCAGCTAATGGACAAATAATGGAATCAGAAGGACTAGGAGATGGTTATCTTTACTGCTCTACCTCCCAGAGTGTCACCAGAAATATACTTGTGAAAAATGTCCTGTATATCTCTGCTCTTGAAACTAATCTTTTGTCAGTGAAGAAGCTCACAAAACAAGGCAATGGAGTGACCTTCCAAGAAGAAGTTGTGCCATCACAAAAAGGGATATCTTATTTGCAAAGGTTAAAATTACAGATGAACTGTATCAGCTGAATAGCAATGAGGTGGTTAAGGAAGAAAAACATTCAAACTGCATTCACACATGGCACAGACAACTTGGGCACAGAAGTCCTGACATAATAAAACATAGCTGTCACTCGATTGCGTCACATGACATATCATGATTTATTGCAACATTTTTTGCCTTTGCGGAGCCGGGGTGGGCGTGGCCTGCGCATGACCCATCTGGCCCATGGACCACCAGTTTGACACCCCGTAATAAAGAAATTAACTGAGAATGACTATGCAAGTGGAATAAAAATTAGTCCATGTGATCAAGCAATGAAATGCACTAGCTGTATAAAAGGAAAAATGATAAGAAAAGTCTTTCCAAAGCAGAGTAACAGCTGAGTTGTTTCATCTATGGTACTGATATATACCTTTTTGTTCTGAGTAAAGTTTTCCATTTCCTGTTACAGTTAAGCAGCAAAGGCCCACATGGATAGTGCGCTGTTGGTCCTGTATGGCTCTAAACAGAATTTCTAACAAGCAAAAACCCTCTTGTTAAGGGTTGACTATATATTATGTAATAAAGATATATTGAAAAATGAATGTGGCAAATGTTATCAGTTATCATGCAGAATCTTATGCGTGTTTACTTAGAAATAGGAGACAAAGACATTATTTAACACACACACATGCACACGCACACACACACACACACACACACACACACACACACACACAGATTTGTATTTCTAATCCAATAAACAAAGTGATTTAAACATTACAATATTAGTTATAGTAGACAAGGCTCTATAAACACAAATGTGTGTTTGAGAATATATTCACCAAAGTACATCATAATAGTTCAATTTAAAAGCAAAGGAAATGGGCAATAAAAAGATATAAATTAGACAAAAATTTAGAAAAATTGAAATAAACTTATTCCCTGATCCATACTTAGAAGCAGAATTCACTCTGTTTTACCAAAGTTTGTTTCTAGATAAAAATATTTGGGTGATAAACTTTGGAAAGAAGATGCTTAATATTTACAGATGAAGTAAACATTAATTAACCAAATGGCTTCTTTCTCTGGTTTTATCTTTGCTGTGTAATTATGACATTAAATATTTGAAAATTATTCCTATACTGTTTTTCTCTTTCTAATGTTAAAGTGGGCTTCAAGTCTTTCCCTTGTTGAACAAATGTGTGGATTTAAGCGGAATTTGTTTGAGCAAAATTTATTTTATGAGATGACTGCTCTAGTTTGGGCATTATCACACAGACAGGATATTCATTGATCCCAAATATTCACTTCCTGTTAGAAAAGATGTTAGAAGCACACTGCTGGAGAATTCAGGCTGAATTGTCCAGCATTTCACACCTCGCTCTGCTTTTTTTACTACATTGCTTGAAAGAATTAGCTACCCACTGCCTGCCAAGTCACAGATCAATTTAGCAATTGATTGATCTTGATCATTGTCAAGCAACGAATCTGCAGACAGACTAAATCAAAGTTATAGCCAGAAGCCAACATGGGTTTGTCAAAAACAGATCATGCCAGATAAGCCTTATTGCATTCTTCGAAAACGTGACAAAATTAATGGACCAACAAAATGGTGTGCACACAATTTATGTGGACTTCAGTAAAGCATTTGACAAAATAGGCCACAACCTATTATTGGATAAGACAGAAAAATGTGTGTTAGATAGCATCATCATGAGGACCCAGATTGTTGGGGGCAATTAAGCTGACTTTGTAATAATGCTGCTTGGGTGTGTGTGTGAAAGCCCTAATAAGCAGGCATATACATAGAATGAAGGCTACTGCTAAGCTTGTAAGCCGCCCTGAGTCTTTGGAGAAGGGCGGGATATAAATGGAATTAAAATAAATAAAAATAAAATCATCACCAGATGGATTCATAACTGGTTGACAAACCACACTTGTGGTGTTATCCTTAATAGAACTCCACCTGCATGGAAAAAAGTATGTAGTGGGGTACCTCAAGGTCCTGTCTTAGGCTCAATACTCTTCAATATCTTCATAAAGTATTTAGATGTATTTGTAGACGACACCAAAGGGGTGAAAATAGTTAACACTACAGAAGACAAGCTCAAAATATAGAAGGATCTTGATAGACTTGAACACTGGGTCCTATCTAACAGAATGAAATTCATTGATGTTAAAAGGAAGAAAAACCAAATGGACAGGTATAGAATAGGTGGCACCTGGGTCAATAGTAGTAACTGTGAGAGTCCTTGGAGATCTTGGAGTCCTCTTAATGAGCTAGCAGGGTGCTGCAGCTGCCCAAAACTCAATTGGACCTAGGCTACATTAATAGAGGGATAGAATCTAGACATGTTAGTATCACTTTACAATGCCTTGGTAAGACTATATTTGGAATGTTGCATCCAGTTTTGGTTACCATAATATAAAATAGATGTTGAGACTGTAGAAAGAGTCTCGAGAAGAGCAACAAACATGATTAGGGAACTGGAGGCTAAAACATGAAAAACGGTTGCAGGAATTGGGTATGTCTACTCTAATGAAAAGAAGCACCATGATAGCAGTTTTCCAATATTTGAGGGGCAGCCACAAAGAAGATGGAGTTAAGCTATTTTCCAAAGCACCTTGTACATGGACATGCACAAGAACCAAAGGATGGAAACAAGGAGGGAATCAATCTAGAGCTAAAGAGAAATTTCCTGACAGTTGAGACAATCAGTGGAATGACTTGCCTTCAGAAATTGTGGGTGCTTCATCACTGGAGATTTTTAAGAAGAGATTGGACAACCATTGTTTGCAATGGTATTCCAATCAGAAATTTTCTCTCCTGCTTGAACTGGGTCTCCAGCTTGAACAGGTGGTTGGATTAGAAGACCTTAAGGTCCCTTCTGTTATTCTGTTCTGTTAGAAATACTATTGTGGTGGAATCAAATTGTTATCACATCTTAGTTGCTTAGTGACAAGAGGGCAAAGGCCCATCAGCTGGAATGCAAATTCTGGTGTGAATTTCCACCAATAGGAAATCTGTCCCTCCCAAGCTCTGTAGTGCTCAAGCACCAGAAAATACAAGTGGTGTTATTTGAGATTTTGGGTAGCTGTGCCAGGAAAAAAATTATTTTGCTGGTTACTCGGCAACAGTAATTCCAGGGAATACCTTTTGAACTCTTATGACTAAATTTATGTATGTGTGTGTGGGAGGAGGGAGAAAGAGGCATTTTGAGAGAGAGAGAGAGAGAGAGAGAGAGAGAGAGAGAGAGAGAGAGAGAGAGAGAGAGAGAGAGAGAATGTTGATGGACTCCAGAACTTCATGTTTAGAAATGAGGCCCTATGTATAGCTTGCTGGAATTTTTATGGCTTTCACATGCCATGATTATCCTCACTTCTCAAAGGAAAAAGTAGTAAGAGTGAATGGAAAACTCACAGGGAAAATAATATATTAAATCTGCCTGGGAATGTATTTGGCAGAATCCTGAAAAGATATGAGGTGGCAACAAGTAGTCATAATTCAATATTCCTTCACTCTACCTGCACACAAACACCTGAAAGGTTCTCTCCAATGCTAGCAGTAAATTGTAACAATGGTGTTTTCTTAAGCATTCTGTCAGTCTAACAATGTAAATTGTCAAGTTGTGGGCTCTGGTGAGCAGGAATGATGACACAAGACTGAGTACCGGGAAACTCATTCTTTTATTCTTGCTGGAACTGTACTGGAGCTTGGGCTGCACCCAGCCACAATATATAGCCTAGCCCCTGGGTGGCAGCCAATAGGTTTGAACCCATGCTTGCCACCTGGAGCTGACCAATTGCAGGACCGGAGACGCCTGTCTGGGTTGCTGGAGAGCCGTTAGCTCCTCCAGCAACGCACGTGGTATAATACCACAAGCCCAATACATAACAGAAACCACAGAGTGGAAATGGAGAGCAGCAACCAGAGGGGATGGGGTGTGCAGCATGAGTGACTCAGCATTCAGCATTCCTGCAGAAGTGGTCCACATGAGGCAGAGAGCATGATTTTGTCAGGAGAATATAGAAAACATCATTTAAAACATTGTTCCAAACATCCTGGTCTCATCTTGTATTAGCTGTGTGGGTAGAAGAAAGACTGCATCAAGTATAGAGGCCTTTCAAGAATGGTAAGTGGGCTCTTCTCAAGCTAAATATATTAAGGTAGTCCTCAACTTACAATCACAACTGAAACCAGAATGTCCATTGTTAAGCAAGGCATTTGTTAAATGAGCCGTGCCTGATTTTATTACCTTTTTGCCATGATTAAGTGAATCACTGCAATTGTTATGTGAATCATGAGATCATTAAGCAAATCCAGCAGAGGTGTCAAACTGCTGGCCTGCGGGTCTGCCGCATCACAATGAAACCACAGCCACCCCATTGCCGGCAATGGGGAAAAAGTTCTGATACGTCGTGCAACGTCACATGACATCGTAAATTTGACATGTCTGCGGTTTGCTTATCAGAAGTCAGCTGGGAAGATTGCAAATGGGGACCACATGATCCCAGGATTTTGCAACTGTCCTAAATACATGCCCATTGCCAAACATCCAAATTTCGATCATGTGACTGCAATGATTGTAAGCCAGCGGTGTCAAACTTGCAACAACATGTGACATGTCATGATGTATTGTGACTTTTTTTCATTGCAGGCAATGGGGTGGGCATGGTTTCGCTCTGATGCATCTGGCCCGCAGGCCGGCAGTTTGATACCCCTGTTGTAAGCATCAGGACTGGTTGTAAGTTATAAGTTCAAATGGTTTTTAAATGAATGGTTATAAATCAGGATTTACAAAGAAACACCCTCCTAATTAGGCCAAAATAATACCATATTGCTTTGCTTTGTTTTAATTTGAGCTTTTAAACATTTAAAGTAAGTTACACTAGAAAATACAAACAAAATAAAACAAACTAAAAAGTTTAAAATAAAAATATTAATAAAGCATAAGTAAAACCATTATTGAAAAACTTTTAAGTGATGCATTCTTTCTTCCATTTGTTTCCCCAACCACTATTCCCAATCATTAAACACAGCCAAAATAATTTCTGTATTTTTCACTGAGCATTGATAGTTATCACTATAGTATTTGTTCAAAGCACTTTATCTGTTCTTTTAAATGGCCTCATAATTCTACTTTAGAAATCATAAATCATATATGCCAGAACCTGCCTTACTGTATGAGACATTCCTACTAAAATTTGAGTAATTCTGTTACAGATACACACACACACATACACATATATGTGTGTGTGTGTTACAACTATGAACTTTAAAGATCTTTCCTCACTGGAGTTCTGTAGCCTTTTTTTTAAAGGGAAGAAGATTAATGTAGACTCCTTTTTAAAAGCTTGAATAATATAAATTATAAATTGGCTTCGGTTGACAGAGTACTGGTGTTGTGAATGAGGGAACATGCTGTGAAAAACATTGGAAAGGTATATATGAATGAGTGAGATGCAGGCTTTACTTCCCAGATGAAGAGACACTGTTTTAAATGTCTCCTCTTGTTTCCCATTTCTCAGCCTAGTTTTTCAGGATGGAGACCAACATTAGAGCCCTATCTTCACTTTCATCATCAGCAGAGAACATGGAATGTCCATCCCATGCTGGTTCTTTTGCTTAGAGCTATGTTTTCCTGTTTATCACTATTCTATTGTCAACAGTTTGTGCAGTTTGTTCTTATTTTCCTGGAAATCTGGTTCACACAGCAAATGTGTATTGTAAGCAGATAGTTTTCCTAGCGCAGAACAATGTTGTGCATATTGTGTCACTGGGAAAAAGCAGGGCTAATATTTACCACCCAATCAGTGAAAACACCCGGCTTATCTCTTGTTACCAATGAAAGTCCAGGCTTAAGGCCCTTGACCTGCAACAATCTGCGCAGGCAGTGGAAGTCCCTGAAGGCCAGGCCATTGCAGATGCAGAAATAGGATTCAGAAAGATCCAAAACCAAGAGCTCGCTGATCTGGTCTACTTTGCATATGTACACACAAGCAGAAACTATCTATGGGTAGTATTTAATAAGCCTGGAAGATAACTAAAAAAGTTAACTAAGCCTTACATTAAGACTGGCTATGTATACTATCTTCCTTACCACTATGAGCCTTGGTGGAGCAGAGGGCTAATGCCTCCTTAAGTAACACCAGCTGCCTGCAATTAGTGCAGGTTCGCATCCCACCAGGCTCAAGGTTGACTCAGCCTTCCATCCTTCCGAGGTAGGTAAAATGAGGACCCAGATTGTTGGGGGCAATAAGCTGACTTTGTAATAATGCTGCTTGGGGTGTGTGTGAAAGCCCTAACAAGCAGGCATATACATAGAATGAAGGCTACTGCTAGGCTTGTAAGCCGCCCTGAGTCTTCGGAGAAGGGCGGGATATAAATGTAATAAAAATAAAATAAATAAAATAAATAAAAAAATAAAAAATACTAGCATCATTAAAAAAGAAAAGGTGGGGGGGAAGAGGAAATCATTATGGAATAGTTGCATAAGAGCAGAGTGACTCCAGAAGGAAGCATGCTCTGTCTTTCCTCCATTGCAGAAGGATTTTCTTTTTTTTACAGTTTTGGGGATGTGTAATTTTTTAATCAGAAACAGGATAAAAGAGAATTAAACACCATCATCCAAAATACTACTATTACTACTACTGTTGTTATTGCTGCTGCTACTACTATTACTACTCCTACTCCTATTCCTACTCCTACTTCTACTACTACTACCAGCCCTGCCCCAGCTGGCTCTCTAGGAAAGAAAAATGCTTGACTCCATCTGAAAGTTACAAAGATCTTTTACTAGAGACAACTGGATACAGCTAATGCAGGATTACATCTGAAGAAAACCCACACAAACCGTTACATTATTTTGAACCCTTAACCCTCCCCTCTTTGAACAGTTCATTAGTGTCCAATAAGATGGTAAATGGATGCTTTGAGAACAGGATACTTTGAAAAGCAGTTAACATTCCATTCCCAGGTCCTGGGCGCCCAAAAGTCCTTGCAGCGGCTGAATGAAAGTATAGGGTAGTGCATTATGCAATCTATGCTTTTTAATATCTACTTTAATATCTGCACAGGTTTGTCTGGGTTAAAGTGTCCAGGTTCATACAATGCACTTCTTTTTCTTATTGTTTAAACCAAGTAAGATAATGAAAACCCTGAGAAGGAATCAGATGAACTAGATGTAGTTATCCAAATTGAAACCAAACAGGATCAAGATGTTAACACTGTCTGTAAAGAAGGCTTTAGCTTATGTTTATTCAAGAGATACACTACTTAACAAAAGCAGAGATGACAAACTGTTCAAACAGTTGTGGTTTGGAAACCATTTTATAGCTCCTACTTCCAACAAGCGGCTGGTAAATTATCTAGGTAAAGCTATAGACTTTGACCAAGGTACAACAGAGGAAAATTAAGAAATATTACATGTTTGTTAGCCAAACAAAAAGGATAAACATTATAATCCAATTTTGGACTTGTGCTGGTTGGCTGCTGACAATTTGTTATTAACATTCTTGTTAGAAAGCACATCATGACCAGTGAAGGTATTCACATACAAAATGTAATATCTGGACAGTTTAGATTTATTGAGTACATTTTTGGGGTTTGTATTCTTAATCCTACACTGACTTACACATAATCATACAGAGCTTTCTGAAGCACAGCCCAATCACTTTTCGATCCTGGAAAACTAGAGTTTTTTGATAGACAATTTTAACTTTTATATTGTTGTTTTACTATTTGAATGTCTTGATTAAAAAGATAGAATTAAGGAATTTTCGTCAAAGAACATATTTATTGGTTACATAGTATCTGCACAGTCAAAAGTGAAACCAAGTGTGAAATCCCCTTCAAAGAGAGACAATATTACAAAGTTGAATTTCCCACCCCAACACTATGCAATCAGGTATGTTCCCCAACAGAACAGTGACTTGGGTTCCCATGGGACAATAGAAAATTTAGATTAGTAGAAATCACACCCTCTCATTCTTGTGGCAACCTAGAACAAGCAAAATGGCTGCAGCCAGGTTCGTTGTACAGTTGACAACAACCTCCAATCTGTTTCTGAGCTGCCACCAGCCATGGAGTAATAAAAATCCTCCAACCATTCCACATAAAAATAAAATAAACTGTTCATACTTTCCTGTTCATATTGGTGTCTGGACAGTAGCAAAATGATGAAAGTAACTTTTATACATATATGTTTTCTTCTTCCATTCAGTTGTGTCTGATTCTTGGAGACTGCCTGCAAAAGTCCCTGCAGTTTCTTGGCAAAATGTTTCAGAAGTGGTTTTTGCCATTGCCTCCTTCCTAGGGCTGAGAGAAAGTATCTGGGCCAAGTTCACCAAGCTGGCTTTGTGTTTAAGGCAGGACTAGAATTTATACTTTCTCAGTTTTTAGCCTGATGCCTTAGTCTGGACCAAACTAGAGAGCCAAAAGGAATGGAACTTGCACTATGAAGCTACTTTTATCATTTCAGTGATAGGAGTTGAAGCCTACTAAGGTCTGTAATTCTGTAATTCACTATATGTATTTGCCTGCACTTGTCTCATTGCCTGCATAACAGTAACAACATCAATCCATCCAAATAAATAACCATAAGAAAGTCAATTAAAAAACATTCATATGACTTCCCAGCTGCTTTGTTTTGTTTAAAGGTCCCAGTTACTTATAAAAATGAAATGATTGTTGATATGATAGTATCATCAATTTTACAACTGAGCACTTTTCCCGGTAGCAGCAGTCATGATTACATGTTGCAATGGCAGCTGGATTGAGGAAAGAGATCGGTTCTAAATAATGTATGCACAAAGAGATAATCTCCATGAACTAGACACTGAACCTGGGAATGTAACACAGCAATAGCACTTAGACTTATAGATGGTGTCAGAGTGCTTTACAGCACTCTCTAAACAGTGTACAGAGTCAGCATATTGCCCCTAACAATCTGAGTCCTCATTTTACCAACCTCAGAAGGATGGAAGTTTGAGTCAACCTTGAGCCAGTCAGGATCAAACTCCTGGCAGTGGGCAGGGTCAGCCTGCAGTTCTGCATTCTAACCACTGTGCCACCCAGGTAAGGATTACCTAGAGCCCAGAAGGCAGCAAGAAGTAATGTGAGGTTAATAAACAAGTTGACATCTAGAAGGTCTAAATCCAGTCCCAAAGTTATGCAAATAATAGCATGGGATTTACCCCTGGTTCAAATCCTCCTCAGCCATGGAAGCTCCTCTAGGTGGACTAGTCGTTTTAACTTAATCCATCTTATTTTACAAGGTTGTTGAGAGAGAAAAAATGGAGGAGATAATGCTGTTGATGCTATTTCAGTAGTTGGAGGAGAGGTGAGATCTAACAAATACCAGTTATAACACACTGAATTTAAAAATAGTCACTGACCTCTATTAAACTCAGAGAGATTTGTTGCTTCATGAACTGATTTTAAAACCATTTCGTGTTGATCAAATGATGCTGTGCTCACTCAAATGTTGATTGGAATGTATTGCAGTGTAAAGAGGTAATATATAGGAACAGATTCAGCATTTTCATCCCCAAAGCTCAGAAGAAAATCGCATAGGGCAGATGGATATTCTCCAGGAGTATCTGTCCCCACTCTGATTATTGAATCTATCTACCCTGCTGGTGGTTGTCCTCTTCTCTTTCATTCTGCTTTTCCCAACATTATAGACTTCTCCAGAGAGTTTGGTGGGTATGTAATTCAAAATGCATCTCTATATTTCCCCCTTTTTTCTTCTTGGAAATAAACATGAATGTTTTTTTAAGTCCTCCTCCTCCTCCTCCTCTTCTATCCCCACTATAAACATCAGCATTTTACCTAGCAGACCAGCTTAACCTGCCACTTTCTACTCAGCTAATTGCATGTGTAACACTGATGAAATGCAGAAAGACTTTGGATAAAATATGAATCACCTCCTCCAATCTGGAAATGGAAAAGTCAGAGAGAAGAAAGAGAACAGAGAAGAAGTGTGTATACAGTATGTGTAGCAGTCAGAGTTCAAATGAGTATACCAAAGCTCTGACTTCTGAAGATGGCATGCCTTCATTTTGGCCTGTATTGAAGCAGAAGGAATTAGTGGAAGGAGAATGAAACTTGGAAAGAGTCAGTGATCACAAAGAGGTGCTTCAGGTGAGAAGATGCACCTGGGCCCGAATTAATATACAAAGATTTTATTTTGAGACGCTTCATTATATTACTCCAATTTGAGAAGAGAATTTAAAAGATTGACTCAGCTAGATTCTGTAACTCCAACAGATGGAGAGATTGGATTTTGTTTTGACTGAGATGATACTGCAAGAAGTACAACCGCAGGTTCCACATTATACATTTGAATTAGCAATTATCAACAATCAGCACATATTTATAGGCAGTTGAAAATTATTAGCAACTGTATCATTGCATTTTACTGCATTCAAAACTTATTGTAATAACCAGTGCTTTTTTTGTAAAAGAAAAAGGTGCCGGAACTCACACACGTCATACAACCTGCCTTGCCTACCTTACAAGGTTCCATCCAAAAAAGGTGCCGGAACTCCGTTCTGAGCGTTCTTTGAGAACAAAAGCCCTGGTAATAACAGAAGATATGTAAGCACGAATGTTATACTAAAAAAGAATAGATTTTTTTTTGTTTCTGCTTGGTGGGTTTTTACAGAGGTTATCGAAGGAGGACTTAAGAAATGAAGACCTACTGACATTGAAGACAGCACAACAAAAACAGGAAGCTGTAGATTCCCGTTAGACTCAACCTTGCCCTTCCTCTCATCCTACTCCTCCCTTCTGTCCTGCTTCTCACTGGATGTGCTTGAAAAACAGAACAAGTACTCTGAAAGAACTGTAATCTGCCTCCGTTGGCATCAAACTTAGTCACAGATGCCTTGATGTTAAAGGGACATGGTGTGCCATCTATTCTTACTGTGGTGGCTCCAGTGGGTGGATAGAGTCTGGGGAAGATTACCAAGATACTTCCCCCTCTTTGAAGGTTTTACTATCCCATGTATTTCAGGAATGGTGAAATATAGAAAGAGAAGTGGGAGACTATCTGTTTTTTTGTTAGGACCTTCTATGGTCTCATTTTGGTGACCAGCGTCTGTAAATATCTAACTAAGGGTGGTTAGTTTGGAGAAGCAAGCTCAATGCTCGTTGGGACTAAAATTAAACCTTTCTAAATCCCAGAGTTTAACTATTTATATGATTTACTAGCCTCTGTATTGTTATGAATTTTATACAAACAAAATTTAGGAGTAACATGACAAGCATAAGAAGTGTGCCTCTCTTTTCATGGAGACTTAGCAGGACAATATTGATGTCTGTCTGTTTTTCAGGTAAAACTCACTCACAGAGCAACTAGTGCCACCTTGAGTGACACATTTCTATTAGCTTTCTGTGCATGGCTGGCAATGAGACATTTTGACCAAGTGGCAAGAACAGAGTTTAGAAGGTTAACCCATCCCATCCTGTCATCATTTATTTTGCAAAGCCCCAGTTCTATCTCTTTGACTCTTTTGTTTAATGTTACACAAAGACAGATAGGATATCAGCAGGCTCCTTTTTTAAAACTTTGACATGAATAAAGGAAATAGTTGACCTATGCTGGCTATTTTGAGGGAAGAAAATATTGTTTTTTCTTTTCTTTTTTTTATTGAAATGTTTTACAGTACATTTTTAAAAAGAAAGAACTCCCTCCCTCCCTCCCCCTCCCCTACCCCTTACCCTCCCTTACCCTCCCCTCCCCCCCCCGACTTCCCAGAGCTGAATACAGGGTATAAACTTTACAAACTTAAACTAAAATATGCTAACAAGCTAAAATAAAACATTAAATTCTATCGCACTTTAACTCACCTTAAACATACCAAAAAATAACAAATAACTAATAATACATCATATAAAACCAATACTTATTCAAATGCTAAATGAAACTTTTTAGTCCCATATTTATTCTGAATATATTCAATCCATCTTCTCCATTCCACAATATATCTCTGTTGCGATTGTTCTTTCAAATATGCTGAAATCTTTGCCATTTCCGCCAAGTTGGAAACTTTCAAAGTCCACTGTTCTATAGTCGGCAGTTCCTCCTTCTTCCAATATTGCGCTACTAAAAGTCTTGCTGCCGTAATTAGATTCAACATCAACTTAGTGTCTATAACAGTAGTATCTGTAATAATACCCAATAAAAACAATTGCGGAGAAAACTTTATCCTTTTCTTAAATATCTTTTGCATATTCCACCAAATTTTAATCCAAAAAGCTTTAACCTTTTTACAAGTTCACCATATATGAAAATACATTGCATCCTCACCACCACACCTCCAACATTTGGGCTGGCAATTCGGATACATACTTGCTAATTTTTTAGGGTCTAAGTGCCACCTATAAAACATTTTATAAAAATTCTCTCTTAAATTTTGGGGAAAATAATGTTTTTTTATCCCCTTTGGGTGGTGTCCTCATCCTCCCCTGCTCCACCCTTAAGAATGGGGCTCTTCTTGTTTTAGCCCAATTATTTATATACAAAAAGATCATAGTAACATACTCCAGATTCAAAGCATGCAATCTGTTTAGTAGATTTCTCCTATTGTCTTTTTGTTTGGCGTATTTGTATTTCTCAAAACTGTATAGCTATATGAAGCTGTGTGAGGAAAAAAGAAGGTGGCCTGTGCATTTAGACATTCTTGAGCTATTTATATATCACTCATGCTAGGAAACAGCAAGGCAAAAACACCCAGTTCCATCACACTCAATTCCTCTATTTGTCCAATCTTGGTTACAGTAATGCCAGTAGCTAATTTGCAGTAATCCAGAATAATATTCTATGTCCTGTGATTATCCTCTGGGCCTCTCTGCCTATCCAACCTTTTGTTGTTTAGCATAGCATCCTTGTTATATCTTCATATATTACATAAACCTCCACAAAAGGAAAAAAGGGAGCTATGCCATGAGGAACGGGGCATTAGAGAAAACCTGTAAGCAGGTTTGGCAGTGATGAGTCCCAGTTGCATGGCTCAACATTCAAATCAGACTATCTTTGCAACACAGAGAGAGACAATTAAAAAGAGCAATATATGTGTGATGTTAAACTAGATATGAGAGTCAGAGAGCCCAACAGCCTCCAGCCTAGAAACTGGGAAACTGTGTTTTAGTCCTACCTTAAGCACAAAGCTACCTGGGTGGCCTGATTTTCTTTCAACCCTAGGAAGGAGCAATGGCAAACTACTTCTGAAGTCTTATCAAGAAAACTGCAGGAATTTGTCCTGGCAGTTTCTGAGAATTGGACACAACTGAATGGAAGAAAGAAAGAAAAAGCTATGGGCAAAAAGTGTGGTTCTGAGATCACTATCTTTGTGGCTTTCAAAAGCTGTAAATTCATTCATTCCTGAACTATCAAGATAGGTTGCATGATTCTGCCTATTGATGACTGGCCCTTGCTCTTCTGGAAGAAAATATTTATGTCACTAAATGTTTACTCTTATGTGAAATATATTAGTGTGAAGCTTGTTACAGGGTTTTTTTTCCTCCATACCTAATCGTGAGCAGGAGAAACAATTTAGTATAATGATTAAGACATCAGATTGGAAACTAGTAAAACCAGGAGTTCTAGCTTTGTCTTAGGCACAAAGCCACCTCATGACCTTGGGCCAGTCACTCTGTCTTAGCCGTAAGAAAAAGGTAAAAGCAAACCACTTGTAAAAAATCTTGCCAAGAAAACTGGAAGTTCATACTCAGATTTAATGTGTGTGTTTTAGGGAAAGCAGTTCCAAGATGGCAGAAAACAAAAGTCACTGTTGCATGGTTGGTAGGAATGGGGAAAGGATTTTCTGAGTTTGCACAATAGTGCAGCAGCTGAGGGATTGCGGGGCTTTGCCCCCTACAGCTGATTTCTACCTGCTAGGGGACCCTAAATGGGCCTGAAGTTGCCCCGTAGAGGCAACAAAGAAGGAAGGAAGTCCCACCAATTGTGGAGAGATGGTGGTCGATCTGATCGATTTGACCCTCCAGAAACCAGCAAAAGAAAGGCTAGTTTAACTTCAGAGTCTAGCCCAAGCTACAAGCAGCTGAAGTCCAAAAGCACTACTTTAAGCTAACTGTAAACAACATATCTGGAACTGGGTAAGAACAGTGATTTTCTCTCTTCTACTTGAAAATTGATTTTCCTGGGGGAAAAAACCCTAAGAAGCAAAAAGCCTCTGAAAGTGAGAAGGGGGGGGATCTTTGCCCCCAACCTGCTACAGATGGAAGTGGCAAATTAAATTTTTCAGGGGGAACAGAAATATACTGAAATGAAATGAATATAAGGTTTAATTTGGATAAGTTTGAAATTGGTGGAATCTGTTAAGAGTTTCCTTTTAAATCATGAAAATAGAAGTAAACAATTGTCTATTACTGACTGGTGCCAATATCTAGCGGTGAATGAAAATGTACAAAAGCAGTTGCTTTATTACAGGAACTGGCAAAGCCCAGGAAAAGATAACTGCTTCTTGATGACCTTCAATGTCTTAATAATAGAGAACAGCTGTGATAAAAAAGAAAGAAAACATTTTGGGCTATCTAAAAGTGAGAACTATAAACTCTAAAAAAAAAGAATTGACCTTTCTGGATTATAAATACCAACTTAACTGTGACTCTAAAGCTGTTTGCAGAGAAAGGAAAACCCTGATTTTTAGCTATCATGGAAAACCAGAGATCTGCAGAAAGAATATACCAAGAAAAAAACAAATACTTTCCAGAAGATCTATGCTATGTTGCAACTAATCCAAACAACAATGATCTCAAGCCATGAGGAAATCAAAAATAATTTAAAAAATATAAACGAACACATCTCCAATTTAACTTTACAACACAAAAATTCTCAGGAAATAAAAACAGAGAGTGAGCAGAAAAAACAGACAACTAAATACAAGACAAAGGAGAGAGATTTCAAGATGGAACTTAACAATAGAAGAAAGTATGACTTAACTCTGATGGGAAAAAACCTACAAGAAATACTGGACATGGAAAAGGCAACCTAAACTCTAAGATTACAAAATAAGTTTGAGGAAAAATTAAATTAATTGTCATTTATTCAAATAATAAGAATTGTATTAATTTAAGGTTGGCAAAAGAGAATATTATTAGAAGAAGAGAAAATCAAGCAAAGCTATTATATGAACTATAGAATTATAGAAATTGTTATTGATTGTTTTTTAAATACTAACCCAGACCACAAGCTGTTTACCAAATATTAAGGGGATTATGTTAAAAATGAATAACACACATGTGTGTTGTTAAAAATGAATAATAACACATGTGTGTGTGTGTGTAAAAAGGACCTCTGGGGATTATTTGTTAGCTATTGAAGCCATTTGCCAAACTTTTTTTTAAAAAAAGGAATAGGGAAAGGAAGACACTGAGAAAATGGGGCTAGGGGCCAATGGCCAATCAAGTATATTGTGTTTACATCCAACATCTATTCAGTACCACAGAAGCCATTAGCATCAAAGGGGGAAATGGAACTTGGACAGTTAGGTGAGCAGGCTGGCAGACAGGATATGTGGTAAAGAAGAGAATGGAATGGAAAGGCATACTAGCCTTGTTTTAAAAACCCATAAGCCTCTTCTGCGGTTTGTGTCAGCTAATATATCTAGAACAACCAAAATGTTCCAGGTTTTGCTTAGACTCATCTGGAATGAGCTGGCCAAGATTCTAAACCACAATATATACCTTATTATATATATTAAAAATATTAAAAATCTGATATTAGCCAGTTTGGTTTACTGATTAAGGCACCAGTCTAGAAACCTGGAGACTGAGTTCTAGTCCCGCCTTAGCCACTTTGGACCAGTCCAACTGACCTCATAGTTATTGTTGTGGGGAAATTAGGAGGAGGAGGATGTCTGCCCCCTTATTTGTAAAAATAATACAGGTAAGATACAAATAAATAAATAAAAACATATAATACTTGATTCCTGTTTTCAAGAAAACAAAATTAATTTCTCAACAAAAAGAAAGTATTTGAGGCCAAATTATATATTACACAAAGAAAGGTCAAATAAATACCATCCTGCAAAAGAGGCATCCAGCATGCAATAGTAAGAAAATGTCAATTTTCAGTTAGTGACTGGATGATTTCAGACTAATTTGGGGAGCTTCTCTAAATAGAAGAGCTGGGACATAGGAAATAAAACTGATCATCTTAAACTTTCTCTTTTGAGAAAGCAGTACTACAAGAGGACATGAAAGGCTTGAGATATTGCGTTGCATGTATTCTGAGCCAATATTCCCATTCACTCAGAAACTGTCAACTCTTTTATAAGATTGCCATTTCCTATAATACAATAAAGATATAGGAACTTGGCTGAAAATTAGGTCTAACAACAGTTTTGTCTAAAACCATTTCTCTCTCTCCTCTCTCTCTCTCTCTCTCTCTCTCTCTCTCTCTCTCTCTCTCTCTCTCTCTCTCTCTCTCTCTGTGTGTGTGTGTGTGTGTGTGTGTGTGTGTGTGTGCGCGCCCGCACGTGTGCATGCACATATGCATGGAAAGTTGATTTGAATTAAGCTCATGATAGTAGAGTGATTAATAGCTAATGGGGGAGGAGAATTTATATAGAAGAATTCCAATAAAACCTCAATTGTTTGGATTCAGTGGACATTGGATATAACAGAAACATTTTATTTTGGATTTCTTCCTTATACAACTTAAATCCATTATTTCTGAAGTACTCCAGACTTAATTTTCTTATTTATATTTATGTAGTTTGCATCAATTTGTATCATTTGCAACACTGCTGTAGATAATGTAAAATCATAGATACCCAAATAACAAAAATGGCATCAACAATAATAAACACTTCAATTTAATGGAACCCTTTTAGCAATTGGGCTGAAGGCATTTTCATGGATATAAAGTAGAATAATGATATTTGGGCTGGATGATTGCAGCAAGGTAAAGGCTGTGTCAGTGAAACTGTCACGCAGAGGATCAAGGCAAAGTGACCATGTTTGGGCATCTGTTTCTACAGAGACAGAAAGCTAATATTTATGCTGTTCACAGAAAGCATACGCAATAGGGCAAAATAAGTACAATCCTAGCTTAAAAAGCTCTTTTTTGTTGCCAGGAAAATTACATAGACATATCCGTAAAATAAACAGAAATTTTATTTCATTTGAAGGAGACTTAACCCTCCTACTACCTCTATTACAATTGGCTCCAGGATTAACTGGTTAGAGTATTCTGATACTGTACTGTACACATTCAGATACCGGTAAGTCATTCTGTTGACCAATATGAATCAGAACTGTGACCAGCAGGCAGGGCAATGCTGAGGGTTGGGGGTTAGGGTTTAGCTAGGAGAGTTCCTGAAAGGCAGTTGGTTTCTACCTCCCTCTCCTTTCCACCCTCCATTCAATTAATTGTTATATATTAACCCTGCTGTTTTTACTTGGCAATGTTTTTTCTTTGACCTCCCAGGGTATCACTGTGCCCTTGACATTTTTCATTCTCAATTGATTATTATTTCCGAAGAAATATGTTGCATGCTACATGGGGATGCCGGCCAGATACTTTATTGATCTAACCTTCATGACTCTGTCATCCTCATTTAGTCAGTTCAATGTTTGTAGCTCTTCTCCTATAATTTTCCATATTGTAGAAAGATAAAGTTTTAGAAGAGGAATATGTATTGTTATTGCCATATACCATTACCTGGATATATTTCCTAAAGATTAGTCAACCATAAATCCTCAGATTTTGTTGCAAGTAAATCTTACACATTCTCCAGCTGTGCTCTTCAACATCTTCATCAATGATTTGTATCAGGGGATAGATGGGGAACTCATCAGATTTGCAGACGACACAACAGCTGGCAGGAATAACCAAAACTCGAGAAGATACACTTAAGATACAGGAGGATCTTGACAGACTTGAACATTGGGCGCTATCTAACAAACTGAAATTCAATGGTGAAAAAAGTAAGGTTCTACATTTAGGCAAGAAAAATCTTGCCTTCTGCACAGGTACAGAATACGTGGTACCTTTCTCAATAGTAGTGTGCTGCCGTGTGCTGCAGTTGCCAAAAAAGCCAACACAGTTCTAGGCTGCATTAACAGAGGGATAGATCAAGATCATGTGAAGTGTTAATACCACTTTACAATACCTTGGTAAGGCCATACTTGGAATACTGCATCCAGTTTTAGTCACCATGATGTAAAAAAGATGTTGAGGCTCTAGAAAGAATGCAGAGAAGAGCAACAAAGATGATCAGGGGACTAGAGGCTAAAACATATAAGGAACAGCTGCTAGAATTGGGCATGTCTAATGGGGTGACATGATAGCAGTGTCCCAATATCTCAGGGGTTGCCACAAAGAAGAGGGAGTCAAGCTCTTCTCCAAAGCACCTGAAGGCAGGACCAGAAGCAATGGATGGAAACTAATCAAAAACAGAAGCAACCTAGAACAGGGGTCCCCAACGCCTGGTTCATGGACAGGTACCAGGCCACGGCATGTTGGAAACGCAGTCCATGCAAACAAGCAAAACCCCATATGCAGGATAAAGGCAGTACATGAAACCATGCCACCTCTGGTCCACATAAAAACCTCTCTCTACGGAACTGGTCCCTGGTGCTCAAAAGGTTGGGGACCTCTGACCTAGAGCTAAGGAGAAATTTCCTGACAATTAGAACAATTAATCAGTGGAACAACCTACCTCCAGAAGTTGTGAATGCTCCAACACTGGAAGTTTTTAAGAAGAGATTGGACAACCATTTGTCTGAAATGGTATAAGGTATCCTGCCTGAGCAAAGGGTTGGACTAGAAGACCTCAAAGGTCCCTTCCAACTCTATTATTGTTATTGTTCTTTATATTATTGGCAGTGTATTCTCTTTATTGTGGGAATAGTCTGCTTGAAAGCATACTGCTTCCCAATCTAAGTCTCCAGGCTCCTTTTGTAATAATAATAATAATAATAATAATAATAATAATAATAATAATAATAATAATAATAATAATAATAATAATGATGATGATGATGATGATGATGATGATGATGATGATGATGATGATAATTCAGTAGTGGGATTCAAATATGTGAATAACTGGTTCTCTGTGTGGATGCCGCTTCTGGAAGTCCATTCTGGGCCTCAGCAACAAAAAATTAGCTACCGGTTCTGCTGAAGTGGTGCAAACCGGCTGAATCCCACCACTGTAATAATTGTTCTGATTGTCAAGAAATTTCTTCTTATTTCCAGATTGCTTCTCTCTCAGTTAAAAGAACAGATGGATCATCCAAGACATCAGTCAGAGTTCTCACTCTAGGCACAAATTACCAGTCTGAAATTATTCTACTTCAGACAAATTATGCAAAGACTTAGCTCTCTGGAGAAGTCTCTAATGCTGAGAAAGGTGAATGGAAAGAAGAGAGGATGATAGTCTAAAGGTTATTGGTGAATGCAATTGTGTTTTTATTTTTTTGAAGAAGATGGTGTGCTTGGATAATATTGGTCAATTCATTGCTAGTACTGATATTGTCTGGTCTCCAGATTTGTCCACCAAAATCTAGGTTGAGAGGGATAGGGAAAGTGGTATCATGCAATATATTGAAGTTTCATTTGTCTTGAATACCTGGATGATTCATTACTAGTGTGCCAGCCCTTTTGTTTTAATCTAGGAATGCAACATGCCCTATTGGGTTAGGTAGTTGTAACTGAGCAGTCCTTCAAATAACCTGGGCTCAAACCATGTAGGACATTAAAAATGATAAATAAGAAAATAAGACCTATCCAGAAAATAAACCCTAGTTTGATTTTTACGTGTGCACCTAATATAAGCCCTACCCCCAAAATAAGCCCTAGTTAAAAACCTGCATGACTGACTGACTGCCCATTCTGTCTGGTTGTTCATGGTGCCACTGCCACAAGGTAAGGCAAGGCAGGTGGGGGAGGGGGTGGAGTTGCCCCATGTGCCCCCCAACCACTTACTTCAGGGCCCCCGCAGCCAGGCCTCTCATGCCCCAACACCTCCTTCGTCTCACGGCAACATCCTCATCCAGCAGAACCCAATGTGGCCGCTACCGGTCTACTTCTTCTGCAGCCGCTTGCTGCCTCTCACGTATGTCACCTCTGTTTCACTGGCAGAGGCCTTCAGGAAAGACCTCTGTAGCTGAGAACAGAGCCCCAGGTTGACATGCTGGTCACTCCCTGGCCTCGTTTCGCCAGCAGAGGCCTTAAAGACTTCTGCTGTTGAAACGGAGGACAGGGGGTGACATGTGTGACAACCTGTGATTCCGTTCTTGACTGTAGAAATCTTTCTTGAAGGCCTCTGTTGGTGAAATGGAGTGGTGGATAGTAGCCGCAGAAGTGGGCTGGTGGCGGCCACTCCAGCTCCTGCTAGATGGGGCTGTTGGTGCCACCACCACAAGGAGAGTCAGTGGAAAAAATAAGACATCCCCTGAAAATAAGACCTAAAATAAAATAATACCAGGTCTTATTTTCTGGGAACACGGTAGCACCTTGAATTGCACCTGGAAGCGGACTAGTAACCAATGCAACTCTTGCAAAAGAGTTGACACATGTACAAATTTGGGCTTGTGAAAAACTCTGAGGGTCATTGCATTTTCAACCAACTGAAGCTTTTGAATACTTCAAAAGCAGCCTCTTGAATATGCAATCAATGCCATTTACATTGATATATTTCTCCCATACATCTCAAGCAAATGTACAATTTATTTAGATAATCCCATTGTGTTAATACACAAAAATGTACATATTCCAATTTATAATGCTTAAATCATGTGCATGCATCAGAGATATTCTCAGGGAGGGAATTATAGCAAGACATTTTGATATTGTGGTACCCTTAATAGATGATTCCACTAATGCCATCTCCAGAATATATTTCTGAAGAATGAACAAGAAGAACAATTCTCTTCATAAATGTATATTAACATAGTCCTTTTATCCATTATATGCACCATCAAAAATAGATGATGAGGGCCATTCCTAGTGAAGACCTGATTCAAAGAAAATGCTTTTTTTTCCTCCTGCTTTCCTTCCCAAAATTTCTAGTATAAAATCAGATTGTTGCTCTTATAGTTTTCTTCAGTCAAACAATATTATAATCTGGAGTTTTTTCTAGATGGGTTTAAAAAAATATCCTCCCTCCCTCTCTCTTTCTCTCTTTACATTCACAATATCTCTTAAAATTTTATTGCATGTTATCCAAAAATTTCCGTCACATGTAAAGGCAGTTGACATAGTTTTTCTAATACAAATAAACACAAACTAAAGCAGTTTTTTCCAATTTGTTTAATTACGGTAGAAACCAAAGCTGATGAATTTAATCTGATACTAAAATGGTGTGAAGTCCAGCAGGGGTGAAATATCCAAATTAGCTCCTAGAGGATTATATTGATGAAATCCTTATATATTCCCAATGTAAGTCACTAATACATCTTTTTGCATCAGAAGAATCAGAATTGTATTATCATAATTACCAAAGTTCCAATTACTCAACAGGTTTTTTTATAGAAAGCAGAATGTAGCCTTCTTTTCAATGCATATTAATGCAGCTATTGTTTCAGCTATTTTTTTTTAAATAAAATATTTCAACTACAAAACAAATATTAAACAATGGAGCATAAATGAATGCATTAATGCCAATCACTACATTTATCTGAAGGCATCATTTTAGAAAATGATCTTAAATTTGAAATGGGTTTCTCCTCCTCTGCCCCTCCTCTAAAAGGAGTTATGAAAAAAAATGTACAGAATAATAAAAAAAATCTTGAGCAATACCCAGCATTCTTACCTTGGCAAACTGACATTCTGGAAATTCTCCCTCAACAGCTTTTTTATGCAAGAATTAATGCCTACAAATAAAAAACAATTGCCTAAAATAAGGTATCTTGTTGTGAAAATTAATTGAACCGCTATCTGCACACACATTTTCCTTCTCTCTCTCTCTCTCTCTCTCTCTCTCTCTCTCTCTCTCTCTCTCTCTCTCTCTCTCTCTCTCTCTCTCTCTCTCTCTCTCTCTCTCTCTCTCTCTCTCTCTCTCTCTCTTTTACAGATGGCTCATGCATATACATATTTTCCTTCTTCCTTCCAGGGAAACAGCAAAAAAGGAAGATGAAGAGACAGAGGAAAACCAATATGGCCTGGGATGGAAAACAAAAAAGCCAATGGAAGTGGGGGGGGGAAATAAGAAGTGTATTTATACTTTACATAAAAGGTTAAATTCACCAGCAAGTCTCCCAAACAGCTACTTCTCATTGTCCAGTTTCTATTCAGCACAGTACTTTAAACTGCTGTAGACATGAGGGAAACAGCAAAAAAGGAAGATGAAGAGACAGAGGAAAACCAATATGGCCTGGGATGGAAAACAAAAAAGCCAATGGAAGGGGGGGGGAAATAAGAAGTGTATTTATACTTTACATAAAAGGTTAAATTCACCAGCAAGTCTCCCAAACAGCTACTTCTCATTTCAACAGCTTTTCTATCATTATCAGTAATACAAGAGAATGAGCTGACCTATTCTCCACTCTAAACTTGATAGCTGTTGTGTCTGTGTGGAGGGGAGAGGGATACACTATTTTTTCTATTGAAATTTTTTATTAAATATTTTTTATTACATGTTTTTTAAATTACTGGATTTTTCCCCTCTCCTAATCACTAAGTTCCTTTCACTGTTCTGAACAGACCAGAATAAGAGACCTAGGAAAAATGCAATGTCTCCAACAGTATGGGAAGCCAACTATAGTTCCACAGCTGAAGAGCAATATTCAGTAGTGCTAGTAGCAATTGTAGTCAACTGATTCTGCAGCTGGTGTCCTGGCCACCATCACATGACTTGTTTGCCATTCCTTTGTAAAGCCAGGGGCTTTTGAATGTGCAGTGCGTTCCGATTTGATAATGGTCTTTCCAGTCCATTCATTTGTTTCCAGCATTTCAATCTTCAAAAGAGGAACACAAATCATGACTGGGCTTCTCACAGGGATTAACATTATCATAGGAAGCAAGCAGTGGAATTTACATTTCTTGTTACACTGAAAAAAATTGCTGGGGTTGGAGCTGAAAGGAGAATGAGCAATCTAATAATAATAATAATAATAATAAACCTTTATTGTCAAAGTACAACATGTGTACATTGAGATTAGCTGAGCCTCCCCCTGTGCTCTCTCCCCCCAACACACAGTGACAACAAACCCTCCATCCCACCACACTATGTGAACCAACCACACCACACACCGGCCTCCCAAGTCAATTCTGCATAAGATTATGTCCCATTTAAAAGCCTAACAGCCCACGGATAAAAGCTATTTTTCAGCCTGTTGGTACGGCTGGCTATACTCCTATATCTCCTACCGGATGGTAGGAGAGTAAAGAGATACCGTCCAGGGTGTGAGTCATCCCTGAGAATCTTCCTCACTCTTCCAAGGCAGCGAGCCCTGGCGATGTCATCCAGTGGTGTCAGGGAACAGCCCACAATGTCTTGTGCTGTGCTCACTACCCTCTGTAATAATCTATCTTTTGGTATAGTAAGCCCTTGCTCAATTTAAAGAATTTCTTCTCCAAGTGGAAGAAAACATGTATGACAGGGATGAAAGGTTTTGGCCTGGAATTATAGTATAATAAACTAATCACTTTTGTGCATCTTAATGGAGATTTCAAAAATCAGTATATTGCTATGACCATTTGAAAGCAGTGCATTCTAATTATCATTTAACTGAGCAAGTCCTTGCTGGATTCTCCCTTTGATATGCAAGTCAAAGGATACCCTGGCTCAATTTAGATCCCGACTAATTTTCCATAAGGTGAAAACCTATACATGCTGGAATATTTAGAACACTGGGTAATGACAATCATAGAGAAGGAACACATACGTAGTTGCCTAATGATATAGCCATAATGTGTAAAAAGACTGAGTGAAGCATCTGATTGTCAGCTGAAAGCAGAAATTCTCCACTGAGTTACTGTAAAAAAAAATCCCAGCCTCAAATTGAAAACATTGAGAGCTGATCAAAAGTAAGGAATAGAATAGACAGAATAAAAATGTGGAATGAGGAGTGCTCAAGGCAGCCATCCTTTAGTCTTTACATTAAAAAAAAAGTTAAACCATAATATAAATGTAGATTCTTCTTGTCATGGACTTGTTAAGTTCTCAAAGCCATTGTAAGTGAAAGGAGGTAGACTGGGAAAGCATGTGGCTCTTTGTTGCAAGCAGGCAATTTGGTTGATCTCACATTTCCCTGCATCTTCATCATCTCTGAAGTAGATGCTGTCAAGGGAGCTGCTAGAAGGATCAACATCGAAATAGTTATAGGGCCGAAGGAAAAAGCCCACTCCGTTGCCAACTGTCACAGTAGTGGGGATGTCCTCAGCATGTGGCACATGTAAAAATCCAACTGAGATCCAGGCCACAAGATCCTGGGAAGAGGAAAGGAAAAAGAAAAATTAGCAAGAATTGGCAAGATTAACGATTGGCAAACCCTCCATTTAGCCGTGACACTTTTCTGATAATGTAGAATGCAGTTATATTTCATGGAGCTACATCCTTTGTAAATGATGCTCTTCTTGAAAACCGGCTGCATGTAAATGAAGCTCAGTTCATATCGTTTGTTGAGATGGTCTGCAACCAGATTGTAATTCATTCATGCATCAGACATGCAAGTGCACTACCAACAGAACAATATTGTAAGATTTTGTGTTATTTTTCTTCATTTCCTCTATGTATCTTTGCCATGAAAACCCCATGGACAGCACCAAAAGGCAAAATGATATGACGTTGGAAGATGAGCCCCTCAGGTTGGAGGGTGTCCAATATGTTACTGGGGAAGAACAGAGGGCTAGTACTAGTAGCGCCAGAAAGAATGAAGCGACTGGGCCAAAGCTGAAAGGACACTCAGCTGTGGATGCATCTGGTGGTGAAAGAAAAGTCCGATAGGAACTTGGAATGTAAGATCCATGAATCAAGGCAAGCTGGACATGGTCAAACAAGAGATGACAAGACTGAACATCAACATCTTAGGTATCAGCGAACTAAAATAGACAGGAATGGGCGAATTTAATTCAGATGAGCATCAGGTATACTACTGCGGGCAAGAATCCCTCAGAAGAAATGGAGTAGCCTTCATGTTATGTATTGGGCTCAGTTGTAACACCACGTGATTACCTGGAGCAGCTAACGGCTCTCCAGCAGCTCAGACTCCCCGTCTCCAGAGCTGCTATTGGCTGCCTCTAGGTGGCAATGGGTTGCTTCAAACCTATTGGCTGCCGCCTAGGGGCCAGGCTATAAATTGCTGCAGGCTGCAGCCCAATTCTCACTTCAGATCCTGCAAGCAATAAACCATGAGCTTTGTTGAACTCACTTGCCTCGTCTCCTTTCCTGCGCGAAGAACTCACTACACAACACTGGAGACAAAGGTGGGATCCTGCTTCTCCAAAAGAGCTGAAGTTCACTAGGGGAGAGGCAGCTCACGCCTGGAGGGAAAAGGCATTCCCCCCCCACGGTTGGCTAGCAAGCCACGCTAACGACCACGTGCTCAGCGGATTCAGTCCCTGGGCCTTGGAGAAACAGGATCGAAAACTGCAGGAACCAGCCGAAGACAGAATGCCGAAAGTCAGAAGACTATGCAAATTTGATGTCAAGCATCCAGAGGGATGGCCTTCCTACTTGTCCCAGGTAGAAAACTACCTCCGGGCAAACCAAGTCACAGAAGATGGGCTGAAGGCCGCCACGCTTCTCTCTGTGTGTGGCCCAGCTACATTTGACCTGGCCAAAAACCTCTTCGCCCCGAAGCCGCTGGAGTCAGTTTCCTACGACCTCAAGAAAAAGCTGGGAGAGCATTTTCAGCCGAAGATGTCGGTGATTGCTTGGCATTTCACGTTTGAACAGCGATGTTCTGTACCAGCCTGCTACCGGCCCTGCAGAAAAGGCAGGGACAACCCCTTTTACAAGAAGGCAAGAGGCTGGAATTACGCCTGCCAAATTTATTACTACAAAAACAAACGGAACAAGACAAACCAAGAAACAGGAGCTTTAAGAAACAGGAACTATCCAAGCGGTTGCCTTCAGCAAACCAGCCCTCCCACACATTCCCCTTATATAGAGTTCAGGGCGTGGCTTCTCTCTGCCTCCTTCCGAGGACCCCCATTGCCTTCCTCTGTTTACTCCTAATTGACTGCCTCCTGCGTCAGGCATCCTTGAACAGGGCCAGCTGTGGGTCATCTTCATCCACACTGTCAGGCTCACACAGCTGGGTCTCCGTGGTGACCAAGTGGGAGGGGCCTGCCTGAGGGCTATCATCAGCAAGATCTTCAACCCCCTCAGCAAGGTCTTCAACACCCCCCTCCTCCTCCTCTGAGTCGTCCGACCCAACTGCCGAACCCACAGGCTGACCCTGAATCACAACAAGCGAATGCAGCAGCCCAGTGAAACAGCGTCAGAATACATCGCGGCCTTGAGGCAGGCCGCACAGCTCTGTAAATTTTCTGACATAGAGGAGCGACTGTGAGACTGGCTCATCTGTGGCCTATGGAACTCAACACTCCAGCAAAGACTTTTTGCCAGACCGAATTTAATCTTCATCAAAGCCCAAGATGAAGTAATGGCAGACAAAGCCACCGGGGGTGCAGTCCAGTAAGTCCAGCCCGCCAAAATGACAAAACATGAAGAAACAGTCCACCACGAGGATGCCAAACGCTCAGAAGAGGAAGAAGATCTTGAAGTCAACAAGCTTCACAAGCAACCCGATGCACAACACTGCAGCAGCAAACAGCAAGAGAACACTTACAAGGCAGTTCTCTTACCTAGATATAAAGGTTGTGGCAGCAACCACCAATGCACTGATTGCAGATTCCGGTCAGCCACGTGCATGGCCTGCAGCAAAATAGGCCACATCGCAGCAGTTTGCAGAGCTTGCCAGAGGGACCAGCCACCCCAACACCAATCGGAAGATCCAACCAGGAGAGGTACCAGGGCCCAGGGTCCATTTAGTGTGGGGTTTTGTAGAAGCCGTAGAAGTGTATGCTGCACTGGGGCCCGATGCCCCATCAAACCTAAACTCAAACTGCAGGTAGACATTGCTGCAAAAACAGCTACAGATAGAACACTTAGTAGAGTGCTTTCATGGCTACACACGGGATGGTTAGATAAAAGCCCAGGCTCTGAGTTTCAGAGTGACTTTGTCAGAAGACATGAGCTATCACCCCCCCAAGGGGTGCATCCTATGGGGAAACAGAGTCATAATCCCCTCTTCACTGAGAGAAAGGGTTTTACAGTCATTACATGAGGGCCATCCAGGCACTATCAGAATGAAAGCTTTAGCAAGAAGCTACTTTTGGTGGCCTGGCCTTGACAAGGACATTGAGGCACAGGTACATGGTTGTTATACATGCCAGCAATCTAGGCCTGAAATGCTACACGCCCCAGTTCACAGGTGGGAAGAAACGCACACTCCCTGGTCTAGAATTCACATAGACTACGCTGAGCCCTTTCAGGGACAACTCTTCCTCATAGTGGTGGACAGCCACTCCAAATGGCTGGAAGTAATCCCAGTTGCAAACATGACTACTGTTAGGACCATCCAGGTGCTGAGAAAACTCTTTGCCACACATGGGTTGCCAGATGTCTTAGTTTCAGACAGTGGGGCCCAATTCACTGCTGCTGAATTTCAGGCCTTCTTAAGAGCAAATCTTATCAGATATGCAACGTCTGCCCCTTTTCACCCGTCCTCTAATGGTCAAGTTGAACGAATGGTGAGGACCATGAAGGAATCACTCAAACGCATTGTAACAGGTGACTGGCATCACAGACTGGCAGATTTTTTACTCTGCCAACATTCTACGCCCTGCACTGCTACAGGCAAAAGTCCTGCAGAACTTCATTGGGGGAGGCGACCGATCACTAAACTGAACAGGTTGCATCCAGATAGAGTGGTAGCAGAAGCCTCTTGACCAAAACCCCCAAGGGGGCTGCAAGTGAGCGATTGGGTATGGGCCAGAAACTATGGACATGGGAATCTGTGGGTTCCTGGTAAAATTACCAAATCATCTTTCTTATGAAGTGGGGTTGGAGGGAGGGCGAGTTGTCAGACGCCACATTGATCAACTCAGAAAATGGTTTCCAGAATGGCCACTAAGTGAGGACTGCGTCATAAGTCCCTCCCAAAGTCCCCAAGCTTGCAGCCAAGCCAGCCCATACATAGACTCTCAAGACTTTTCCTTCTTAAGCAATGAGGAACTGGGCGTAGAGGAGGAGAGTCCACAAGTGCAAGATGGATTCCATGAAGGAGCAAGCCAACCAGACTTTAACTGCTCCTTGGTGGAGCAGTGGGCTAATGCCTCCTTAAGTAACACCAGCTGCCTGCAATTAGTGCAGGTTCGCATCCCACCAGGCTCAAGGTTGACTCAGCCTTCCATCCTTCTGAGGTAGGTAAAATGAGGACCCAGATTGTTGGGGGCAATTAAGCTGACTTTGTAATAATGCCGCTTAGGGGGCGAAAGCCCTAATAAGCAGGCATATACATAGAATGAAGGCTACTGCTAAGCTTGTAAGCTGCCCTGAGTCTTCGGAGAAGGGCGGGATATAAATGGAATAAAAAAAAAAACTGCTGTGCCAACTCTGCTGATCAGTATGACTCTGGGGTGGGCCAACCTGGGGAGGCCAGCCAGAGAGCATCTAATTCCTTTGACTCAAGTGCATCAAGGGACATTGGTCTACCTGGCCCGATGGGTAAGTTGGTAGACCAGAAGGTGACTGGAACCCCAAGGCATTTCACAAGGGCATGCAAGCCTCCTTCTTATCTAGCTGATTGTTGTAAAACAAAGGAACTATAATGTTGTCTGTACTGTTGATCTGTCACTGTACTGAACTATAACGGAGCTATGATGTAACTGTCTAGTGTGCTGTTAATGGAAACCTATTCATTCTGGCTAACTGATGCTATAATGTTAAACCTTGTAATCTGTATTGTTTGCTAACAGTTGCTATGATGTTAAGTCTTGTAACTTGTATTATTGCCAAATTATTGCTATGACGTTGTCTGTTCTAAGAGGGGAGGGGTGTTATGTGTTGGGCTCAGTTGTAACACCATGTGATTAGCTGGAGCAGCTAACGGCTCTCCAGCAGCTCAGACTCCCCGTCTCCAGAGCTCTATTGGCTGCCCCTAGGTGGCAATGGGTTGCTTCAAACCTATTGGCTGCCGCCTAGGGGCCAGGCTATAATGCTGCAGGCTGCAGCCCAATTCTCACTTCAGATCCTGCAAGCAATAAACCATTAGCTTTGTTGAACTCACTTGCCTCGTCTCCTTTCCTGTGCGAAGAACTCACTACACAACACTTCATAGTCAATAAAAGAGTAGGAAAAGCAATACTGGGATACAATCCCCAAAATGACAGAATGATCTCAGTTTGAATCCAAGGCAACCCATTCAATATCACAGTAGTCTAAGTCTATGCCCCAATCACTAGTGCTGAAGAGGATGAAATTGACTGGTTCTATGAAGCCCTACAGCACCTTATAGAATTAACACCAAAAAATGATGTCCTTATCGTGGGGGATTGGAATGCCAAAGTAGGAAGCCAAAAGATAACCAGAATAACAGGCAAGTTTGGCCTTGGAGTACAAAATGAAGCAGGGCACAGGTTGATAGAATTTTGTCAAGAGAATACGATGGTCATAGCAAACACTCTTTTCCAACCACTCAAGAGACGGCTCTACACATGGACATCACCAGACGGCCAACACAGAAATCAGATTGACTATGTGCTCTGCAGCCAAAGATGGAGAAGCTCTATACAGTCAGTAAACACAAGACCAGGAGCTGACTGTGGCTCAGATCATGAGCTTCTCGTTGCAAAATGTAGGCTTAAACTGAAGAAAGTAGGGAAAAGCACTAGGCTACTCAGATATGAACTAACTCATATCCTTGATGAATACACAGTAGAGATGACAAATAGATTTAAGGAATTAGATCTGATAGACAGAGTGCCCGAAGAATTATGCATGGAGGTTTACAACATTGTACTAGAGGTAGCAACTAAACCATTCCAAAGAAAAAGAAATGCAAGAAAGCAAAATGGCTGTCTGAGGAAGCTCTGCAAATAGCTGAGGAAAGAAGGGAAGTGAAAGGCAAGGGAGAAAGAGAAAGATATACCCAATTGAATGCAGAATTCCCGAGAATAGCTAGAAGAGATAAGAATGCCTTCTTAAATCAATAGTGCAAAGAAATAGAAGAAAACAATAGAATATGGAGGACCAAAGATCTCTTCAAGAATATTGGAGATATGAAGGGAATGTTTCATGCAAAGATGGACATGATAAAGAACTAAAATGGTAGGGACCTAACAGAGGCAGAAGAGATTAAGAACAGGTGGCAAAACTACACAGAAGAACTATACAAGAACAAGCTTAACGTCCCTGATAACCATGATGAGGTGGTCACTGACCCCAAGCCAGACATCCTAGAATGTGAAATGAAATGGGTCTTAGGAAATCTGAGCAACAACAAAGCTAGTGGAGGTGACAGTATTCCAGCTGAGCTATTCAGAATGTTAAAAGACGATGCAGTAAAAGTGCTACACTTACGGTAATTTGCCAGCAAATTTGGAAAACTCAACAGTGGCCGCAGGATTGGAAAAGATCAGTTTACATTCCAATTCCAAAGAAAGGCAATGCCAAAGAATGTTCAAACTATCACACTATTGCACTCATTTCACATGCTAGTAAAGTTATGCTTAAAGTACTACAAGTTAGACTCCAGCAGTATGTGGATCGAGAACTACCAGAAGTACAGGCAGGATTTTGAAGAGGCAGAGGAACTAGAGGTCAAATTGCTAACATACGCTGGATCATGGAGAAAGCTAGGGAGTTCCAGAAAAACTTCTACTTCTGCTTCATTGACTATGCTAAAGCCTTTGATTGTGTGGATCACAACAAATTGAGGGAAGTTCTTAAAGAGATGGGAGTACCAGACCATCTTATTTGTCTCTTGAGAAACCTATATGCGGGTCAAGAAGCAACAGTGAGAACTGGACACGGAACCACTGATTGGTTCAAAATTGGGAAGGGAGTCCGGCAAGGCTGTATACTGTCGCCCTGCCTATTTAACTTATATGCAGAGCACATCATGAGAAAGGCAGGGCTAGATGAATCAAAAGTTGGAATTAAGATTGCCGGGAGAAATATCAACAACCTAAGATATGCAGACGATACCACTCTAATGGCAGAAAGTGAAGAGGAACTAAAGAACCTCTTGATGTGGGTGAAGAAGGAGAGTGCAAAAGTGGGCTTGTAACTCAACATTAAGAAAACCAAGATCATAGCATCCAGCCCTCTCAATTCCTGGCAAATAGATAAGGAAGAAATGGAGGTAGTGACAGATTTTATTTTCCTGGGCTCCAAGATCACTGCAGATGGGGACTGCAGGCAAGAAATTAAAAGACGCTTGCTTCTGGGGAGGAAAGCTATGGCAAATCTAGACAGCATCGTAAAAAGCAGAGACATCACCCTGCCAACAAAAGGGCGTATAGGCCATGGTTTTCCCAGTTGCAATGTATGGCTGTGAAAGTTGGACCATAAGAAAGGCTGAGCACCAAAGAATTGAGGCCTTTGAAGAATGTTGCTGGAGAAGACTCCTGCGAGTCCCTTGGACTGCAAGGTGTTCAAACCGGTCAGTCCTAGAGGAGATCAGCCCTGACTGCTCTTAGAAGGCCAGATCCTGAAGCTAAAACCAAATACTTTGGCCACCTAATGAGAAGGAAGGACTCACTGGAGAAGAGCCTAATGCTGGGAAAGGTTGAGGGCAATAGAAGAAGGGGATGACAGAGAATGAGGTGGCTGGATGGAGTCACTGAAGCAGTAGGCGTGAGCTTAAATGGACTCCAGAAGATGACAGGAAGGCCTGGAGGAATGTTGTCACGATGGGTTGGACACGACTTCGCAACTAACAACAACAATACATCCTAAATTTATTTTATTCCTTTTTTGACTACTTGCATTACTTTTCCATCTATTTAGCTCAACTTTTGCTTCTCATTTGCAAATTGTGCAAATTTCAATTTTTTTAAAAGAAGTCTTTTTGTCTTGAATGGTTTTTCTGATCACATAGAACTCTCTCTCTCTCTCTGTCTATATGTGTGTGTGTGTTTGTGTGTATGTGTGTGTGTGAAAAGCTGCAAGATTGTCAGTGTAGAATCACCCCTTTGCCTACAGAGGGGACAAAGCTTAGCTTTAGATTGTGACGTTGTGCCTGCCATCTTCCAAATTTGCCTGAGCTTTGAAGATGTTCCTAGGTCTCACATTAAGCAAATTCTTCAGCGGAATACCAGCTTTCCTAGTCTGGGATATACCTACTAGCTGGACAATTGTTATTACAGTTTTGAATAACCTCAAAGCATTCTGAAGGAATGTAACCAATGTTCCTTTTGAATGTATCCTTTAATCTTCCTTTTCTAGTCAAATGAGCTTTTCTTCATACATCAATACCTCTCTCCCTCTCTCCTCCCCCTCCCCCTCTCCCTCCCTCTCCCTCTCTCTCTCCATATCTTCATAATGTTGCTTTCATCTGAATCCTGATCCATATTTGTGGCAGCTTTAGGATAACCCTGGCTTTTCCAATGCTAAAATAGGGGCTGTTTCTTAATCTGACCCATGTGTTTTGACCATCTTTCAAACTACCTCTCAAGACTTTCTTCTCTTGAAAATTTGGTAGTGCTGATGCATAGCAGATTTCTTCTTGTTCATGTTTCAGCTCCTCCTCCATGTAAAGCATAGCTGGGTCATCTCAGTACTTACCTCGTTGACTATGGTCTCATTGTCTATGAAGTTTGCAAAGGTCACCAGGGGATCCCATGGATCATTCTGATTATAGATGCAGGTGCTTGCCAATTCTTCCTCTTTTTGCTTAGTGACAGACAACTTGTACCTAAAGTGGACAGAAAATAAGGAAGATGAGAAAGAAAATGGGAGGAGAGGAAAAAACCTCAAGGTTTTATTGTGTTCCTGAGCAGTGCAAACTACTTCTCTAATTTCTTTAATTCTTTTAAAAACATAATACAGTGATGAGTCTATGACCAGATGATTCCGGTTATAGATTTTGTTAACTCAATTGTATTGCTTTTTAAAGTTTTTTTAAGGTTTTTAAAAATATATTTGGATTGTTTTTCTTTAGTTTTTTAAATTGTTAAGCCATCAGAGTCATGCAGCTGATCAATATACATCAGACAAATGAATAAACTGCAAAACCTTTTCCCCTGTCATAATCCTTTAATTTAAACAAAATGCTATTTATTTAAAAGGCAAACATAAGACTATGATAGGGACTTACCTGCCCCAGCTGATGGCCTTCTCCATGGAGCTACTCTGTGGTAAGTGCTTGCCTGCAAAGCTAATGATCTGGATGCGATAGCTCTGTTTGTGGCCCCACTGGTTTTCATTGTTAGAACTGAAAAGCAGGTACCGTGGGACTTTGCCATCAAGTGGGAAAGCAGCTTTTTCTTCCGTATCCAGGACTTGCTGGGTGAGGATTGGTCGCTGGATTGTGTGCTGTGTGCTCCAAGGGGCCTGCACAGATTCATAGGCCATGTCAAGATCCAGCAAAGAGTTCTTGACTCCTAACAATCAAAAAGAATGAGAGAAACACTTCCCATTTTGAACTCCTGCCTAAGGATACACCTACTTAGAAACAATGGATTAAACACCAAAGTCAGTTTGAGACTGTGGACAGAATGGCTTATCTTAGATTTGGGAGAGTTTCTCACAGATTCACCATACAGCCTTGTTCAATTATTATTTTTCAGCATCTGTGGCTGCACTATACATTAGGAACAATGGAAACCTACTCAGAGAATTGTTATATCTTACATAACATTATAGATCTCCTTCTTCCTTGCAAACAAAAGTCAACCAATAAAAACTTTGTCACAGGCACCAATTCTATTTGGAAGATAACATGAGAGATCTTTTCAGAGGCTGCTTTAAAATTCCCTTCCCCCAGTGAAGATAAAACTGAGATTTATTGGGTTTTTTTGTGGTCTAACATAATAAAATATTATATGTGAAATAGTTATTTGTTTTGTTCTTGTTTTCATAATAACTCCCATATGATATGGATTAACTTCAGCTGGTGGGGTCCAGCTGAGGAAAATAAATTACATCAGTGATACAAAATGCTTCCTGAGGAACACAGCAGGATATGTTTATTTTATTTATTATTCCATGGCTGGTTACATGTGTGCAAATGAGAGAGAAGCAACCTAGAACTAAGGAGAAACTTCCTGACAGTTAGAACAATTAACCAGTGGAAAAACCTGCCTCCAGAGGTGGTGAATGCTTCAACACTGGAGGTTTTTAAGAAGAGACTGGACAGCCATTTGCCTGAAATGGTATAAGGTTTCCTGCCTGAGCAGGGGGTTGGACTAGATGACCTCCAAGGTCCCTTCCAACTTTATTATTATTATTATTATTATTATTATTATTATTATTATTATTATTATTATTATTATTATTATTATTATTATTATTATTATTATTATTATTATTATTATTATAAATGTGTTTAAATTGCCATAGGTTCTAACAACTTGAAGTATAATAATAAACAGGATTTTGGTTTGGTTCATATTTTAAGGAAATATGTACTTTGACCATAATCCAAAATCATACACAAAGGGTGTTACCAGGAAAAGTGCCTACAGTATTATGCTTATTAATAAAAAGCAAGATATAAAAGTGCACTCACCTGGAGAAAATGGCTTGCAAAAATCTGCACAATAAAACTGTATTCACATGGTTTATTAGGATGGTCACAATTTTGAACATTTTGTTTTGAAAATTACAAACTTACACAAATAGATTGCAATGAGTTCAGGATTGACAAATGCAAAATTGAGCAAAATGAAATTTATGTGTCCTTGATTTAAAAGAGAACGCTAGTTAGGCTTTGCCAGGAAACTTTTGCCAATTTACAGTTAGTCATATATAGAGATCTCTGGAACTGATCACTGTTATTTTCTGCACACAGAGTGAGAACAGAACAGATGTACTTTCCCAGGTACCTTTTACTCAAGGGAAAAGGGAAAACTTTCTCAGATTTAAAGAATAATCTGCATATTAGTTCTGCCTCTTCTTACAAGAAGGGAACTATAGTTGAAATGCAGCTTTTGGAGAGAAAAGACTTTCCTGTTTACAGGATGAAACTAATTATGCCATCTGTATATAAACATATATCATAATGACACTTCTGCTCTATCTTCTCTTCATAGTATCCAGTTGTTAAAATTAGCTCTCTGTTGCTTGTCTAAAGTTCACATATTTTGCTGGCCCAAAGCAACTCCTTAGCGCTGAATATAAACCATTGAATACCAAATCCATTGCAGCTTCTTGGCACATGCATGCAGAAGGACATCCAAGCATAGAACATGGGAGAAAATTCATATGGTGATGGTGGTGGGAGCATTTGTCATATATACAGGGATGCACAATTATTTTCAGGCTGAGGATCATGCTGGGCTTTATCTTCTAGAGCCTTCATTCCAAAGAAATATGCAGAACCAAGACAAAATAAGCTTGACACAAATTAAATTTGACTTCATTGCATTTCCATTTAAATATAAACATGATTTACAGAAGATTAGAGTACAAGCAGTTAATATTATTACATCCCAAATACTGAATAATGCATCATTTCTTCACAACAAACATTTACAACTTCTGAGGCCACAATTAAGGCTTTCAGACAAAGACATCTGGCCCTGCAGCTGAGGTATAAAAACAACTGCTGTAGATTATATTTGATAATCTTCTGGAATCTTATCTGCTTTTATGACAAAGGCATATCCACAGGGCCCAGAATTACAAACTGTTGCTCTCTCTTGCCTAATTCTTAGCATATCAACATTCCAGGTGTCAATTTTCAAAGTAAAGGTGATATCACCTTATTACAGATAAACCTCAACTTAAAACACAGTTGAGCCCAGAATTTCTGTTGCCAAGCAAGACAGTTGTTAAGTGAGTTTTGCCCCATTTTATAACTTTTCTTGCCACAATTGTTAATTGAATCACTGCAGTTAAGTTAGCAATTTGGTTGTTAAGTGAATCTGGCTTCACCATTCACTTTGGTCGTAAAAGGTGATCATGTGACCCTGAGACACTGCAACCCTCATAAATATGGGTCATTTGCCAAGCATCTGAACTTTGGGATGCTGCAACAGTCTTTAAGTGTGAAAAATGTTCATAAATCACTTGTTTCAGTGCTGTTGTAATTTCAAACAGTCCCTAAAGAAGAAATGGGATATACAGGTAGTCTGTTGTAAATCAAGGACTACCTGTATTTCACTCTTTCAGTTTCAGCCTCTCATGACTTTCTTTGTTCAGGAGCTGAAGACAATATGCATAGAGTCTTTTCCTCCATTTCCCTCTGTTCCTCCCCCCCCAAAAATAGTCCTCATAGTTTAGGGTGAACTTAGCTTAAGCTTATCCACTTATCAACTGTTTAACCACTAAACCACACTAGTTCCATGAATGAAAATAATCTGAGTTTCTAAATCATACATGATTAGTTGTTTCTAGCCTCCATCTACTCACACTAAAACACAAGCATGTATAAGCACACACAGTCTATGTTTGCAGTTTAATCCTAAAGTTTATATATATATATATATTTGTGCAAAGTCACAAAAAGCTCAGGATTTATTTGAAGTTCCAAACAAGCCAACCTAGACCTGTAGCAGGAGAAGGCTGACCAAATCACTAGCCCTTATATAGCTCTAGTAGGTTTTAATAGAATGGCAGTTTGTGGGAGTTAGGGAAATATAAGAACCTACCTTCTACATCCAAGTCAACTTTGTAGTTTATCAGATGGTTGTGCATGGTTCCAAGTGTGTACTCCCCAACCTTGTTTCCATACTTAGTCCCACCGCCCATAAAAAATGAAGAGCTGATGTATCCTGTAGCATGAACCTTGACTTCTATGGCACCATTTTGATAGAATACAAAATCCCAGACATAGTCATAGTTAATGAGGGTAGAAACAGTCCTTAAGACCAAAGCATATTTGGGTAACCCCTCATAGTAAAAAGAGCCTAAATTAGAAAAATGGCGACGCAGAGGGACACCCATGTCATGTTCAAAGATGCAGAAGGAGTTCTTGTTTAGTTTGGGAGTGTCAGAGTCTATTAGATAATGCCGATCCACATAGGTGGCTGCATAGGGGCAGTCCACACCCCGCACTAGTTCATAAGAAAACTTTCCAATGCCAAGGCTACCATCCATGTACCTGGTCACCATACCTCCAGGACAATTGGAACCATAAATGGCAAGAGCTTCTTGCAGACTCAACTCATAGACAATCCTCTTATCATTAAATCTGATATCGAAAAGACGTGGCCCTGTGTTCACATTCATCCCAAAGGTAAATTTCCATAGCTGATATGTAACATGGCTGCCAGTTACAGTGTAGCGCTTTCCTTGGGTCTCAAACTGAATTGGGCCTAGAGGAGCTGCCTGTTCAAATCGCTTCCTGGAAGCATATTCCATCTGCAGCTGACTACTCTTCATTCTTGCCTCCTTCACCTGTCCATTCTTGAATGCTTTTTCCAGATGGGCCATATCCTGAAAATAATGTCCATTATAGAATACTTTCTTCAGCTTCCATTCAGAGATGTTCAGACTGCTGTGATCCACCAGCATCTCCAAACCAATAGGATGAATGTAATATCCACTGCCAATCACATTCTGGAAGAGGACAAACCAGGTGGCTCTTTCACCAGACACAAATCCCCTAGGAGCTGTGGTTAGAGTAGCTAAATCAGACTTCTCATAATTGCAGCATATTTTGAGGAAGTTGGAGGTGTTGAAGAGCTTATGGAAAATGAACAAATCAATATCTTTATATTCTCTCTCAGTCACCGGTCTGCTGTGATATGGAACCTTCTTGCCAAATTTTTGCATTGTAATGTCTTGATGGTACATTGGATTTGGAAGTGGACCTACTACAAATTCTGTAATGTTTGGATCTGACTGACTTCCAAAGTATACCACAGCCAATGCCTGCCGAGGTAGCTGTTCCCTTCCACGATCAAGAAAGCCCAGAACTTTGGCTTTAGGCGGGAAGTACACATCCATATAGTAAATGCAATTATCTGATGGTTTTGCATGAAATGCATCTTCCAGGTACACCCCAAGATTCTTCCTAAGATACTTCACCACCTGAGTCATTTCATCAGCTGTCAGATCAGCAAAGACCTCACTTTGTTCTCTGTTGGGCCTCTCAGAAGAAATTGGTAGTTCAGAGTAGACACAGCTGGTGACTTTTTTTTCCTTCGTTGTCAGCAAAACACAGACTAGAGCAAAAATTGTAGCCAGAGCTAGCACCAAAACAATGACTAGCACCTTCATGTTCATGTCAGCACAGTAAAAGCAGCAGTGATAGCACACAGCTTGTCCGTGCTTTTCTTACAGGAAAGTGTCCGGATGGGTGGATGGGAGGAAGAAAAATTATTGCTCCATTCAGAGTAAGAGGAGGGACCTGAGCTAGGAATGCCTGTGGGGGCTTTACAAGGGACCATAAAAAGGCAGATTTTCATTTGGTTTCTTTTTCTCCCCCCCTCCCCTTCCTCCCATTGTTTCTTCTGTATCTGCTTTGATACTAACCTTATAAGCTGTTCTGGACCAAGGGTGCTGGGGAACACATTGGGCTTGGGTCCAGAAAGGTTAAAACCAAGATAAGTTAGTGCACAGAAGCTTCCCAAGAGCACTGGGAATGTCCAACTAACTGGCAAGGAGGCTGGCAGAGCCAATTCACATTTAAATATCCAGCCAGACTATTCTAAGCATATTGTGTTCCCATTATTTCTTTGCTTATTCCCAGGAATACAGATCTAATTCTGCCAATGATGATCTAGCTGCCCTCTCTTTTATAATCTAGCTGTGCTAGTGTCTTAGACCCTTTGATTGTGAGACTTAAAAACTTGATTTGAACAAGACGCTGTGAATTTGAATATAAAGTAAGGTATTTTGGCTGGGGGAGCTAAGACATCTAGCCTAGGAATGTTTTGACTTGTAGTCCATCTACTAAAATTCATATGTCTATAAACAGGCATATTATTATTAAATAGGAAATAATTAATATTCAATATTCCACATGGCTACAAATGTGTTTAGAAGAATGAGAAATTGATATTGCTTATAAGCAATATTGAACACATAGTAAGTCTCAGGTCAGTAATCAGGGTGGTTTAGGGAGACCTTACACTAACCCTTTAAAATTTGTCTTTAAAACCCAGATAGGTTTTGGGGTGGATGGGGTGGCTCCAGACCTGGCAAGCATTTTGGAGGGGCATGTCAATAATCACAGACTTGAAAGCTAATGTGTTGTATGGTTATATTTTCTCAATTCTAACTACACAGCACAAGGATTTGTCATCACAAAATGACTATTTGCTAGGCCTCTAAACCTCTCTTTTAGATTGATTTTCTTGGGCTGTATCAGTGCAAAATTAGGGACGTGGTGGCTCAGTGGGTTAGGACGCTGAGCTTGTCGATCAGAAGATCGGCAGTTTGGCGGGTCGAATCCCGAGTGCCGCGTAACAGAGTGAGCTCCTGTTACTCGTCCCAGCTTCTGCCAACCTAGCAGTTCGAAAGCACGTAAAAAGGCAAGTAGAAAAATAGGGACCACTACGGTGGGAAGGTAACAGCGTTCCGTGCGCCTTTGGTGTCTAGTCATGCTGGCCACATGACCACGGAGTTGTCCTCGGACAAGCGCTGGCTCTTCGGCTTTGAAATGGATATGAGCACCAGCCCCTAGAGTTGGAAATGACTAGCACACATGTGCGGGGGAACCTTTACCTTTACCTTTATCAGTGCAAAAAGTAACAGCATTCAACTCCTATTTCTGAATTCTCAATCTCTGGAATGTTATTTTGAGATCACACTAGATCGGAAACTAGTCACAAGGTGAAGCTTGCATATCAGGTAGTGAAACCTACAGTACCTAGCCAAACAACAACCAGTTAAGAGCACAGCCGAGGTGAAAAATAAAGCTAAGGGCTATTTTAAAAAGGGGTTAGATAGGAGCCTAATTGAAACTCATACAATACCTGGATCTTATGCCATCTCCCTCATGTTTCTTGGTGAGTATGTCAGAGCCAAGGAGTGGATGTGTGTGCATGCATTTAAAGCACAATCTTGCTACATTATAATACAAAAAAATTAGGGGGTTAACAGAACATTATTTGTGTGCTGCCTCACCTGTTAGTGAGAACTATTTGACTGTTTCCAATCTTACAAATCAAGTAGCTTAAGGCTGCAGAATAAAAAATCCCAGAATGTGAGAGTGGTAGAAAATGGGCCATAGACAGGGCTTTTTTTGTCACAGAATGCTCAGAACAGAGTTCCGGCACCTTTTTTGGATGGAACCTTGTAGGGTAGGCAAGGCGGGTTGTATGACATGTGTGAGTTCCGGCACCTTTTTTTTTTTTTTTTACAAAAAAAGCACTGGCCACAGATATATTAGAAATGGATATGTTGACTGCTACCACCAGGACTTATTAGATACGGCTTCACATACACATAGACAATAAATCAAACTACTTGCTGATTTCTCCCAGTTCTGCAAAAGCTTCAATAAGTTGTTCCTATTACCTCAGGTTGCAAAGTTGCAAATTCTTTCTGCCTTGATGGAAAATATACAGTAATGTCATATATTTATTTCCCATATAACTCCAAACATATGTAGAGGTAAATTCTACCTTTTAACAAAAATATAGCAAAGAATGATAATTTAAATGTATGAAGGCTTTACAGTGGCCACCAAAGGTCAGGAGAAGATTTAGAGTTGCCCATTCTCTAATTCCAAGAGAAAAATATGGAGTGTTTAAAAAAGGGCTGTTCTAGAAGGATCATCTAAGTTCCCATCTATCACAGCCAGCTGGAACACAAAGCTAATTTTTCTCCTAAGTTTGGACAACAGTCACTAAGTATGAGATACAGAACTCTAGGATTAATCCTAAGTATGTTTACAATTGGGGCATAATCCTAATCTGAAGTTAGTTACCAGTTTTTGAAAACCAGTTTAAATGTCCCAGTGGTTTGTTCTAGGTAGCAGTTCATAGTTTGAAAAACTGCAGCCATGAGTTAGCTTTATTGCATGTGCAAAAGATGACACAACACATAATTTATTCATAAATCCTGGCTCGTTGATTTTTATTGCCACATAGAAGCTTCCAAGCAAACCTAGGATACAAAACATTAGCAGCTAAACAGGCAGAAAAAAGGTCAGAAATTGGCAAAACAACTACCATGAGCATCTGGAAGACTGTAGGTTAACAAACCACATCTTAGCATAATGTGTGTTTATTAAAATAAAAATTTCTTATAGATTTCTTAACACAATTGTATCCATAGTGACACCGTCATCTGTCTAGATGCAGTATATTTATCATCATCTATACTAACTGGAGAACATGCTTGTATCTATGGATAACAGTCAGAGCAACTTAATAATTCTGATAAAGAATCCTGGTCAACTTAATTTCATGGCATTTTTAGTTTTTTTAATCAGATTCCTAGAGCAAATCTAGAGAATAAAATATAATGTAAATACTATTAAGAAAATCAAAAGCCTTTTCTTTTCTTGGTACTTTTTTCACTTATTATTTTTTCTTAATTTTCTCTTTTGAATTTTGTATTTTTATTCTTTTAAAAATTCTCTTTTATTCACATACTCACATATAAAAGTCTACACCCATCTTAAAATGCCAGTTTTTGAGATGTAAAAAAAAAATCAGACCAAGATAAATCACTTCAGCTTCCTTTGATATAACACATAAGGTGTACAATTCAATTAAAAAAACCCTAAAATTGTTTAGGAGAAAAATAAAAAACTTACCACAACATGGTTGCATCTTTATTGAAGCACCTTTAGATTTTATGCCAGCATTCAGTCTTTGAAGGGAGGAGCCCATTAACATGGCACATCTTGCCCTGGGAATCTTTGCCCACTCTTCCTTGGAAAAGCACTCGGAATCTGTCAGATTGTGAGGGCACCTCCTGTGCACAGCCCCTCTTCAGATCATCTGTCAGGTGTTGAAGTTGATTCAAGTTTCATTTCAAAGTTTCATTCCAAAACTTGGGTTTTCTTCTGTGAAGCCATTCTTTTGTTACGCTAAATCCTGAGGGTTTTGTGCCAAAACTGACTGATATTTGGAACTGTTCATATTTCCCTTCCCCTTGACTAAAGCCCTAATTCCAGCTGAAGAAAAGCAATCCCAAAGCATAATGCTGCTGCCACCATGCTTCACTCTGGTGTCCTTTTTTTGATGATGGACAGTGTTGTTTTTGCACTAAACATACTTTTTGGAATTATGGTCAAAAAATTCAACCTTGATCTCATCCAACCACAACAAAGTTCCCCACGTGGTTTTGTTAGATGTGATTTAGCCAGGCTTGGATGTTTTCTTTTTAAGAAAACACTTCTGTCTTTCCATTCTACCCCACAGCCCAGACATGTGAAGAATATGGGACATATTACAGGTAGAAAAAATTCTGAAGTGATTTCTCTTGGTCTGATTTTTATACATCTGAAAAACTTGGCATTTTAACAAGAGAATGTAGATCTCTTATATCTGTAGTAGGTAGGTAGGTAGGCAGGCAGGCAGGCAGGCAGGCAGAGAAACAGACAGATAATATAGCAAATTACAAAAATACAGACCGAACCATTACTTTCAGAACGGGGATTTAATATATTTTACAGATACATTTATTATAATCTTCAAATAAAAAAATTAACAAGAAAAACAGTTGGGTAAAAAAGGTAGAGGAATTGCAAACACATTTCCAAGTGAGTACAACGCCGACAGAGCTAAGACTTAGGTGAAGCACAGTCAACAATAAAGGGCTCAAGACTGCTATCTTAAACTCACAGATTTATGCTCAACTATTTCCATTACTGTATTCACTCAAATACGAATAGCAGCATTGACTCAAAATCTGGACAGTATTAGAACTTTGTCAGGTTTTGGAAACCTTCGTAAGTGAAAGGTGGAAGGTCGGGTATGCAAGCAGCTGTTTTAGGGAGGCAAGCAACATGGTTAATCTCACAGGAGTTGAAGTCATCCTTGTCAGTGAAGAACACACTATCAGGCGAGTCAATGGAGGGGTCATTGTCAAAATAATTATAAGGTCTTAAAATGAAGCCAACTGCATTTGCAAGTGTCACAGTGTTAGGAATATCCTCAGCATGGGGAATATGTAGAAATCCAGTGGTGATCCAAGCAACCAGGTCCTGGTGAAAGACCATAAAACAGGGAAATCTGATTAAAAAACATGGAAGGGAAATTTTAGAATAGTCACTTAGTCTGAGTCATGCAATTAGGAGGGAAGGAGCTTAAGAATGGACCACTCAGCAATACTCCAAGGCACTGCTAATTGCCTCTTACAAAGGGAAGCTTTGGGGAAATTATTCCTGTTTGTTTGTTTGTTTCCTGCAGAGGTCCCAGATTGATTTGGCCCATTTTGGAAGTCCACTTTTTTGTTAGTTTCCCCCATCATATCAAATTTAGTCCCTCTTCTCTATTTTGTTTGACTTCACTTTTGGAGAATGATTGTGCTGATTAGAGAGAATTTTAAGCCCAATTTCTTTTTAACATCCCATTGAGCATTCATTTCTGCAATTAAATGCAAAAAATGAATCAAACAACAATTGTGACATCATGTTGAGAAACCCAGCCTTTCCTGTTTGTGTTCCAAAGCACTTTTTTTTATCTGCCTCATCCCTGACAGCGCAGATGTTTCGGTAGGAAAAGTACACCAAGCCTGGCTTCTGGAACTGTTTCTAACCCCTTAACTAGCTGTGAACATAGGATACTGTATATTCTTCTGTTACTGAAATAACACATTTTACATCTGTGTGTTCTGCATGAATGCTGGGAAGATAGAGTAAGATGCATAAGCTTCACTTTGGGTCACATGACCAGGAGGAAGGAGGCACCCACCTATGAGGCAACCCAACGAATAAAATGAGAATAAAATAAGGGGTGGGAGTGAGGGTGACAGACTTTTCTGAAAGACAAAGATCTTTGAACTATTGATAAAAAGGAAAGAAACACCATTTTTTGTACCCCTCTCTATAAGCTTGTTACTGAAAAATAAACTACCTACCTAGCTTCACTTTTTGCATGCCTGCTGTTCCCTGTTGAAGAGAAGGGGAATTTTTTCTTGTGGGGAAGTAGATTTGTTTCTTTGAACCCAAAGTCAGACTTTCAACTGAACTCTCAGCTAGACCTCACTCTCCTGGGCCTTTTTCAGCCATGAGTGCAATTGTGCAATCAACTCTGTGTCTGCCTTTGCATTGGACTCTTTGCTCGTCTTTGTAAACTGCTTGTAAATCAAGCTAATATGTCTTTGCTCAATCTGAAATAGGGCAGTCGGCACAAGATTGGCTGCCTGAGGTAAAATAGAAGTCCCTTCCAGCTCCCTGATAATACAACACACTTGGAAAGCTGTAGGCTTGTCAAATTATTTTAATACAATGAAATAGAACTTTATGGAAAAACACCGTAAATTTTGCCTACAAATCATTCTGAGTGCAAAATGTTCCAAGTTTGGAATGACTATTTCAAGCATTCAAACACTCCCCCCCCTTCCTTAGAATTTGTCCTAATTTGGGATAAAACTGCTTTTCCCCCTTATCTTCAAAATTCCACTGTCTTTTTTAATTATTAAAAAAAACACCTCTTTCCAAGCCATGGAAATTTGAAGAACGTGATGGCAAGAATTTAGGGGGAAAGAACAATCAGTTTAGCCCATACTGAGATGGGAAATAGTTTGGATTTTTGCTTCATGGAGATACATGAGAGGTCACAGATTAATTTGGTAGGTGAACTTCATTAATGTAATCAGTCAGTTTACCCTAACTTCATTAATATAAACAATTGATTACACTAATGAAGTTCAGCTTCCAAATTAATTTGGCCATCTCTCCTCCTATCCTATTTCCTGTATCTAATACAGTAATGTTATAATCCTAATTACTTAAGCAGTGTAGACAGTACTTTATGAGTTGAAATATGATGTAGCTGTTTTTGTGCAGTGTGTGTGTGTAGTACTTTCTTTTTCAAGAAACTTGGCAGTGCAAAAGTACATGCTGTTCATGTGCATAAACAGTTCCTGTTGCTGTGCTGTCTTTTGTAGACTTGTTGCTGTCGGCAAAGAATGTTAAATAATACAGAAAGAAAAACTATTTCTAAGCTTTATTTGTGTGCTTAAACTTTTGGTCAAAAGTTTTTTTTGGTTTGTTGTTGTTGTTTTGCAGTTAGATTGCCTAATTAAAAAAGTATGTGCTGTGAGTGTTTTTCTGTTGATGCGTTATTTGTGGAGTGTGCTGAAGTGAATTGATGGCTGTTATTTGCTTTTTCATTGGGCTAAGTTCTGTGGCAGTTCTGGGCTGCAAAAAGCATGTTTATCTGTTGATTCTAATGTTCGCTATTGGAATTTAATTTTCTTTTAAAGAAAACGTTTTCATTCTTTGATAAGTCATATGGCATAGCATTTAATTGTGACCTACTAGCCCACTTATTTTCATATCTGTGACATGAAAGATAAAAGATATGAGCTTTGCTTTATGTTCTTATTTTGGAACATAGCCCGCTTAAAGTATGCAGGGTACTTTCTAGTAGCTGAATTTCAGGAGCATGATTTTCAACTTGAAAATATGCCTGATCTATGAAGGATAACTCTAGTTTACATAGAAATTAATAAAGCTTCTCTGTAAAAAAGAAGCTGTATTAGTTTCCATGTGAACCAGAGTTTTTACTGACATTTATGCTGAATGCTCAAATGCCTTTAGGGAAGCCCCCAAGATTTCTCTAATGATCTTGGTGGAGTAGGGAAGGTTATCCAGTGTGATCACATAAATATAAGGTAAAGGTAAAGGTTTCCCTGCACATGCGTGCTAGTCATTTCCGACTCTAGAGGCCGGTGCTCATCTCCATTACAAAGCCGAACAGCCAGCGCTTGTCCGAGGACGTCTTCCGTGGTCATGTGGCCGGCATGACTAGATGCCAAAGGCGCACAGAACGCTGTTACCTTCCCACCGTAGTGGTCCCTATTTTTCTACTTGCCTTTTTATGTGCTTTCAAACTACTAGGTTGGCAGAAGCTGGGACGAGTAACAGGCGCTCACTCTGCTACGCGGCACTCGGGATTCGACCCACCAAACTGCCAATCTTCTGATCGACAAGCTCAGCATCCTAACCCACTGAGCCACCACGTCCCTCACATAAATATACTGGATTCATAAAACCCAGTAAGGCTGTTACATGAGAGGAACGAGGTATTATGTAGGAGAATATGTAGGCAGAACAGAATTTTTTCTTTAATCCTTTCATAAATGTAGATTATTTTCTGAATTACATTTTTCTACTCCTCGGACCTTATTGCAGAGAAAAATAGATATAAAATATAAGATATAAGATATAAATATTGGGGAAAGAAATGGCATTCACAGTAAGAAATTTATTCTGCCTTGAAAATGCACCTTTTGTCATTGTGCATTTTCTGAAAACATGCAGCTTTGCTTCATAATGTGCTTTTTCTCTCTGAAAAGGTATGGAAGTTATTATTATTATTTTTATTATGGCCTATATAGAATGTGAAAGATTTCCTGTGTGATCAAATGTTGGATTTTTGTCAGAAAGGAAATCTGGCCAGAACAAAAATTAGCTACATGAAAAATTGAGTGTTCTTCATTCCCACCCACTATCATTTTAAAACACTCATCCACAACCCACAGAGGGATTCTGTGGAGTTTATTTATTTTCATTTAATGTATTTAACAATTACAGATTTCTTGTTATATCAGCATTTTTAAAATGTAAAAAATCTGATTTGCTAACAGTATGCTCAACTATTAGAAGTTCTATAATGATGATGATGATGATGATGATGATGATGATGATGATGATAAAGTTGGAAGGGATCTTGGAGGTCATCTAGTCCAATCCCCTACCCAGGTAGGAAACCCTATACCATTTCAGACAAATGGCTGTCCAGTCTCTTCTTAAAAACTTCCAATGTTGGAGCATTCATCGCTTCTGGAGGCAGGTTGTTCCACTGGTTAATTGTTCTAACTGTCAGGAAGTTTCTCCTTAGTTCTAGGTTGCTTCTCTCCTTGGTTAGTTTCCATCCGTTGCTTCTTCTCCTGCCTTCAGGCACTTTGGAGAATAGTTTGACTCCCTCTTCTTTTTGGCAGCCCCATAGATATTGGAACACTGCTATCATGTCCCCCCCGCATCCTTCTCTTCATTAAATAGACATACCCAATTCCAGCAACCATTCCTTATATGTTTTAGCCTCCAATCCCCTAATCATCTTTGTTGCTCTTCTCTGTGCTCTTTCTAGAGCCTCAACATCTTTTTTACATTGTGGTGACCAAAACTGGATGCAGTATTCCAAGGGTGGCCTTACCAAGGCATTGTAAAGTGGTATTAATACTTCACATGATCTTGATTCTATCCCTCTGTTAATGCAGCCTAGCACTATGTTGGCTTTTTTAGCAGCTGCAGCACACTGCTGGTTCATATTTAAGTGATTGTCCACTAGCACTGCAATATGTCTCTCACAGTTACTACTATTGAGCAAGGTACCACCTATACTATACCTGTACATTTGGTTTTCTTGCCTAAATGCAAAACCTTGCTTTTTTCACCACTGAATTTCGTTTTGTTAGATAGTGCCCAGTGTTTGAGTCTACCCAGATCCTCCTGTATCTTAGGCCTATTTTCTGGAGTATTGACTGTTCCTGCCAGCTTGGTGTCATCTGCAAATTTGATGAGTTTCCCATCTATCCCCTTGGCCAAATCATTGATGAAGATTTTGGAAGAGCACTGGGCCCAGAACAGAGCCCTGGGGCACCCCACTACACACTTCCCTCCATGTAGATCCAGTTCCATTGAGGACTACATGCTGAGTACAGCCAGTCAGCCAGCTATGAATCCATCTGGGGGTGAATGCAATAAGATTTCTCTGGCATCATCTGTTTTTGACAAACCCATGTTGGCTTTTTGTTTGCCTTCTAGTTGTTATTTCCTCTGGTTGGGTAGCCTATAGTATACACCTATGGCAATGTCATTTTTCTCCCTTTTATATTGACCCAAATGCATTCAAGACAGTTTTCATCATTGTTGTGCTCTTTTTCTGTAGAGATGTTCTTTCTTATAATTAGAGAGCAACTCCTCTTTTCTTTGGTCTGTTTCTTCAGGATCTGACAACTCACCTCATCAACAATGGTCTCATTATCTATAAAGTCTGCAAAGGCAACAGTAGGTGTCCATGGGTCATTCTGATTATAGATGCTGGTACTGCAAGGTTCTTCTTCCTTTCGCTTGGTGACAGCCAGCTTGTACCTAAGAAGCAGAATTGCAACAAAAGAAACAAAGAATTGTTGAGCTGGATGATTTTATCACTTTCATAGGCATGCAATAAGTTTCCTTATTGCTTATAGGTAATAGTAGCTCCAAACCCTATGGATACTCTACAAAAATTGGCAAAGCTTATCTGAATATATTTCTTTCCACAGTTGCTCACAATGTAATATATGTACAGATAGTCCTTGACTTATGACCATTCATTTAATGACCATTCAAAATTATATGGCTGCTTGAAAATATGATTTATAGCCAGTCCTTACATTTATAACTATTGCAGCACACATACACTCCAATCAAATTATCAAAGTTCAGGCACCTGGCAGCTGTCATGCATTTTAATGGTTGCAGCACATCAGAGTCACATGACTGCCATTTACAATCTTCCCAGGGGTCTTCTGACTAGCAAAGTCAACAGGAGAAGCTGTTAATGACTTTATGACTCACTTAACATCTGTGACAAAAAGGTTGTAAAATTGGACATGACTCACTTAATGACTGCATTGCTTAGTGACAAAAAAGCTAGCCCTAATTATGGTCATAAGTTGAGCGGCCTGTATAGCAATAAGTGCATTACTAAAAGTATTGTGCAGGTCATAGTTGATTTACGCCCTTTTGTTTAATGACAGTTCAACGTTACAATGACTTATGACCCTGTTGTGATTCAGGGTCAGCCTGTGGGTTCGGCAGTTGGGTCGGATGATTCAGAGGAGGAGGGGGGTGTTGAAGACCTTGCTGAGGGGGTTGAAGATCTTGCTGATGATAGCCCTCAGGCAGGCCCCTCCCACTTGGTCACCATGGAGACCCAGCTGTGTGAGCCTGACAGTGTGGATGAAGATGACCCACAGCTGGCCCTGTTCAAGGACGCCCGACGCAGGAGGCAGTCAAGTAGGAGTAAACAGAGGAAGGCTGTGGGGCTTCTCGGAAGGAGGCAGAGAGAGGCCACGCCCTGAACTCTTTATAAAGGGAATGTGTGGGGAGGGCTGGTTTGCTGAAAGCAACCGCTCAGATAGTGTTTCAAAGCTCCTGTATCTTGGTTCGTGTCTTGTTTGTTTTTTGTAGTAATAAATTTGGCAGACGTCATTCCAGCCTCTTGCCGTTTATAAAGGGGTTGCCTTTTCTGCAGGGCCGGTAGCAGGCTGGTACAGAACAGACCCATCCTCAAAGTTATAATTGTTGTGCTATTTCTTCGGTCACATGATTGCAATTTGCAACTTTCCTAGCTGGCTTCCAACAATCAACATCAATGGGGGAAATCAGGTTTGTTTAAAGACTGCATGATTTGCTAAATGATCCTGTGATTCACTTAATGATGGAATGATTCACTTAATAATCGTGGTAAAAACGATGGTAAAATTGAGTCCAGTCACATGTGATTCACTCACTGACCACATCACTTAGCAACCAAAATTCCAGTTCCATTTGTGTTGTAAGCTGAGGACTACCTGTAATGAAAACTGTGACAAAATTATCCTAATGCCAACATAAAAGAAATGTGTCAGTCCATAAAACACTGAATAAAATACAAAAAAATGGATTCAGTCCAACAATTTAAGATTAAGTTGAAGACAGAAGCACAACAAAGATATGAAAGAAAAAAAAACAACTCACACACTGGCAAATGGTTTTCCATTTCACAAAGGATTATAGGACAGCGTGTTTCAAGCATGGCAACTTGAAGATGGGTGGGCTTCAGTTCCCACAGTTGAAATCCATCCATCTTCACGTTGCCAAGATACAAATACCCTAGATACTATTATTTAATTAATGTATATGCCCAACATTTCTTTTTCTATTAAGACATTGCAAGCACTTCAATTCATTACTTATTCTGTCAACTCTCTCAACTCTGATGGTTTATAATAAGCTATTAAAGCAATAAATATAGATAAATATAGATTATATCTGAACAATTATGACTTCATAATAATAAAACAATAAAAATAAGAAACTATTGGCACCAACCCAACAACCCAGTGACATTAACTCCCACAGAACCTATGGACCTGCTCTCTCTTGGCAGCTTTATAAAAGAATGCTGGGGAATTCTGGAATTGCACACATTTTATAATAATAATAATAATAAGTTGGAAGGGACCTTGGAGGTCATCTAGTCCAACCCCCTGCTAAGGCAGGAAACCCTATACCATTTCAGACAAATGGCTGTCCAGTCTCTTCTTAAAAACTTCCAGTGTTGGAGCATTCACAGCTTCTGGAGGCAGGTTGTTCCACTGATTAATTGTTCTAACTGTCAGGAAGTTTCTCCTTAGTTCTAGGTTACTTCTCTCCTTGACTAGTTTCCATCCATTGCTTCTTGTCCTGCTTTCAGGTGCTTTGGAGAATAGCTTGACTCCCTCTTCTTTGTGGCAGCCCCTGAGATATTGGAACATTGCTATCATGTCACCCCTAGTACTTCTCTTCATTAAATTAGACATGCCCAATTCTAGCAGCTGTTCACGTGATCTTGATTCTATCCCTCTGTTAATGCAGCCTAGCACTGTGTTGGCTTTTTTGGCAGCTGCAGCACACTGCTGGCTCATATTGAAGTGATTGTCCACTAGGACTCCGAAATCTCTCTCACAGTTACTACTATCGAGCAAGGTACCACCTATACTATACCTGTGCATTTGATTTTTCCTGCCTAAATGTAGAACCTTACATTTTTCACAATTGAATTTCATTTTGTTAGATAGTGCCCAGTGTTCAAGTCTGTCCAGATCCTCCTGTATCTTAAGCCTATCTTCTGGAGTGTTGGCTATTCCTGCCAGCTTGATGTCATCTGCAAATTTGATGAGTTCCCCATCTATCCCCTCGTCCAAATCGTAGATGAAGATGTTGAAGAGCACTGGGCCCACAACAGTGCCCTGGGGCACCCCACTACACACTTCCTTCCATGTAGATGCAGTTCCATTGAGGACCACACGCTGAGTACGGCCGGTCAGCCAGCTACGAATCCATCTGGTGGTGATGCTGTCTAACCCACATTTTTCTATCTTATCAAGTAGTAGGTTGTGATCTACTTTATCAAATGCCTTACTGAAGTCCAAGTAAATTATATCTACTTTAAACTTGCCAAGTTGGAACAACACTGCACTAGAGCAACTTATACCATTCCTACCCTAGGCTTGAATTCTGCATGAAAGGAACTAAATGATCATCCTCTAGAATACTTTGTTGCTGCTATGTAGCACATCTTCTCGGTAATTTTCCCTAAAAAGGGAACAATGACAATGTTGTGATTATTGTTTTATGTCAAATTCAAAGAAACCCTCTTCTGAAGAGCCTGCTCTCAAAGGCTTATTTACCAGGTATACAGAGAGGACTTTTTTTTCCCTTTTTCTTAGATTCTAGAATATACTTTGGAGTTGCATTGGGTTCCAGATCTCTCTGCCTTGAGAGAAAAGTGGTAAAAAGAGTTAGCAGTTAATGCTTCCATAATTTATATTTTAGTTATCTGTTTTAATCTTTTTTTCCCCCTCTCTGCTTATGTGTCTATCGTTTTTAAACTGTAACTTATCTGGAGTGCTAATTTTGAACAGGAAAGCCCCATTTCAAAGCAAGCAAGTAAATTAATAAATAAGCAAAAGCCTTGGACATGGGTGCTTAGAAAAGGACTGCTTACCTGCCCCAACTGATAGCTCTCTCCATTGGATCTGCCTCTGGGAGATGATCTCCAGCAAAGCTAATGGTCTGGATTAGGTAGCCACGCTTATGGCCCCACTTGTTGGTGCTGTTTGCTGCAAAATATATGTATCTTGGCATCTTATCGTTATGGCGGAAAGCAGCCTGATCTTCAGTATCCAAGACCTTTTTTACCAGTTTCATTCTCCGAATCTCATGGTCTGGATTCCAGGGAGCCTTTACTGTCTCAAAAGTCATATCATTGGTAACCAAGGAATTTTTTTCACCTAGGAAGAAAAGGGGAAGGGGAAGAAAGCAAGAGGGTGAGATGGTGTTTTTCCCCCCTCATTTACCCCCAAATCACAATACAACCAATTGCTTCTGCCTTGTTCTCATGATGTTTCCTTCAGCCCATCTCCATCCGTAGTTGAGACAGTTTCCTCTTTACTCTAACTCTTTTTTCCCCCTGTGGATATAATCTGGCATACTTCATTGATAATTTAGGAAGTGAGGTGCTGAGGAATTATGATGTGTCCAGTTTCTATTCAGCACAGTACTTTAAACTGCTGTAGACATGACTTCTTTCCTCCAGTTGCTGGGTTCCCTCCAATTTTGCCTTGGGCTGCAGAATGAGGAGACACCTGAACTCCACAGAGGCATCAGCTTAGTGCTCTTTTGAAAGCTGCATGTCACTATTTGGATGCTCTCTCTCTCTCTCTCTCTCTCTCTCTCTCTCTCTCTCTCTCTCTCTCTCTCTCTCTCTCTCTCTGTGTGTGTGTGTGTGTGTGTGTGTGTGTGTGTGTGTGTTGCCATCTAGGGTTTTATATGGCCATGGTGGTTTTCTTTTAGGGTTTAGTGTTTCAATAACTTTTTATTACCTTGGGAAACTTGAACATACAGTAAGCCTTAGAACTAACCACTCCTAACACCCATCCTATTTTACGAAGCTGCAGTTCCTATGACTGCTTATGTGATATACCATGGTTATTTACACTGTCTTGATGGGGGAGTAATGCCATGTATTTACTGTACTCCAACTTTGGTGGCATTTTGTGCTGTGGGGACAAATGCTGTTATTTATGGGCAGGTCAAATAGTGTTCTCCATGGCTATTAACTATATTTGAATATTGCCAGAGTTGGATTCTTTTCTCATTTGCTGCTAACACTTCCTTCCATTCTTTGAAATACAAATAGTTCTCATTTAGCAACTGCTTCATATAATAACTATTTCCAGTTATGACTAATCCTTGCTTTTACAACCTTTTCAGTTTGATAAAGCAAGGGAAAATCTTGATAATTATCTGTTTCTTCTTTTGTGCTTCACTTACAACTTTTCTTCACATCTCTAACCTATCAGGCTATTTTTGAATATAGTTTACTGCTGTTTCAGAAAACTAAACCTATTAACATGATACAGATACAGATAAGGAAGTGCACCAAGCATCTCTTGCTTAGGCAGCTTCATGTGACTATACCCCTTCAATGAGGCTAACCTCACCTAAAGTCATCCAGCACCACTCCACTTTGGACAAAAAGGAAAGCATTTGTTAGTGGTTGCACCTGCAACAGGTGAGTTTGGTAGGAAAAGAAATGATGCCCAGGAAGTACCCTGATTATTTTCCTGGAATTGACATATTATGTAAGTAAAAACAGTACCACTGGCCAGTCTCTGTTGGTAGAATACAAATTAACAATAGGAGCACAATTAATGCCAATATGCTTTGCTCCTGGTTTAAGGACTACTACAGCAAACAGAACTTTAATGTGGCTTTGTGGAAGAACCCTGAGTCTTGAGCTGTTACTTGTAGACACTTTCCAGGGACAAAGAAATCTTCTCATTATAGGCTTTATCAAAATCATTACAGCTAATCCTCAGTTTGCAACTACCTTGATTATTGCCCATTTGCAAATAAGACTGTAATAAATGATAATTAAAATTCATTTTCCACCCAATGCATGCATTTAGGACTAAATTTTGGGTACTTGACAACAAAAAATCCAGAGTGAGACTGATGAAGGTCTGGTCAGTTTCAGGCAGTGTGAGCTGTCTGGAGGGATCAAATCAACTGATTTAAGGTCACACATTTGAGCTTGTCAAACTGCAGTTAACACTTTGTGGAGAAAAATGGCTCAGGAAGAGATAGTTTATTTAAGCAATCTCTCATTCCTATGAGGGGGAAAAATGGGGAAGCAGTGAGTCATAGAACACTGTTGGAGAGAAATGAAACTGCAGCAACCAATTCCTTAAAGATTAAATCACTGCAATAAATTTCAGTCACTAAAGAAGAAGAAGAGATGTATAAATATATGGATTCAGTTACAAAAAAGTAGAAACTCAGGGTTAATAAGTACAGGCAGTCATAGATTAATAATTGTAATTGGGACTGGCTATTCTATCACCAACTAATGTAGTTGTAAAGGGTACCATCATGTGACTTTGCCAATTATAGTGGGAATTCCAGCACTTCCAGTTGCCATCATTAAGCAAATCCTGTGCGGTCATTAAGTGTGATGTGACACTATTGCCATTTGTGATCTCTTGCCAGCATCCCCATTGATTTGTTGGAAGCCTACAGTGAAAATCACCAATGGTGATTCCATGAGTATGAAATGTTGCATCAAGGGCCCAAATTGTAATCACATAACTGTTGGGGTGCTGTGCCAGTCATAGTTATAATAACCAGTCATAAATCCCACTATTCAGAATCATAACTTTGAACAGGTGCATATTTGCTTGAGCTATCTGTACCATCATAGGCAACAAAGGCCAAATTAGTGTTACTGAAATTTACAGGTGAGATTTTATTTACTTATTTACCTATTTATTAAATGTACATGCCACTTGATTTGGGCAGGTTTGAACCTTATGCAGTCTATTTTATTTATTTATTTATTTATACTAAACTCAGAGATCCAACACAGTTTGGATGCTGGATTATGGAATATAGCCATAAGACATATATTTAATCTGTGTATATAGGTAGTTCTCAATTTACAATCACAACTGAGCCCAGAAATTCTATTGCTATGCAAGACAGTTGTTAAGTGAATTTCACCCCATTTTATGACTTATCTTGCCACTTTTGTTAAGTGAATCACTACAGTTGTTAAATTAGTAACATGCTTGTTAAGTGAATCTGGCTTCTCCATTAACTTTGCTTGTCAGGAGGTTGCAAAAAGTGATTACATGATCCCAGGACACTGCAATGGTCATAAATACATGCTAGTTGCCAAGTGTCCAAATTCTGATCATATGACCACAGGGAGGATGCAATGGTCGTAAATGTGAAAAAGAATCATACGTCACTTTTTTCAGTGCCATTGTAACTTTGAACAGTCATTAAACATGGTTGTAAGTTGAGGACTATCTGTATTTAAGTACAAAACTGCAGCTGAGTATATATTTTGACAGTTTAATCAAAGGAGCACTAAAAGAACAAATCAGAATAAAAACAATTTAATGGTTATTCATTGCATAGCTGTACTATATATTTACATTACTAATTCTCATTACACCATTTCTGATGCCTCGAAAATCATGAAAGCATAAGCATGTCCACATTTATATTTCTTTTCTCTGCAAACTAATGCTCACAATGCAAACAGGCAAACTGTGGAAAGTATCCAAAAATACAGTGATAATAACAAACCTGGGTGGTTTTAAAAGGGGGTTATAGGCTTATATAAAACAAGGCCGTAAATGGTTACCAGAGATAATGGCTATATATTACTATTATCACTGATAACCATTTATAGCCTTACTAAGCTATAAGATCAGAGAAAGTTACCATAATAGTAGAATATAGCATTATTATGCTATATTATAATATAGAACAAAAGTTGTGCTATGCACTAAGCTAAATCAAATCTTTTCCACATTTTGCAAGAATTCAATACATTTTGCATTTTTTTTGTTAATGTCAGTTTTTGTTGACTGATATTCTACAAATAGTGTTCAATCTTGAAATAAACTTGTTTTCTCCTCTTTAAAGGTTCAATTTAATCATTACTGTGTTAACATTTTCCAGTTTCTGTATAAATATCACAGTATTCAGTTATTTTCTACAATGTATTTCAGTATTTTAGTTTAATATATCCAAATTCTATTCTTATTTCATAATGCAGTAAAACAATTAACTTTCAAAAGTAGTTATAGTGGTGCTATAATCTATTGCTCTGATACTATAAAATTATAATATTAAAGAAAATTAGTCTTTCTATATGCAAGTTGTGAAACCGGGGAGAAAGGAACTCTTATTGCATAAGTGTCAAAGTTTTACCAGATGTTAGACTAGATAAACCTTGAACTGGACCAGCAGGGTTCTTATATTCCCAAATCACTCCCTGCGGAACAATTATGGCAAGACTAATAGTGATCTGGATTGCTGGCATAAATCGTGGAAAATATCTGTGTTTTATAAGAGTGGTGGGGTTTTTTAAGGGTAGCTGAAGGCACAAAAAGAATTGCCTCTCTACGCCTTTACAGCCATGAGAATGGTAGGTATGCTTATAGGGTTATAAAATGTTAAGTAGTTACATACAGTATATTGGAATATGAGTAAACACCAAAATACATTAAATCAAGGACTGATGCAACAAAGGTCATATGAAATTGAGTATGTATACTATACAAACTCAAACTGAGAAAATCCTGTAACTTGTTATCTAATCCTAACTGCTCTTACCCTGAGGACTTTAAAAAGCTGAACCTAGCAAATTGTAAATGATTGCTTATCATTGACATTCCTATTCTTGTAGCCACTGAACAGTGCAAGATAAGAAACTGGAACCCAAGAAGATAAGAATATGGGGGAGAGAGAGAGAGAGAGAGAGAGAGAGAGAGGAAAACATTCTCAATGTTCAAATGGTGCCCTCTTCAGGTGCAGGTGCAGAGATACTTTGCTCTGGAACTTGAGTCACAAGCTTTGTACAGTAGGTATAAGAGATTCACTAGAAAATATTAACATATTAAATAATTCTGCAGCTCATCAATATTGACTATCTGACCAAGGTGGGCAATCATCATTTTCTATTCTGGCCTCTAATGCTACTAACCTTATGGTTTCTCCATAAGAAACCCAGATTTAGATAAAGAACAATAAAAGTAAGCAGTGGGGAAAAGAGTTGTCAACAATAGCAGAAAATAGTGCAAAACTGGAACAATCAAAACTATTTAAGACTTTCAAGGACTTACCTCCAACATCTAAATCAACTTTGTAGTTGATGACATGAGTATGGACTGTACCAAGTGTGTGATCTGCAACTCTATTACCATAATCCAGCCCATCATTATGAAGGAAAGATGAGATTATGTATCCAGTTGCTTGGACTTTGCTTTCAATGGCACCATTTGGATGAAAAATAAAATTCCAGACATAGTCATAGTTACCAATGGTAACTATAAAACGTATAACTAGTGCAGAGCTCGCCAGTCCCCCGTAATAGACAGACTGAAAATTGGAAAAATGACGCCGGAAAGGGTTCCCTGCACTCTGCTCAAAGACACAAATTGAGTTCTTGTGTACCTCTGGTTGGAGGTTTTCAATTAAATAAACAGCATCAAGGTAAGTGGCAGAATAAGGGCAATCAACTCCACGAACTAATGAATATGCAAATCTTCCCATTCCAAAACTTGCATCCATATATCGGGTTAACATTCCACTAGGACTATTGGAGCCATAGATAGAAATGGCATCCTGCACACTGAGTTCGTATACAATTCTTTGATCCTTAAATCGGATATCATAGAGATGGAGTCCCCTATGTACGTCCATCCGAAAGGCAAAACTCCAGTTTGGGGTAGTTACTTGGTTGTTTCTCACATTATAGTGTGGCTCAAAGGACTCATGATAGAAGGATCCAGGTCTTAGAGGGGGTGTCCTTGGATGAAGTGAAGAAAAGCCCCCATCAGAAGAGACTGGCTTAACTTTTTTTATAATCACCCGCTTTGCTTTGAATTCTTTTTCCAGTTCTGCCAAACTGTTAAAATATTGGCCATTATAAAATACTTTTGGAACTTTCCAGTGAGAGATATCCAGGCTGCTGTGGTCAACAAGCACCTCTAGTCCCAATGGATGCAAGAAAAAGCCACTTACATTCTGAAACAAGGTAACCCAGGAACAGCGATCTCCAGACTGAAACCCCCCAGGTATTGCGAGGACACCTTCAAAATTGCTTCCATTATGTCCAAATACTTCAGTCATAAAAGTGGGTGCCTCTAGAAATTTTTTCTCCATTAGGAATGTCTCAATATCCCCAAACTCACTGAGTATTAGAGTTCTGCCATGATAGGATAATTTCTTTCCATACTTTTGTACTGTCACATCCCAATGATATGTGGGCACTGGAAGTGGCCCTACAACATACTCAGTGATATTTGGTTCTGGTTGATTTCCAAAGTACACCACAGCCAATGCTTGTCGAGGAGGGCGTGGTCCATCACGATCAAGGAATTTCAGCACCTCTTCCTTTCGGGGGAGATTGACATCAACATAATAAATAAAATTATTAGAAAACAGAGCATGAGAAACATCTACCAAGGGCAAACTTTGTTGCAGATATTTCACCACCTGTACCATCTCTTCTGCTGACAAGGCAGCAAATATCATATTCTTGTTCTTCTGATTTTCATCCAAGGAAATAGATGACTTAGCATCACAATGACTAGACTTCTCCCTTCTGGTCACCAACACACACACCAAGGCAAAAATTGTAACCAAAGCAAGTACAAGAAGAACAAGGAGAGCTTTTGGGTTCATTGCTGCAAAGATATGGCTTGAAGACTCACCAGCTATTTAAATAAGGCAGTCCCAAAGACAATTCAACGGCTGTTAGATGGCAAGAGACTTTATCTATTTTCTGCAGGAAATGGGACCTCACTGGATTGGGTCCAAAAAGTGGAAGCTTAGAATTCATGGCTTCGATTTAAAAGTAAACGCCCTTTCATGACAGTTTTAATCTTTCACTGTGCCAAAAATGGACAATGCATGTACTAAAAGACTATGGATCACAAAAAGGAACTAAATACTAAAATGGAAATAACAGATTACCTCATTTTGAAAAGATTCCTGAACTTATTGCTACATTGCTCTTTTACGCATTTTTATTATTCCACAAACAAATGAATAGGCTTCATATTACTCTTAATAGAGTAATGTTTCTCTGTTAAGTACATAGTACAACTGCTATTTGTACAAAATGTCACTTAAATCTCAAATGTGCATAGAAGTAAATTGGAAGATCAGTTGAACTACAGTTGCAAAGAACAGCTGATTGGCCACAATAGTAGAGTTTGGAGTTATTTTCAGAGTTTGTTTATCTGATTGCAGAAAGTTAGAGGAAAACCCCACCAATGCAATGTCTGGGAGAACTGCAAGTGCTGCAGCTTGAGAAACTGCAGCCTGTGCTGGAAATAAATTATTTAGGTCACTAGTACTATCAACTTATTGTGTTTTGTAGTCTTTCATCAATGGCTATGTCAACATTACATTAATGAGGATGGGCTTTATATTACTTTAAAGTGGTGCTCTGAAGATTCTGTAAGTCATTAATGAAGAAACCGCCTTAAAATCATCATAAGCAAGCAATAGATAAATCAGAAGTTAATCAAATTCAGAATATGTGAAGAAAAACTACCCATTACACAAGAGATCCCCAACCTTTGAGGCACAAGGGACCAGTTCTGTGAAGAGAGGTTTTTCCGTGGACCGGAGAGGTGTGGTTTTGTGTGCTGCCTACCTACATCTCACGGATGCATGTTTGTGTGGACCGGTTTCTGGCATGCCACGGACTGGTACTGGTGCATAGTTTACAAAAGTGGAGACAGACCACTAAGACTGCTATGCTGTTAAATCAGGTTTCTTCTATGGGGGCAACTGGGAGTTTTTGTGAAATAGGGATCTGAGACTATCTCAGCATATTGGCATGGTGGAAAGGAAGATTCTAACAATAAAATGCATACTATAATAATGTAGGGATTTAGGATATTCAGGTTGAATAAAAACATATGTTAACCAGATACAGGAATCAGTTTTGGAAGTGTAGAGAACAAACAAATGACCAAACAGATTTATTCCATTGTTTGCCAAAGACAGCATAACTTTCATCAGTTCTTTGTCCTGGCAGCAAGAACAGTCATGACATACTGTATCAGTGAGCTCTAGGACAAATAACTATGTGCTTAAAATAACTATGTTCTTGGAATGTTTGTGATTTCCCTATAGAATGGAACATGAACTTCAGGAAACTCTGATTTTCACTGCAATGCAATACATTTTCCATGGAAGATAAAAGCATACTATCTTTATGTAAACAAGGCTGTCAGGAAGCATCTCTCTGTGAAAGGCATAGGGAAGAGGCTTAACCCCTGTAAACACTGCTGAGGACTAGAAATGCAATTGTAAACAATCATTTATGTTCCAGGAGGTCTGTCATTACAGGTAGTCCTGGACTTACAACAGTTCATTTAATGACCATCCAAAGTTACAACGTCACTGAAAAAAGTGACTTATGATCGTTTTCTACGCTTATGACCTTTACAGTATCCCTATTGTTAGATCGTGGAGGAATGAGACGCGTAGGCAATGGCTGAATCATAACCTTTATTGGATGGCAAGGTTGTAGAACAAAGACTAGGGAACTGGGGTTACCTGGGTCCTCTTATACCTGTCCAGGTGGGCACTGACCAATAGATTCAAACCTTGGTTTCCTGCCTAGCGGTCAGCCAATAGTCTTTTGTGGTTTTCCCGCCAGTGCTGCTCCTTACCGGAGCTGTCCAGCAACAGCGCCTCCTGTAGTTCTTTTACTGTACTTGACCCATACATTACGCCCCTTCCCTCATAAGAACAAACAATGCCAATCCACTTTAAACTTACCCCCCCCAACATAACTATTTACACTTGTACTTTCATGACTGCACATAGTCCGTGAGGTAGGCTGGCGGCCTGTGCTCCTGTCCTGACCGCCTTAGTGTTCCCCCCAAGTCCTGTGTGGTGTTATCTGCATTGCTGGTTTGCCTTGGTGTGTGGGGAAACCCCGGAACCACGTTTGTTTCTGGCACCCGGTTCCCCTGGCCCTGTTGATGCCCTGACTGTGTTGGTCTTATTGTCCACAGGTCAGCATCCCCGCCAGACTCTTCTGTGTGTGGTTGGTCAGGTTCTGTGTGTGGTTGATCAGGGTGGCTGGAGTGCGCCGCTGGGCCCGCCCTGTGTGTGCATCCTGCTACGTTCTCAGGAGCTCTCCTCCTGACCTGATCTATATGTCTTTTCCACTGATGCCCCCCCTCCACCCTTACAATGAACAACAGTGGCCCTGTCTTTTCAACCACCTCCCCTGGCACCCATGTGTGCCCAGAGCCGTAGTTCCTTGCCCAGACCAATTCTCCAATGTCAAGATGTCTGGGGGGGTTGGGTTTGGGTTGATCTGTGTCAGCAGCCACTCTGTCAGGGTGGAGTCTGTCTAGTTTTGTTATGAGTCTTCTGCCCCAACGTAGTTCTGCTGGGCTCTTTCCTGTTGATGTGCAGGGTGTGGTGTGTTGGTGTAGTAAGAATTGTGATAATCTTTGCTTCCAGTCCCCTTGGATGATGCGTTTCAGAGTGTCTTTGGTTGTGCGCACCAATGCACTCTGTCATTCCATTAGACGACGGGTGGACCGGGGCTGTCGTGACATGTCTAATCCCATTGGTCCTCATAAACACCTGGAAATCCGTGGAAGTAAATTGTGGTCCGTTATCAGAGACTAACACGTCAGGGAGGCCATGTGTGGCAAAGAGTTCCCTGAGCACTTGGATCGTCCTCCCCGTGGTCATGCTACTTACTGGTACCACCTCCAACCACTTCGAATGGCTGTCCACTAACACTAAGAATGTTTGTTGCTGAAATGGTCTCGCATAGTCAATATGGACTCGGGACCAGGGAGTGTGTGTGTCCTCCCACTTGTGGACTAGTGCATGAGGCTGTTCCAGCCGGGACCTCTGGCAGGTATAACAGCCAGCTACCTGTTCCTCTATTACCTTATCTGTTCCTCTATTACCTGGCCACCACAGGTAACTCCTGGCTAAAGCCTTCATTCTCACCACCCTGGGGTGCCCTTTGTGGAGAGATTGTATGACTTTGTCCCTCATCTTCTCAGGGATGATTACCCGGCAGCCTGATAACAAACACCCCTTGTATGTAGACAATTCATGTTGCCTGATGAAGTATGCTTGAAATTCTGGGCCTGGGGACTTGTCCTGCCACCCTGTGCTCACCCACATTTGTACCCTACTCAGTGTTTTGTCGGCAGGTGTTGCTGCTGCAATGTCCTTTGCACTGAGGGGGCACTCAGGGAGATCCTGCAATGCAAGTATTTGAGATGCAGGAGCTGGGTCGGGTTCAGTGCTGGCTAAGGGCAAACTGCTTAACCCGTCAGCGTGGCCCATTTCTTTGCCTGGTTTATGGACCAGCTTGCAAGAGTATGCAGACAGGAAAATGGACCACCTGAGCATTCTGGGTGACAGAATCTGGGGGGTCTGTTTATCTGTGGTAAAAAGACCTAGTAGAGGCTTATGGTCAGTGAATATGGTGAATTCTCTGCCATACAAGTAATCATGGAACTTCTTCACTCCAGCAACTATCACCAGGGCTTCTTTGTCTATCTGGGCATAATTCTGCTCTGCTGCTGACAATGTTCTGGAGTAGTAGGCAATGGGAACTTGTTTCCCATCACCTTCTAAATGGCTTAAGACAGCGCCCACTCCGTAAGGGGATGCATCACAAGCAATGCAGATGGGCTTAGATTCTATGAAATGAGTGATTGTGGCATCACCCACTAACAGGTCCTTTAAAGCCTGGAAACTTTTGGCATGGGTGCTTGTCCAGTTCCATGCAGTGTTTTTATCCCGGAGCCTGTGTAAGGGTTCTGCTATGGATGCCTTATGGGGTAGGAATGCATGGTAGAAATTGAGCAGACCTAAGAAGGCTTGTAGCTCTGCCTTGCTTTTGGGGGTGGGGGCACCTTTAATTGCCTCCACCTTAGATGCTGCAGGATGGATGCCCTGAGCATCTATCCTGAATCCCAGGAACTCAGTTTCTGTCACCCCAATGCTGCATTTGTCTCTTTTAAGTTTGAGACCTGCAGCCCTGAATCTTTCCAACACAGCCTGCAAACGCTCAGTCAGTACCTCCTCATTGTTCCCTGCAATAAGGATGTCATCGAAGTAAGGGCATACTCCTGGGATGCCCTTGAGCGTTCGCTCCATGATCTCCTGGAAGATGCCTGGAGCTACACTAACTCCGAACTGCAACCGGTCCACCCAGAACGCCCCCTTATGGGTGACTATGGTCTGTGCATTGGCTGTTTCCCTGTCGACTGGTAGCTGCTGATACACTTGCGCGAGATCAAGTTTTGCAAAGATGGCGCCGCCCTGCAACGACGCGAGGATGCTGCTGACCATTGGGACTGGGTAAGCATGCTGATTTAATGCTCTATTTATAGTACATTTATAGTCAGCGCAGATCCTCACCTCACCATTTGCCTTGAGTGGGTTGACTATAGGAGTCTCCCACTTGGCTCCCTCGACCAGTTTCAGGACTCTCTGCGTGACCAGTTTGTCCAATTCCCTCTCTATTTTTTGTTTAAGTGCAAACGGTACCCTCCGGGGTTTGATTTTTATGGGTGGAACATTGGGGTTTAATTTAAACATGATTGGTAGTCCTGTGTATTTTCCTAGTGTCTCATTGAATACATCTGCAAAAGCATTGCAGACGGATTCGATGTTGTGGGCCCGGGTTGTATGTATCCCTGTGATACTAATTATTTATTATTTATTTATTTATTATTGGGACTTATATGCTGCCCTGCCTAGGGCCTTGAACCAGTTTAACCCTATGAGACTAGTCCTCTGCCCCTCGACCACTAGGACATCCAATTGCCCCTGGAATCCCCCATACCGCACTGAAATTGTTGCCTCCCCCTTAATTTTGATGGGCGTTTGCTGGAAATCTGTTAGGGTGAGACTGGATGGCCTCAAGGTGGCCCTCTGCTTACTCTGGCTGCATATCTGGGTAAAAGTCTTGTGTGAGATCACTGAGACTGCCGAGCCAGAGTCAAGTTTCATTTTGCAGGGGATGCCCTGGAGCCACATGTCCAGCCTGATTTTTGGAGTTAATGGCCGACGGGTCCCCGTGCTACAGATGGCCCGCTGGCCCTCGTAACAGTTAACCGACGTGATTTGTTGTGGAGCCACAGTACCTGTCGTTTGCTGGTCTTCTGCATCCACATCGTGCAGGCTGCTGCAGTTATGGTTGCGACAGACGGCTGTAATGTGGCCGGTCTTACTGCACGCCCTGCACTTGGCCGTCCGGAACTTACAGGTAGACTGGGGGTGGTTGCCTCTGCACCCTGCGCATTTTGGCTTGGTGTTGCAGCATGTACATCCGGAGCACTTCTTCTCGTGGTTGGTCGCGGCCGTCTGTTGTCCCCTTTGGTTGTTGCGTTGCGCCGGTGGCTGGCCCAGTTTCGTCTGAATTGTGTCCACTCCGGTCTGGCTGTTGGTGTCGCCGCTTTCCCCGAACGCGTTCGCCTGGTGTACGGCTCCCCCCCCGGTCTGCTAGTTTGGGGTTCTGACTGTCCCTGTCATTCGGCCATGTCGTGGGCCAGGACCTCATCCTGGAGCTCCTGCAGCATCAGCTTGTGTCTCACAAAAAACTTTTGTCTCAGCTTTCGATCCCAGAGACCGAAGAGGATTCTGTCCCTTAAACACTCTTCCAGGTTGTCGAACTGGTGCAGTCGGGCCGCTTGCTGGACCCCAGCGATAAAGTTAGCGGCTGACTCACCAGGCCCCTGATCTCACTTCTCAAATTGGTATCTCCAGGCCAGCGCTGACATATTTGGATTAAAACGCCGATCCAACTTGGCCCAGAGATCGCTGTATTCGGCTTCGTCTGGGGCCGTTGGGGCACACAACCCTACTGTTATGTTGTAGACGTCTGAACCACTTATGCAGAGTAGGGCTGCCACCTTTAACTCATTGTCCCTGATACGGTTCACTTTCATGAACAGTTGCACTTGACCCACATGCGACTCCCATCGTTCGGGGTGCGTGATATCGAACACAGGTATCTGACCGATTTGTGCCATCATGACCAGTCCTTCCACTTTTCCGCTTCTGGGTTCCGATCCTGCTTTGAGCATCCGCTGGGTTGACCAGTTGTGCTCGGCCGCTTCTGAGCATCCGCTGGGTTGACCAGTTGAATGCGGTTGCCTCTGCGACAGTCGCTGGGTTGACTGGTTGCGCTCGGCTGCTTCCACAGGGTTGACCGGTTGTGCGTGGCTGATTCCGCTGGGTTGACCGGTTGTGCGCGGCTGCTTCTGCAGTCATCGCTTGGTCAACCAGTTGCTCGTGGCTACTTCAGCGGTTGTCTAGCGGCTACCGAAACAGGATCCCACCTTCGTCACCACTGTTAGATCGCGGAGGAATGAGACGCATAGGCGATGGCTGAATCATAACCTTTATTGGATGGCAAGGTTGTAGAATAAAGACTGGGGAACTGGGATTACCTGGGTCCTCTTATACCTGTCCAGGTGGGCACTAACCAATAGATTCAAACCTTGGTTTCCCTCCTAGCGGTCAGCCAATACTCTTTTGTGGTTTTCCCGCCAGTGCTGCTCCTTACCAGAGCTGTCCAGCAACAGCGCCTCCTGTAGTTCTTTTATTGTACTTGACCTATACATTACACCTATGATCATGGGATCAAAATTCAGACACTTGGCAACTAACTCAAATTTATGACAATTGCAGTGTTTCAGGATCTTGTGATCACCTTTTGGGCCCTTTTGACAAGCAAAGTCAATGTGGAAGCCATATTCACTTAACAACTATGTTACGAACTGAACAATTTAATATAAATGGCAAGCACTCCATGGAAGACCACAGATAAGATGGCAAGACATGAAAAATGTCCAGTTAAACCCAGATGCCGCATTTGATTGTGCAAGATGGTGATTGTTGACCAGAAAAATAGACATTGCACCTGCAGGAAAAACACTAGGATGATTATGACTTTTGTTTTGTGTACTGATTGTTCATAGTTCCCAGTCTTCAGAATAACGTAGAAATCCTCTCCGCTATAATGATGAAATGATAACCTTATCCACATAAAAGAGGATTGGGATATTCCTCTCAGTAAAGTTAGGGGAATGAAAGCACCAGTTATTAAAACAGGAGATAATAAAATTGTTAACAAAATTTAATAATGGAGCAAAGAGAAATTCTTGTTAAACATCTAAGGTTAGGGGAATTGAATCAGTGCATTAACCTGGGGCACTGCGCATAGCTCTCAGAACAATTTAACTGTAGATATTATTAATAAAATGAGTCTTCAGTTTATAATGATAGGCAACAAATTCTTCCATAGAATTTCTCCTGTTATCAAAAGTTGATTTCATGTCTGTGAGGGCTGTATACAATGGAACTTAAGACCATAGGCATATTTTTCTACCAGGTGGGATAACATCACTGCTCAATCAAGTGCATATCTACCTTTAAACCCTGCTTATTCTTCTATTAAAACATTATTATCTTCTGTTCAATCCAAATATTTTTTCATATATGAAACACAAATATTCATATAGGAAACATACTGTATATGTTGATCTGCATTTTTAGCATGTATTTCACTATGTTCAGGAGGTTAGCTAGTTGAGACTAGGAAAGATGGGCAACAATTAATTAAACTATCCAGCATTCATTCCAGCTGGAAGTGACCTAAAACTGACCTTTTGTTAATGGGAAAGGCAATCACCAGAAATGGAAAACTCTGTACAGAATAGGAAAACTCTTTTTCATTGTTATTTTCCAAAACTATTGACAGTAAAGGCTATTTTTTCACAACTTTCTCTTAAATCCACCTCGTCTCTTAGGACACATCTATGTTAAAATGGAATTTCTTCCCTGTCCAGAATAAACACAACCCAACAGAATAATTCTGCAAAGAAACTTTCTCCATCAAAGGTCAGAACCAAAACTTGGTTATTCAGAAATGTACTAAGCATTATATCTTAAAATGAATAAAAAGGTAAAGGTAGGTAAAGGTAAAGGTTCCCCCGCACATGTGTGCTAGTCGTTTCCGACTCTAGGGGCCGGTGCTCATCTCCGTTTCAAAGCCGAAGAGCCAGCGTTTGTCCGAGGACGTCTCCGTGGTCATGTGTCCGGCATGACTAGACGCCAAAGGCGCACGGAACACTGTTACCTTCCCACCGTAGTGGTCCCTATTTTCTACTTGCATTTTTTACGTGCTTTCGAACTGCTAGGTTGGCAGAAGCTGGGACGAGTAACAGGCGCTCACTCTGCTACGCGGCACTCGGGATTCGACCCGCCAAACTGCCGACCTTCTGATCGACAAGCTCAGCGTCCTAACCCACTGAGCCACCGCGTCCCTGTAAAAATGAATAAAATGAATAGATACCATTAACTGATTTTCAGTTCTTGGCATTCTATTAGCTCTACTGCCAAACTATCAATACTAGTACATTTTTGAGAATTTTGAATCCCCCTCCAAATGATCTCGCTTTTCAGCTTGCTGGGAATTGTGAGAATTGAAGTTCCCAAACTAGTGTGCCAAAGTGGAGACCCCAAGAGTAGGCCAAGTTAATCTATGGGAACTTTGCCCATGTGCCTCCAACTATAGAATGAAGTTTTTGATTATTGTGTTCTATGCTATGTTTTCATTGAGTTGCTTAACTTTTTTCATTCTTTTGCTTTTTAATCACTGGTCATTTTACCCAGATAGGTGCCAGCACTGAACTACGTGTGGCTTATCTCCCAAAAGTAATATTTGCATAGAGGTCCACCAAGAACTAGTAAAGTTGTAACCTAGTTTGGGCAGTTGAAACATCGAGGAAGAAGGCAATGAAAAGACACCTCCACGCTTTTGCCAAGGATGGGTCCGCTGGTCAGCAAGAATTGGGCTCAACTTGAAGAGGACATTAGGTTGTATTCTTGATATGTCAATAGTATTTCTTAGCATTATTTTAACTTCCCATAAATAGTTTTTTTTAAAAAAAAATCCCATTTATATCCCGCCCTTCTCCGAAGACTCAGGGCGGCTTACAATTTAAGCACAAACCAATGTGCATAGTGTCAGAATTATTTTTTTAAAATCCATATTTTTATTATGTTTACTGTTCTATTGGATTTAAGGTATGGGGCAGGAAGGAAGAAGAGGCACAATGCAACCAACTGAACTAAAAACTTTAGAAGTCATTACTGTTCTATTTGAGCAGGTCTAATCTTTTTGCTGAAAGGAAGAAAAGGATCTAAAAGAGCCAGATGTCAAATAAATTATATAAATTAGTGATTTAATTTAATATGTAAAGTAATCTGAAAATGGTGAACTATTGGCTTCCTTATCAATAGCAGACAAGATAAAAAGTAAAATGGTTCAAAACCTTTGGAAGATGCATTTGGGGTAAGCGTTTAAGAACATAAGAATTCTTATGAGAAGTCTCTTTAAAGTGGAAAGCCATTTGTTAAAATAGCTGGTTGTGAAAGAAAACATGCTGGCCTTTTTAATCCACTCAGCTAGTCTCCAATCTTGATTGCTGGGACTGAAATTCAATAAACCAGGGCTTTTCAACCTTTTCACAGATTGGTACCACTTTTAGGACATGACAATATTCTAGTACCACCTGTGCTTAGCAAGGTGTCAAAAACTTGATGACTAAAAAAAAGGGGGGCAGAATTTTTGGTTTTACTGATTAGATTGATTTGTTGTTATACTGTAGAAATGGCTATTTTATACTATTATGGACAAGTAAAACGTTGAGGTTCAATGTTAATGCTTCATTCTACTGCAACAGAGGAAGTCAGAAATCAATGCCTTTTCTTTTCTTTTTCCCTTCTCCCCCTCACTTTCCTCCCCCTTCTTCCTCCACACTGTGTCCTACTATTTGCTTTTGTATTTTTGTAAAAAAATGTTACAAACCATAAAAATAAAAGGGAAAAAGTACCAGTTTTAATTTCTTTGGTGGCAGTTCCTTTGCTCTCAAGCCACATGAGGACCCAAGGGGGTGCCAGGCTGCCAGAGCCCTGGGCAGTGGAGGGCAAGTGCAGCCTTCCCCAAGGGGGTGCCAGGCTGCACTTACCTTCTTGAGGCTCTGCTTGGCTTGCTTTCCTTGGCCAGATTGCTCATGGTGTGTGCGGGAGGGCAAAATGTGTGGGTTGGAGGGAGGCCCACTCCCTCTCCATGCGAAGAGACCTGGCTTTGTAACCAAAGCACCAGCGATAGGATGGGAGACCACGAGGAGAGTGAGGAGGAGGGGACAAGGGGATGGCAAAAGGGCAGCAGGGCTTCCTTCCTTCCTTCCTTCCTTCCTTCCTTCCTTCCTTCCTTCCTTCCTTCCTCCTTTCCTTCCTTCCTTCCTTCCTTCCTTCCTTCCTTTCCTTCCTTCCTTCCTTCCTTCCTTCCTTCCTTCCTTCCTTCCTTCCTTCCTTCCTTCCTTCCTTCCTTCCTTCCCCCTTTTCTTCTTTTTCCTTCCGTTCACAGACAACAGTACAGCAAAACTGTCAAAATGGTGGCTGTGATAGTTGATCAGAGCTCCTCCGTTTTTGATGTGCAGCAGTTTTAGCGTTCAGGAACAGAGGTAGCTTAGTTGCTTTTCTATTAATAAAAAAGGTAAAGGTTCCCCTGCACATGCGTGCTAGTCGTTTCCAACTCTAGGGGCAGGTGCTCATCTCCGTTTCAAAGCCGAAGAGCCAGCGCTTGTCCGAGGACGTCTCCGTGGTCATGTGGCCGGCATGACTAGACGCCAAAGGCGCACGGAACGCTGTTACCTTCCCACCGTAGTGGTCCCTATTTTTGTACTTGCATTTTTACGTGCTTTCAAACTGCTAGGTTGGCAGAAGCTGGGACAAGTAACAGGCGCTCACTCTGCTACACGGCACTTGGGATTCAACCCACCAAACTGCCAACCATCTGATCAACAAGCTCAGTGTCCTAACCCACTGAGCCACCGCGTCCCTTTCTATTAATACATAATCCTTAAAAGGGCTCTCTTGTAGGGACCCTGCCTTGGTGTAACTGAGACTGGAAATATAGCAAAAGAAAATATTTTACCCCACTCTGCTTTGTCCTGTTTTCCCCACTGGAAATGGCTGTTAGCAATACACAAGGAAGGGATACTTTCCTGAGAGCTCACAATTCAAGAATACCAATGTTAACTTGGATTGCCAACAAAGTTGTGTCTGTGACAAAACAGAACACAAAATTGCTTTCTCCTTTGAATTGGGGCATTTCCAACTGAATTGCCCTTCCTTCCTTCCTCTTTTCCTCCCTCCCTTCCTTCCTCCAACCCTCCCTCCCTCCCTTCCTTCCTTCCTTCCTTCCTTCCTAATGAAAGCTGGTTTTTTTGGAGTACTTGTTTCTGTTTCTCAATGTGCCACTGATCGCATCACATGCGGGGGGAGGGGGGGCGTCGCTGGTTCCAGGGCTGCCCCGTGGATCTAAGGCTGAGAGCATTCTGGCTTTGATGGTGGCTACAAGGTTGTAAATCAGCACCCGATTGGCCTGGGCTTGCCTCTTTTCTTTCTGAGCGGTCAGCAGGAATGGTAAGCAGGGATTCCGGGTGCTCACTAACTCCTGTGTGTGCACTCGGGGTGGGGGGGGGGCAGCCTCTTGCTGGTCCTTTTCTGCCAAAACTTCTTCTTTTTATATCCTTTCCTCTCTCTCTCTCTCTCTCTCTCTCTTTCTCCCCCCTCCTTTTCTGTGAACCTCCAGCTATGCACTGCTTTTGGAAGTGCCAATCAGGTGGAGCTTGATGCTGAGCCCAGACAACTCTGCAGAAGTGCCAATCAGCTTGTAGCCGCATGCGCAGATTTTGCCAAATCCTGACAGCCCTGCAGCTCCAGCTGCCTCTCCCTCAAGGCTTGTGCAGTGCTGCCGCTGCTTCAGCTCATTCCTCTCCCCCCAGCAACCACTTCTCTAGGATGGTCGTGTACCACCTGCCAGGTGCCAAAGTACTACCGGTGGTACACGTATCATCGGTTGAACAGCCCTGCAGTAGATGATATGAAATTGGTTAGATCCTGCTGTGGATTTCATTATTTGACAATGTGATTAAACTAGTGGATCAGCAAAATGCTGTGGACATAGAATGGTTAGATGTCAGCAAGACATTTGTCAAAGTAGACCACAACCTACTTCTTGATAAGCTAGAAAATGTGAGGTAGACAGCACCACCACCAGATGGATTTGTAACAGGCTGAAAAGAGTACTTAATGTGTAGTCCTTAATGGAATTCAGCCACAATGGGGTACCCCAAAATTCTGTTTTAGGGCCAGTACTATTGTACATCTTCATAAACAATTTAGTTGAGGGAATAGAAGGGGAACTTATCAAATTTTCAGATGACACAAATCAACACCCCAGAAAATAGTCTCAAGATCTTGATGGATCTCAATAGACATGAACACTGGGCCCTATCTAACAAAATGAAATTCAGAGTGGATAAAAGTAAAGTTTCATACTTAGGCAAGAAAACCAATTGCACAGGTATAGACCAGGCAAAACCTGGCTCGATACCAGTAACTGTGAGTGGAATCTTGGAGTGCTAGTGGACAATCACTTAAATATGAGCCAGCAGTGTGCAGCAGGAGCCAAAAAAAGCCAATGCAATCCTAGGCTGCATTAAAGAGGGATAGAATCAAGATCACACAAGGTATTAAGATGCTTTCAGTAAGACCAGACTTGGAATTCCATATCCAGTCACCGGAATATAAAAGCTGGACAGAGTGCAGAGAAGAGCAACAGATTATTAGGGAGCTGGACGCTAAAACATGAAGAATGGATGTAGGAAGTGGGTCTATCTAGTTAGCATTGATCAGACTTGTGAATCCCTTCTGAGATGGGAGGTCTGCTATTTTGGTTCTCCTTGGTCTCTCAGTGGCTCACAGTGCACCAATCATACCATGAACTTTCTGTTCCATCTACTGAGATTAGGATGGAGGCACTGTTCTACAGCAGTTTTCCTCTTTGCTCTGTGGACTGTTCCAGTTGATATCTCAAGTTTGATGCTCTTGCTATTTTTGTTTAAATGGTTAAATGGTTTGGGGCCAGGTACCATTAGTGTCATGGTTCTGACTAACAAGACAGATCAAAGAACATTCCATGATTGTTTATTCTAAAAAGTCTACAATAATGAGAACGAAGCATCGGCACTCATTGATGGATTCTCCTTCCCTGAACACATCATATCACACACAATTCCCGCCCTTAATTACATGTCATGAATCACATTCACCAATTAGTTTAATATATGAAGTTTCACTTCCTTTCTGTAGCGTGCCATCCCTTATCTTATCAAAACATACGAGTTAACATCCCCCCCTTCAATGATTCAAAGCAAAACAGTTAAAGCAAAATGCTGCCTCTTATATTATCAGAGCAAAAATATCCAATGTTTGCAGCATTGACATCCGCCCCCCCTTACAAAAAGGATAGATCCTGTAATGTAAACAAAAGCATATGTCAGGGATTATCTTAGTTTGTTGTGTTTTTTTTTCATGAAACTTTTTGATGAGTCGGTCAGCCTTCACATCACTAGATTTCACCCAAGTAGCTTCAGACAATGGGTATCCCTTCCATTGTACTAGGTACTGCAATTTTCCCTTAAAAATTCTAGAGTCAAGAATATGTTTCACTTCATAATGGGTCTGACCCACTACTACAAGGGGTCTGGGTGCTTTCTTAGGGAGAGGTCTTAAGGTGGAGTCCCGAAAAGATTTCAGCAGGCTGAAATGGAAGACAGGGTGAACTTTCCCTAAAAGCCTAGGGAGTTTTAATTCTACTGCGAAAAGGGTTGATGATCCTTACGATGGGGAAAGGCCCCAAGAGTTTCGGTCCTAATTTCTTGCTGGGTAATTTGAGGCATAAATATTTAGTTGACAGATAAACCTTTTTCCCAACTTGGAATGTTCTTTGGGGAGCCCTCTTTTTTATCAGCCTGGTTTTTTATAAGTCTCGGAAGTCTTTTTTAATGCTGTTTTCATGTTTCTCCAAACCTCTTCCCACCCTCTCACCCATTGATCAAGTATCTGGGAAGCAGAGGGCTCTTGAGGGTAGCCAGGCATTGGGCTGAATTCTTTTCCTGTGGCTACTCTGAAAGGTGTGTAGCCAGTGCTGCTGTGAACAGAATTATTGTAGGCCACCTCGGTGAAAGGGAGGAGGTCAGTCCAGTTTGTCTGTTGGTAGGAAAAATAGCATCTGAGATACTGCTCCACCATTTTGTTAGCAGATTATGCAGCCCCATTGATAGCTGGATGAAAAGCAGATGATAAGCCTTGAGATGATCCAATTAATTTAAGGAAACTCCTCCAAAATTTCGCTGTGAACTGCATTCCTCTATCCGAAATTATTTGCTTAGGGACACTATGCAGTCAGTAGATATGTTTCAGGAACAATTTAGTCAGTCGTTGGGCAAATGGGAGTCCTTTGTAGGTGATAAAATGAGCCTGCTTCAAAAACAGGTCTATCGCAGTCCAGATGACAGTATTTCCTCTACTTTCGGGTAGGTCTACAATAAAGTCCATAGCTATTTCTTCCTATGGTTGAGAAGGGCCTGGCACCAACTGCAGTAACTCAGGGGTTTTCCCTGGAATTCTTTTCATGGTGGCACATATGGTACAACTCCTGACATAGTTTTCTACATCTTGTTTTAGCCCCGGCCACCAAAATTGCAGGTGGATGAGGTGTAGAGTTTTTAAATATCCAAAGTGTCCAGCCTGTTTTACATCATGGCTGTGTTTGAGAGCATTGAGGCAGAGGGCTTCAGGTAGATACAGTCCCCCCCCTCTTGTATGCCAAACCATCCCTGCATGTTAGAGAGGTTTGATTATCTTTGAACCATTGATCAGTGAGGAGCTCTCATTTTATCTTCTTCAGGTCATCAGGTTTAGGGGTTCTGTGAGGTGCGAGTTGTGCTGCAGGTTGTGAACTGGGGATAATTGCCTCATTGGCCTCTTCACATTTGCTTTTGTACTGGGGTAATCGAGATAGTGCATCAGCTAAGAAGTTTTTTCCTCCCAGTATGTACAGGTGAAACTCGAAAAATTAGAATATCGTGCAAACATTCATTTATTTCAGTAATGCAACTTAAAAGGGGAAACTAATATATGAGATAGACTCATTACATGCAAAGCAAGATAGTTCAAGCTGTGATTTGTCATAATTGTGATGATTATGGCGTACAGCTCATGAAAACCCCAAATCCACAATCTCAGAAAATTAGAATATTACATGCAATCAATAAAACAAGGAGTGTACATAGAACAATATCGGACCTCTGAAAAGTATAAGCATGCATATGTACTCAGTACTTGGTTTGGGCCCCTTTTGCAGCAATTACTGCCTCAATGTGGCGTGGCATGGAATCTATCAGCCTGTGGCACTGCTGAGGTGTTATGGAAGACCAGGATGCTTCAATAGCAGCCTTCAGCTCTTCTGCATTGTTCAGTCTCATGTCTCTCATCTTTCTCTTGGCAATGCCCCATAGATTCTCTATGGGGTTCAGGCGAAGGTCAGGCGAGTTTGCTGGCCAATCAAGCACAGTAATCCCATGGTCATTGAACCAGGTTTTGGTGCTTTTGGCAGTGTGGACAGGTGCCAAGTCCTGCTGGAAAATGAAGTCAGCATCCCCATAAAGCTCATCTGCGGAAGGAAGCATGAAGTGCTCCAAAATCTCCTGGTAGACTCTGGACTTAATGAAGCACAGTGGACCAACACCAGCAAATGACATGGCTCCCCAAATCAACACAGACTGTGGAAACTTCACACTGGACTTAAAGCATCTTGCAGCCTCTCCATTCTTCCTACAGACTCTGGGTCCTTGGTTTCCAAATGAGATGCAAAAGTTGCTCTCATCAGAAAAGAGGACTTTGGACCACTGAGCAACAGACCAGGTCTGTTTTTCTTTAGCCCAGGTAAAACGCTTCTGACGTTTGTTGTTCAGGAGCAGCTTGACAAGAGGAATACAACATTTGAAGCCCATGTCCAGGATCCATCTCTGTGTGGTGGCTCTTGATGCACTGACTCCAGCCTCAGTCCACTCCTTGTGAAAGTCCCCAACACTTTTGAATGGCTTTTTCCTGACAATCCTCTCCAGGCTGTGGTCATCCCTGCTGCTTGTGCACCTTTTTCTTCCACACTTTCCCCTTCCAGATAACTTTCTATTAATGTGCTTTGATACAGCACTTTGGGAACATCCAACTTCTTTTGCAATTACCTTTTGAGGCTTTCCCTCCTTATGGAGGGTGTCCATGATGGTTTTCTGCACAACTGTCAGGTCAGCAGTCTTCCCCATGATTGTGATTCCTACTGAACCAGATCGAGAGACCATTTAAAGGCTCAGGAACACTTTGCAGGTGTTATGGCTTAATTAGCTTATTAGAGTGGGACACTTTGAGCCTAGAATATTGCACCTTTTCACAATATTCTAATTTTCTGAGATTGTGGATTTGGGGTTTTCATGAGCTGTAAGCCATAATCATCACAATTATGACAAATCACAGCTTGAACTATCTTGCTTTGCATGTAATGAGTCTATCTCATATATTAGTTTCCCCTTTTAAGTTGCATTACTGAAATAAATGAACTTTTGCACGATATTCTAATTTTTCGAGTTTCACCTGTACTTTTGAGTGAAGTTGAAATGATTAAGGTACTATGCCCAGTGCACTTGTTTTGGGGACAGTTTGCGAGGGGTCTTCAGTGCATCTAGGTTTTTGTGATCTGTCCATACTTTAAATGGCACCTTGCTCCCCTCTAAATAGTGTCACCAGTTTAACAGGCTCCACCTAATGACAAAGACCTCCTTCTCCCAGATTGCCCAACCCCTCTCACTTTCAGTGGGTTTTTTTTGGAGGTGTAGGCGCAGGGTTGTAGGACTCCACTTTTGCTCTTTTGCAGTAATACATCTCCAACTGCAATGTCACTGGTGTCAGCTTGGATTACGAAGGGCTCCCCTGGGCATGGATGCTTTAGGACTGGTTCAGCAGCAAATAGTCTTTTTATATTCTCAAAAGCTGTTTGACAGCTCATTGTCCAAGCAAGTGGTTGGCCCGGTCACGGCTTCCCTCCTCCTTTGCCTGTCTTGAGTAGTTCTGTCAGGGGTAGGGCAATCGTAGCAAAGGGGGGATGAATTGGCAATAAAAGTTACCAAAACCTAAAAAGCTCTGAAGCTGTTTGCGAGTCTTTGGGGCTGCCATTCAATTAGTTTTCACTTTGGCTGGGTCTATTTTAATGCCCTCATTGGAAATTCTATAGCCAAGATAATCTAATTGGGTTTGGTGAAATTCACATTTTGACAATTTGACATAAAGCTTGGCATTCAATAGTTTCTTTAACACTTCTCTCACCAGCCTTCTATGGTCTGTCATATTCGTATAGGATGTCATCAAGATACACCAGAACCCCTTTGTATAAATGATCATGTAGGACCTCATTAATTAACTGCATAAATACGGCTGGGGCCCCCTGCAGTCCAAATGGCATGACTTTGAACTGGTAACTTCCCAAGGGGCAGTTCAAGGCAGTGTTCCACTCATCCCCCTCCCTTATTCTCACCCGGTAATATGCTTCTCTCAGGTCTAACTTAGTGAAGACACTCCCCTTAGCCAGGTGGGTTAGTAAGTCCTTCAGTAGGGGGAGGGGGTATTTATTTTCCATACTCACTGTGTTCAAACCTTTATAATCAATGCATAAGTGAACAGACCCATCTTTCTTTTCTTTAAATAGCACAGGGGCTCCCACAGTAGACTTGGCCCGTTCAATTAATCCCCTTGCTAGGTTTGTGTCCATATATTGCTGCATTATCTCCATTTCAAGGGGGGACATAGCATACATTCTTGGTTGTGGAAGTTTGGTCCCCGGCAACAGTACAATGGAACAGTCATTGGGCCGGTGAGGAGGCAAGGTATCGCATTCTTTCTCACTAAATGCCTCCACTAGGTCCCGGTACTTGCTGGGGATGAGCGGCTCACCTGGAAGCTGTGAGGCAGCCATGTGCGCTCACTCATTGGGTGGGCTAAAATTCCTTGTAACATCTGTTGAATCAAGGGGGGGATCAGGCCCTATAGGTAGTCTCACAGTTCTCATTCCTTTCTCCCACCAGATAAACGGCTTCCATTTGTCCAGCTAGGCTAATCCTAGGATCACAGCCTCAGTCATTTTTGGGGCCACCAGGAAGTGAATAAATTCCCAGTGCTCACCTATTTTTAGGCATAGGGGCTCCGTTAATTGTGTGACTAAAATCCCTCCCATCAGGGAGCCATCGGCTTGCTTGAACCTCACAGGTTTGGAGAGCAGTTTTGTTCGTATGCCCAGTTTCATGGCAAATGGCAAGCTAATGATGCATCGGGAGCATCCAGAATCAACTAGCACCTTTAAATCTACCTGCGTACCTGACTTAGGGATTATGAGCTTGGCAGGTAGTGAGAAAGGTGAGACGTGTCAGCTCACCATTGGGTTGTTCTCTCCTTTGTTGTTGCTGTCGAAAGAGGGTAGAATGGGGGCGGATCCAGCCTGAGTTCCTGCATCCTCCCATGTTGGGGATGTGACCTGGGCAACAGGTTCCTGCGTCATCTGGTTGGATTTCTCTCCCGTTAGCTGCTGTGCAGGTTTCTTTCTTGCTGCTGGTCCTGGTCTATTCTGCAATTGGGGGTAGAGGACTGGGCAATTCACTGCTCGATGTCCCTGCTGTCCACACCGGAAACACTTAATTGCCCAGCCTACAGGTGGCCTGGGTCTTTCAGCCATCACAGTAGTTGGAGATTTTCGTGGGGGAGATTCCCATTTGAATTGTTCTAGCTCAGCTTCAGGTGGGAGAGGCTTCTTATAGTGGGCGAGCTGAACATCTAATCTTACTGCCAGCTTGTTTTATCTTGTCGATTTGTTCTTCTGCTTTGAGGGCCATGGATGTGTCCTCAAATCTTTCTATCAGCCCTAGGAGGAAGAGATGGGGGTCCTCCAGTTCAGGGCCTTGCTCATTATATAAATTGTTTAACCATCCAGATGTTTCTCCCTCTAGGCTGGACACAATCACATCGACCATAGCACCTGGGTCCGGGTAAAAACAGGCCCAGCGATTCAAATGAAAGTGTACTTGGTTGAGGAAAAAATCAGTTTCTCTGCGTCCCCATCGAAAGTTGCCCTGAAGGGTGGGGACATCATTGGTTGCTAGGGCCCTTATTGGTCCTGCTGTATGCCCAAGGGTTGCACGTTTGGGCCCTGCTGCTGCCACCCTTGCTGTGGTTGTGTGAGAGGACGCTGCTGGGTCTCCCTCATTTGTGGGCCCTGCAAAGTTTGCTGTACACTCGGGGGCGGTGACCAATCTCCTTGCTGTGGTCGTCCTCCCACCAGCTTCTGATGTCCAGGCTTCTGTACCACCCCAAGCTGTTGCAAGGCCTCTATTAGCTGTGGCAAGCTCAGAGGTTGTGGGTGTTCACTTGCGGGGGTTCCCCAACCTCCCATTGCTGCAGAGGCCCCAGGCTGGGGTTCTCTGTCTCTGTGGGTCTGGAGGGCCTGGCAGAGGACTCCTGGGGTTGGCAGTCTGTCTGGTCTGCAGACAGGATTTTCCACTCACCCAAATTCTCAGTGGCAGATGGTCTGGTAGCTCTCCACCATTCTGCTTTTGAAGACTCTGGCAGGGCAGTCTCGAGGCATCTGGAGTCTCCGCTGGGGTGGTTCCAGCCTAACAACCAGATAAGCTCTCTTAACTGGTTGGGTTCTGCCCCCAACTGGGAGTCCTGCAAAAACTCATCTTCCCACAGCATGCTGTTACTTCCTCCTCTGAGGTGTCAGCAGCTGCCAGGTCACCGTCTCCAAGCCGATTCTCTTTTCCTATGATGAAGATTTTTCCCTGAATCTTTGCCAGCTTCTCTCAAGGCTAGAGACAGCGGCTGGGGCTCAGGACTCCCCAGGTTGTTTGAAAGAAAATAGATTCTGGCATGATGTCATGGTTCTGACTAACAAGACAGATCAAAGAACATTCCATGATTTTTTATTCTAAAAAGTCTATGATAATAAGAACGAAGCATTGGCACTCATGGATGGATGCCAGAATCTGGATTCTCCTCCCCTGAACACATCATACCATACACTATTCCCTCCTTAATTACACGTCATGAATCACATTCTTCAATTAGTTTAACATTCGAAGTTTCACTTTTTTTTCTGTAGCGGGCCATCCCTTATCTTATCAAAACATCCGGGTTAACATTCCCCCCCTTCAGTGATTCAAAGCAAAAGAGTTAAAGCTAAAGGCTGCCTCTCATATTGTCAGAGCAAATACATCCAATGTTTGCAGCATTGACAATTAGTATACTAATGATATCCAGTTGTATATTTGAACTGGTACCCAGTTATATATCTGGGCTGTTCAAATAATGCTATCAAATTTTATCCTAATGTCTTGCAGGTATGGGGATCTGGATAGGTAAGGACAGATTCAGGCTCAATCAAAGCAAGACTAAGTATCTCTGAGCAGTTAGACTGTCCATCCTTGGAATTTTTCCATATGTACAGTAAGCCTAGATGGGATAGCCCTTCCACATTCAGAACTGGCATGTAATTTGAGGGTATTTTCTGGATTCACAATTCCTACGTGAAGAATATTCAGCAGCTGTAATCAGGAAGACATTTGCTGAGATTCATCTGATATACACCTGCTCTTAAACCAGGGTCCCCAACAAACAATCAATTCTACTCTAGTCACCTTGCATGTGGACTATTGCAGTGTCATCTAGATGGGACTGCCCTTGAAGACCACTCAGAAGTGGCAACTATCCAGAATATGGCAGTGGAAGCAGAGATGGGCATTCCTCAGTATGCCCATATAAAATTGGTACTCTATAAACTACATGGGCTACAAGAGTTTCTGGATGTAATTCAAGGTGATGGCCACTACCTATAAATCCATTCATGGCATAGGTTTTGCTTGTTGGAGGGTTTCTAATGGTTTATGTCCTTCCTATATTATCAAATAGAGTGGGTATACTCCTGGTTCTATCAATTAAACATCATCTCATAGATCCAGAAAATAGGCCTTTTCTGGCAGAGCATCTGTCTTCTAGAACAACATCCTCCCACAGATCTATATAGTTTCCATCCTCAAAAGCTTTTAAAAAGTCTTTGAATACCTGGTTTTTCCTCCGGGTCTTGATTAGGAAGGATGGCAAGGCTCTTTTAGATTTTAGATATTATTTTCTATTGTATTTAATGTTGCATGCTGATGAATTTGGACAGCCCTCTAAAAAGGAAGGAAGGAAGGAAGGGCAAAAGTAATGGGTTTTTTTTACTCCCTATTGACTGTTATTCTCATTATGGTGGGGAAGAAAAATAACACTGCCATTTCAATATCCAGTCTGCTCTGTGCACAGAAGAATACAAGCTGATAAAAGAATATTTTGTAACTTTAGTATTTCTACAGCTGCTGTGATGTTGGTTGTTCCCAAAACTAAATAAATAAAAATTTTCTGTGCTTGTAAGCTTTTTGGCTGGAAGCACCTAGAAAGAGAAACAACTTAAGTGACAATCTTGAATTAGCTTTTTCCCATTCTCTGCTTCTTTATATATTTAAATGATTTATAAACTTCCTTTTGGGATAAAAGTCTTTCAAAGTGACTTACAAGCAATATAAACATACAAGTAAATAAAAATACAAGGAAACTTTCTGAAAAATAAGGTTGCTTTTTACTGAACTGCTCTAATAGGAGAGAAGAATACAGATGGGAAAGCATCCTGTCTCTCTTTCACAACATCTTCCCAGAAAGGAAGTTGCAGAGGCATAATGGAGAATGGTAATTTGGAATTTGGGTCATCAGATTGAAAGGACATAATACCTTTTTGCTCAGAATTATCAAGAAAAATTGTACTTGAGGTTTGCCAGCAGGGGTTGTATGTACAATAAAATTAATATGTTTGTATCTTCTGCTTATAAAAAACTCAAAAGAAGGCCAGCTTCAGAGGACAAAGGCATTATCATCTGGAAACCAAATTGCAAATGATAGCTCATTGGGATCTCATAAAAGGACTATATATCAGCAAGAGATCATTTCTGAAAGCAGAGGGTCAAGGCATGCTAAGTAAGGATTCTGGGATAGTTTACCACCAATAATCAGCAGAGCCCAGCTTCTTACTCTGCAATTACTAACTGTAATTACTAAAGCCTGAACTAATAGGATTTGCTAGTATAGGAATCTGAAAAGGACAGTGAATTATTGATAGGCTCCAGGGAGAGCAGAAACATAAAAGAGGCTGATACTCTTGAAATCAGTCTCTGCCTTTATCCATTATGCTTAAATAGCACATATACTGCAAACCATCCAAATGTCTGTCAAAGATAAAGACTTATCTAAATGCACACCACAGAAGTAGATAGGATGCAGGATTTACTTGACGGAAGCAGAAAATCTGCATACTTACCAGCGACATCCAGATCCAGTTTGAAGCCAACAAAGTGTGTATGAATTGTTCCTAGAGTGTGGTCTCCAACTCTGTTTCCATAATCTAGGCCATCATTATGGAAATAAGATGAACTTATATAACCAGTGGCACGGACTTTGTTTTCAATTGCTCCACTTGGATAAAATACAAAATCCCAAACATAGTCATAATTGCCAATGGTGGACACAGAGCGAAAGACCAATACTGTGCTTTGTAGCCCTCCATAATACAGAGAGTGAAGTTTGGAAAAGTGACGCCGAAATGGAACCCCCATATCCTGTTCAAAAACACAAATAGCATCACGAGTAATGAGAGGTCTTTCTACTTCTGCTAGAAAGGTAACATTAAGATAAGTAGCAGAATAAGGGCAGTCAATCCCTCGCATAAGAGGAGATGAATACTTTCCAATTCCAAAACTCCCATCCATGTACCTAATAGACATCCCACCAGGATTGTTGGAGCCATAGGTGGACATAGTATCTTGCACACTGAGCTCATACACAACCCTTTCATTTTTGAACCTAATGTCAAAAAGTTGTGGTCCTGTATACAAATCCATTCGGTAGGCAAAACTCCAGGATGCAGAGTGGACTTGGTTGTTTTTCACACTGTAATTTGGTCCAAAAGGTTGATAATTCAGGGAACTGAGTTTGGCATGATGCACCCTGGGTTTCATTGAAGAGAATCCCCCATCAGCTGGAACTCTGTTCACCTTTTCCACATGTATATGCCCCTCTGTAAATTCTCTTTCCAATTGTGTCATATCCCTATAATAATGGCCACCATAAAACACTTTCTTCACAATCCAATGGGTAATATCTAGGCTTCTGTGGTCTATTAGCACTTCGAGTCCAACAGGATGTAAAAAGTAACCAGTTACATTCTGGTACAGGATTAACCAAGTTGCACGATCCCCAGATTTCATTCCCTTTGGCGATGTAGTCATTGCTGCTAGGTTGGCTCCATTGTAGTTCAATACTTCACGCATGAAGCTTGGGGCTGTGGGGAACAATGTACTCTTCAGAAAGTGGGCCATCTGCTTGTGTTCAGCAATTAGTGAAGGTCTGCGATAATATGGCACTTGTCCTCCATACTTCTGCACTGTCACATCCCGGTGATATATTGGCTGTGGGAGGGGACCCACCACATATTCAGTAATATTTGGATCTGGCTGATTTCCAAAAAACACTACAACCAAAGCCTGCCTAGGTGGGCATCTTCCTCCATGATCCAGAAATGACAAAGTCTCTGCTTTAGAGGGCTTCTCCAAATCAACAGAATAAATGCAGTTATCAGAAGGCTTTGCATGAGAAGCATCTTCCAAGGTTGCTCCAAGATTGGATTTCAAATACTGTACTACATGGACTAATTCCTCTTGTGATAAATCAGCAAAGAGCCAACTCCATTTGCTATTTAGATGCTCGGATAAAACTTGAGACTGAGAAGCACAGCTATCATATTTTCCGCCTCTGGTCAACAAAATACACACTAAAGCAAAAATTGTTAGAAAAGCTAGAATGAGCATGAGGAGAAGAACTTTCTGATTCATCTTTGCCACAGCAGAAACAGAGTCTAGCAGTGGTGTTCCAATTTCAAACCACTCTCTGGAATTGTAACTAGTCAGAATGAAAGACAGAGAAGACAGACTAGGAGGAGGGAAGAAATTCCTAGTTTGTTAAAGGTCAGCAAAGGAATATGACCCTCCTCTTCATGCTTGTGGAGATATATTTGTACTGTGTGGCACAGACATCCTGGGGCTAGAGAAAACAGTAATGAGTCACAGGATAAATTACAAACCACTCCTGCAATCCAGTTTCCCAAGGAACGACAAAGTCCACATGATAATAGATACTAGAATGTCTGAAAGGTTCAGCATCTTTTGGAAATAAAAAAAGCTATCTCCTTCTCCAAAGTTAATTCTTTGGGCTCTCAATTAAATCCAACTGTTTCTTGAGGAAAGGATTCAAGATGGCTACAACAATCAAAACAAAGAGGATTAATGCAACAAATAACAGAATATCTTAATAGAAACACACTCTATGAATATTGCTTTGAATGGTTTATCAGAATCTACATACAATATCACATTAACTCAAAGAAAGAAAGTCAACATTATTGTTGAGGTACATCCACATGCTAGGAGGGTAAATGCTTTGCCACACCTTATGGTTGTATGAGAAGGAATGCTGAACCAATTTGTCCTGCCGCAAGGCAAGGCAGCGAAGACATGACTTAGGAATTGTATGGTCTGCCTACAGGGAGCTGCCAGATAGCAGGGTTTGAACAACATGCATACTTGGGCGTCTATTGCTTTATCTTTCTCTGGATTGAGACAGGACCTTGTGTCATGCTTCGGGAAACCCAAAGGGCTAAGAGGTTTGAAAGGTTCCCTCTTTTATACAGCATTTTCCATTTCTTCTTTAAATTTTTTTTTTAAGGCAAGGAGCACAGCTTGACAGCCTTGAGACTGAATTTCCACTCATCTCAGCCAGAAGACTTCAGTTTTATTCTTCTTTGTGCCTGGCTTGCTATGGAAAGAAAAATACAAACTCATGCAGCAAGAGAAGCCCTTTGCGGGACTTTCCATTCCTGCTTCTAGTTTGCTATTTGGTTTCCTGAAATTTACAGAATGAATGAGCTCTTTTTGTCTCTTTCCAGCTCAGGTGCCTTGTTCTGCCTTGGACTACAGTTGCAACATTTTCCTAAAACTTTGAAGAACTGCTTGCCTAAACAACCTCTTGTCTTCATTTATATCAGCAGGCTATATCTATAGACTGTACCTTTCTCTTTTTCTACCATTCGATTTGGTCTTCATCCAATTGTTTGCATCTACAGTAGAAAATGTTAACTAGGACAGCAAACGCCTTCTGGATCTGTTCTGTAACTGGCAACTTTAGTGCACTCCTTCCTTGAAAGAGGACATTTAAGCAACATTTAAGAAATCTTAAAAAGTATGTTTAAAATATAATGTAATCACTGCCTTGGTGGAGCAGTGGGCTAATGCCTCCTTAAGTAACACCAGCTGCCTGCAATTAGTGCAGGTTCGCATCCCACCAGGCTCAAGGTTGACTCAGCCTTCCATCCTTCCGAGGTAGGTAAAATGAGGACCCAGATTGTTGGGGGCAATAAGCTGACTTTGTAATAATGCCGCTGGGGGGGTGTCGAAAGCCCTAATAAGCAGGCATATACATAGAATGAAGGCTATTGCTAAGCACATTTAATTTGTGCTTAGATTGTAAGCCGCCCTGAGTCTTCGGAGAAGGGCGGGATATAAATGGGATTAAAATAAAAAAAATAAAAAAATAAAAATTCAAAATACAGGTAGTCTTCAATGAGGTTGGGGAAAAACTTGTTCAAATCCATCTCCCATAGTGATTAGTTCAGAAGACCATTTAGTGAGCAGCTAGCTGCAGACCTGTTACCGATGAAAAGATCTATCTCTGTGCTGCATCAAGGTGGAAAAAAGCTAAAAACTGTTGCTTTAGTATTAGTACTAAATTGTAAATAGTACAAATATTTGGAAATAGTTGCAACAGTTACTGGAATTCAATGCATTTTATTAAAGAAAACAGAGATCCTTGGTTGGAAATAATTTCTTTTGGCTTGAGGCAATTACCAAAAAGGTGAATCTCAGCGTTGTTTTTTTTTTGCTGTCATGTTTTTAACCATTTTAATTCTATATTTGGGTGTTATAAGCTGCCCAGAGTCATTTGGAATGGATGAGCACAATAAATTTAATGAATAATAATAATGAAAATTCATTGGACGTCTCTTTCATCCCAACTTATTCCAGAGTTATGGGAAAAATCTAAAGCTAAGTCTACATAGGCTGTCTCAATTTTCTGGGGAAATATGGGACATGGCCTTAAAATATGTCTTAGAAGTAATCCTCAGATTATGCTAGCAATTGGGACCTGGATTGTCAACAGTGATATAGTCGTATAGCATGACATCACATAACTAATGTTTCTATACCTCCTTTAGACCTCTGACAAATTTTTGACTAGCAATGGCAACAGGCAGAATTATATACATGTCTTTACTATCAGTACCACCCACTTTTTTCTTTTTTTGGTTTTTGTGGGGGGGATTTGGAATTTTAAGCAGAGCAAGATGCAACTGTTGGCCAAAGTTATTTTTGGCTCAAGTTATGTAGGATTCAAACTATCGGGCAAATATCTTAGAAAATGCTATGGTAACTATCTTAGAAAATGGCTTAGCATACCATATTCCCCAGGGATCTGGACCCTTTTGAATGGCTACATCCTGCCTAATTTGCAGCTGTGCAGATACAAGTCAATTATTTGCTTTCTGAGCTCAGCTGCAGAAGAACTTTGTATATTTTGCCTTACAATAATTCTGTGATGTGTGCAGACTTTGAACTGGCATGCTTTCACCACATCTAATTATTAACAAAAACCATATTGTTTGGGCATACCATTTTTGCAAATGTTACTGACAATGGCAAATTATTCAGCAGTTGCACATTTTAAGCTTCTGCAGGCCACTAAAAAGAAACCCAACCTCCTGTTCTTGATGGGCTAAGCAGGAAACCTTGAAAAAGAAAGGAAAAGAAGCTGGATAAATAGTGGTTTGGACCACAATACCATCCTGTACATGTTTCTAGTTTCTATCTAAAATGCTATGATTTTTTTCTGTTTTACATCACATTTTCTTCCTTTTCCACAACTTTGCTAAAACATTGCCCAGTTCTTAGCAAACCTGATTTTTGAAATAGGCATAGGAAAAGTAAAATAAGCAAATCCATGCAAATCTGCACTTATGCTACAAAGGTAGAAAGTATTTGAGCCAATCATATTTCACTTACAAATAGTTTGTGAACAAATTCCACATCATTTTATATATCCATTAAAAATAATAAAGCTCTCCTCTTGATTGTTAAAGTGGCTTGCAAACAGCTGGTGTTCACAAGCAAAACTAGAAGACAAAGATAAGGAGGAAAACAATTGAGCAGAACTTGCACAATCTGTTATAATTCTTTTTCTCTAGAACCAGCAGGCCACAAAATAAGTAACCTCAGCAGATACATGCAAGCATGTTTAAATAGAACTAGCATTCGACTGTAGATTTTTGTTATTTCCCACATTATTCTGATTACAGGTAGTCCTCGAATTACAACAGTTCGAAGTTACAACAGCACTGAAAAAAGTGATTTATGACCATTTTTCACACTTATGACCACTGCAGCATCCCCATGGTCACATTATCAAAATTAAGACGCTTGGAAACTGACTCACATTTATGAGCGTTGCAGTGTCCCAGGATCATGTGATCACCTTTTGCAACCTTCTGACAAGTAAAGTCAATGGAAACCCAGAGTCATTTAACACACGTTAATAATTTTAACAACTGCAGTGATTAACTTAACAATTGTGGCAAGAAAGGTTGTAAAATGGGGTAAAATTCACAACAAATGTCTCACTTAGCAACAAAAATTTTGGGCTCAGTTGTGGTCATAAGTCAAGGACTACCTGTATTTTAAAGCCCTGAATGGATATTGTGCTAATATGTCTCTACAGCTGAAACAAAAAATTAGAAACAGGAAATGGGAATGGGTTAATCTAATTCTGGAGCTTTTACCACCTACAGCTTGTTATGCTTTAGAACCGTCCCCACCTGAATCTTATAATACTGTATCTTTCAAGTTCAGAAAATGAATAAGATGAAATTAAAAGCAATTAAGTAGCAGTGTCAGCTTCTCTTTGATTAAGTCAGGAGGAGGCAAGAAAAATCACTAGTTCTCTTAATGAAATTTTGTCAATTACAAGGGATAAAAAATTTACAATTACAGCACAGGAAAGAGGCTAATACTCTCTAGGTGTGTACGTTTCAAATTAATCAAAGAGAAAGAAAACATATAACTATCCATTAAATAGGGGATGATGAAAACAATAATAGAAATATCACATCACCCAGACAATTTAAAAGCAACCTGAAAGTTAGCTTTCTGGAAAAATACTTGAGAGTTGTTGACATTTGTGTGCTGACTATATGAAAGAACTATTATAGACACATTCCGCAGAAAGCATGACTTTATGTCCCTGAAGAAAAGACCTGTGGCTATTAAATGAATTGAACAAAAAGGAATAAATTAAAAACTAAAAAATGCTTAAAAATGCTGTACAATAGGCAACATCTCTATGCTATCAACATAGGGTTGCCAGTTCCAGCTGAAATCATCCTGGAGATGCCCTTTCCCCAAATATTATTTACTTATTAAATTTATATACCACCCATCTTGCTGTTTGAGGCAACTCTAAACAACTAATAAATTAATGCATTAATAAATGCAGGTTTAATGTTAATATTTATTAACTGAATTAAGAGCTCCTGACTAAAGCTAGTTGCTTATAAAATAAGGAACCCCTTTTGTATATATTGATTTTTCATCTGCCCTCGCTCTATCAACCAGGCAAACAACTTCTGTGTGACACAGAAATATGTAAGCACTCTGCTTTCCTACCTTCCAGCAGAAACTATTAAATCCCCCCAAAATTAAAAACCTCAGATTGGAATAGCTGCCATGAAAAGAGAATACAAATTTTGTGTGTGTGTGTGTGTGTGTGTGTGTGAGAGAGAGAGAGAGAGAGAGAGAGAGAGAGAGAGAGAGAGAGAGAGAGAGGGGGAAAGGGAATACTGTTTACACATTACAGAAAGGACTTAAAATTCAGCAGGCAAACAGACTTGATGTATGCAAACATTTAGGTTTGGAATGGAACAACTCACTGCAGCCAATCTACCATGTCATGAGCCAACTCATCGCAGGCAATTCAACAATTTGATTCAATTGTTTAAAATAATTAAAACATTATTTTAAATTTTGTCATTCACATTTCATCCCTTCTTTTGCATCCTTTAATGATTCTATTCCACCATTCTTTTCAATATTAGTGTAACTTTTGTCCTGTGTCATCTCATGGCAAGTTGGCTATGGAGAGTTGGCCATGGCAAGTTATCCTAGACTCAAAGGGAACCGTTAACACGTCAAAAACTATGTTGGAAGGTCTGCCACATTAATGTAAAGAAGCTCTCTTGAAAGGACAAGGACTGGGGCTTCAAAATGTGGAGGGTTTTCAATGCCTCAGTTCTGGATATCCAACACATTTGGCCATGGAATCAGGTTAAGAAACTCATATTTGAAAATACTGAAACAAGCAACAGTTTCCTCTACAAAAGAATATCCTTGTAATTTTATTGAGAATTTCCAGTGTTGAGAAAATGCTAATATATCCTCAGATCTAATGCTTACAATTCAGCAGGAATTTGTGCTAGGATGAGGGATGGAGACAAAACAGGCAGACACACAGAATGTCTTCCTGTGGTCTTGGAGGATTCTTAGCCCTCATCAACAATTGTTAATTTACATAAAACATCATAAAATCTCCAAAATGGTATGATAGTCCAGCAGCCATTAACATACCACTCCAGATAAAATCATATACCATACTGCTCTTCTTTTAGCTTCTTCCAGAAGGCAATCAAATTGAAGTCTCTCTCTGTGTGTGAGCATTCCAGGGGAGTAGTACTGCTACTGAAAAGCACTTATCTTTGAGTTTTGGCCTTCTTCCTCTCCTAAAAAATGGGAGAACCATCAGCAGTTTTCAGCAAAATTGAATTGGTTGAACCAATTCTACTGTAAGAATCCTGAAAGTATGCCATAAAAAAATTAAAGGCAAAAATCAGCACCTTAAATTGTACCTGAAACGACTTCCGGTCCTGCGCAGTGGCGACCGGTTGCGCCTACATCTAATTTTGCCCTGCCTGGGGACCCTAAATGGGTCAAAGTTGCCCGGAGAGGCGATGAACAAGGGTGCTCCAGCGATTCTGGAACAGCAGCCACTATTCCTTTTGACTTGGGGAAAGCCTTCTAACCCGACAGGAGAAAGGCTGGCCCTACTGCATTGACCAGCCCAAGCTATTTACAACTGAAGTCCAAAAGCACTAACCAGCACAACTGTGAACAGCATGCTTGAAACTGGGTAAGGAATTCAATCTTCTCTTTTCTATTCTACATTTAATTTCCTGGAAAAGATCCCCAAGAAGCAAAATACCTTTGAAAAGGAAGGAGGGGGATTTCTGCCCCATGTTTATACTAATTGAAGTGGTGAATTAATATTTTTATGGAGGATCAAAATATATGGAAGTGAAATAAATAAAAAAACTGAAATTTAAAATTTAAATCTGGATAAATCTAAAATTGTTTAAGACTCTCATTTTAAAGATAATTGTTCATTGTGGAAATTGAAAAACAAATAGTTGCTGACACCGAGTGGTGGATAAAGACTATGATAGCTATGACTTTAATGTAAGACTTGGCAAAACCTGGGAAAAGCTAATCTATGTTTGTGACCTTCAAAGCTTGAACAACAAAGAACATCTGTGACAAAAAAACAAGAAAAAAGACAATAATCTGGGCTGTAGACTAAGAATTATAAATTTCAGAAAAAAAACTTTTTTGAACGATTTGGATTACAAATATCTATTTAATTGGGAAGCTATTTGCAGAGAAAAGAAAAGAAAAACTCAAATTCTTGGCCATCATGGGTTTTATCCATTTCTTAAGAAATGTAAAAGTGTGAGTTGGTTCATGTGGAAAAACAGAGTTAAATTTTCAAATGTAATTAATTTTTGAGAAAATCTTAACCAGTAAGAATACCTAGAATTTGGTGGGAGAAACAAACTAAAATAAGGACTGTAACAGGATCTATGATAAGGCAACCAGAATGATTGGATAGAAAAGAAATATTATATTGATGTGATTATTATTTTTAGGAATATTGGAAAAAATTATACATTGAATTGTTATCTATCAAAACAATAAGAATTGTATTAACTCCATGTTTGCAAAAGAGGATATTTTGGGAAAAGAGGAAATCAACCAAAACCATTATGTGGATTATGGATTATAGAAATCAAATGTTAATGATTGTTTAATAAATGTAACCCAGACAACAGTGTTCACCAATTATTAAGTGCTTTATGTTTTAAAAAAAATCAATAAAATATATTACAAAAAAATTGTATCTGAAAGTCTATTGGTAACCAGTGCAGGTTCACAGACATAAAGCTTTCTTGCTCTAGTGAACAGTGGCTAACATACAAGTTACAGTACTTTAAACTAGGTTGAAATGTCTGCTTTAAAGGCAGCCCAAAGTAGGTACTGCAGTACTTCGAGTTGTGATGATAGCACGATAGCACTGTAATAAGGTTTTCTTCTCTTAGGTAGGGGTGCAATTAATGAAGCAGCTAGAGTTGGGCAAAGGCCTCTTGGCTATTGCCACCTGCTGTGCCTCCAAAGGTGTAAGTCCAGGATGAAGCCCAAATCATAGACCAGGTCCTTCAATAGTGCTTCCCCATCAAGAGATACCATTAAAGCAGCCTATAAAGAACTGTGAGATTAGCCTTCATGAAGAGGAGGAAGAAATACAGCCAAGACAATAATCAGATATAAATGTTGGCCTAAAGCAGGAATAAAGGTGGCTCAGTGGGTTAGGACGCTGAGCTTGTCGATCAGAAGATCGGCAGTTTGGCGGGTCGAATCCCGAGTGCTGCGTAGCAGTGAGCACCTGTTACTCGTCCCAGCTTCTGGCAACCTAGCAGTTTGAAAGCACATAAAAATGCAAGTAGAAAAATAGGGACCACTACGGTGGGAAGGTAACAGTGTTCTGTGCGCCTTTGGTTGTCTAGTCATGCCGGCCACATGACCATGGAGACGTCCTCGGACAAGCGCTGGGTCTTCGGCTTTCAAACGGAGATGAGCACCGGCCCCTAGAGTCGGAAACGACTAGCACGCATGTGCGGGGGGAACCTTTACCTTTACCTAAAGCAGGAATGGAATTTAAGAAAGAATCTCAGACTCACCACCCTAAAGCTTGTCTGTGTTGTCAAGACTGGAGCAAATTTTACAAACTAAATTAGCTAACTGATCCCTATAGTCATCTAGGAGCCCTTGATTCTTCTCCAACAAGCAAGAGTCACTTTAAACACTATCAATTTACAGCCACTACTGCTGAAATAAGAGAGAAATAAAATAAGTCAATGTAAAAAGAAATTTAAAAAACAAAATGTTGCTCTTCTGAGTGTTAGGAGGTATTTATAAAATGAGCAAATCCTGTTCTTTCTCACTATACTTTAATTGCTTATACACACAACTCACCACTAGACCAAATTAGAAGCCTCTAAATAAGCAATGTGTATGGGACGCGGTGGCTCAGTGGGTTAGGACGCTGAGCTTGTCGATCAGAAGGTCGGCAGTTTGACGGGTTGAATCCTGAGTGTCGAGTAACAGAGTGAGTGCCTGTTACTCGTCCCAGCTTCTGCCAACATAGCAGTTTGAAAGCACGTAAAAATGCAAGTAGAAAAATAGGGACCACTACAGTGGGAAGGTAACAGCGTTCCGTGCGCCTTTGGAGTCTAGTCATGCCGGCCACATGACCACGGAGACGTCCTCGGACAAGCACTGGCTCTTCGGCTTTGAAACAGAGATGAGCATCGGCCCCTAGAGTCGGAAATGACTAGCACGCATGTGCAGGGGAACCTTTACCTTTTTTAAACTGCCAATTCAACTTGGGATTTGGATAAAGGCAGCTTATTATGTATATTTTGCCCTATGAGTACACTGAATTAAAAAAATGAAACTTTGCTTTTTTATCCTTTACCAACTGTTGCCAACATGATTTATATAGCACTTGCAAGTGGATACAGTAGAAGTGAAGGAAAAAACAAGCTTGGTATTTATGACAGCATATCAGTTTGAGGTACTGCATCCAACAGATTTATGATGGCAAACTGTTTTAGACAAAACTCTCCAGCCCTGCTGTGAAAAGGGGCTAAGCACAAAACTACTAATATCATTAGATGAATTCTAGGGATTGTCTGGCCTAACATACAGAAAAAAATAGTTCAAATTCTGTACTTTCCTTCCTCCTTTGTTACCAGTATTTTTCTTCTCTACAACTGCATCCTATAAAACCAAACCAATAAACTATAACCCCCACAGGAATTTATATCCTAAGAATTTAAATTATTAGCCTATTCAGTAGTGTGAAAACCTCTTCAAAAAAACCCTTCTTGGTTTCCAGTTTTTCGCAGTAGTGCAGCAGCTGAGGGATCGTGGGGCTCCGCACCCTACCACCAATTTCTGCCTGCTAGGGTACCCTAAATGGGCCTGAAGTTGCCCTATAGAGGCAACAAAGAAGGATGTCCTGCTGATTGTGGAGAGATGGTGGTTGATCCAATCGGCTTGGGAAAAGCCCTCCAGAAACTGGCAGGAGAAAGGCTAGCTAACATCAGAATTTAACCCAAGCTACAAGCAGCTGAAGCCCAAAAGCACTATTTTAAGCTGACTATAAACAATGTGTTTGGAACTGGGTAAGAAGAGAGAATTTTCTCTCTTCTACTTGAAAATTGATTCCCTGGGGGGGGGACCCCAAAAGCAAAAAGCCTCCAAAAGTGTGGAGGGGGATCTTGGCCCCACCCTCCTACAGACGGAAGTGGCAAATTAAACTGTTCATGGAGAACAGAAATATATTGAAAGAATTACAAGACTTAACTTGGATAAGTTTGAAATAGGGGGAATCTGTTAAGATTTTCTTTATAAATCATGGAAATAGAAGTAAACAATTGTCTATTACTGAAAAATGGAAAAAAATGATGTGGTGCTGACATCTAGCAGTGGATGAAAATATACAACAGCAGTTGCTTTATTATAGGGATTGGCAAAGCCCAGGAAGAGATGACTGCTTCTTGATGACCTTCAATGTCTTAATAACAGAGAACAGCTGTGACAAAAAAAGGAAAGAAAAAAGAAAACATTTTGGGCTACCTACAAAGTGAGAACTATAAACTGTAAAAAAAAAGAAGTCCTTTCTGGATTACAAATACTAACTCAACTATGATTCTAAAGCTGTGTTTGGCTATCATGAAAAACCAGAGATCTGCAGAAAGAATCTACCAAGAAAAAATAACTCCAAAAGGAGATCTATGCTATGTTGCAACTAATTCAAACAATATCAAACCACAAGGAAATCAAAAATAACTTTGAAAATATAAATGGACACATCTTCAATTTAAGTTTACAACACAAAAATTCTCAGAAAACAAAAATAGAGTGAGCAGAATAAACGGACAACTGAATACGAGAGGAGAGATTTTCAGATGGAACTTAACAACAGAAGAAAGTATGACTTAAACCCAGAAGGAAAAAAACTTACATGAAATACTGGATATGGAAAGATAACCTACACTTTAAGATCACAAAATAAGTTTGAGGGCAAGAATTTTTTTTTGACAAAATGGATTCTGTCAGGAGAACTATGAGAACCTGAGACAAAAAATGATAAATAAAATCAAGAAAGGAAAATTCTCAATGAAAACAAAAGGGCAAAACCTTCCTATAAAAACATCTTACCTGTTTTGCCTTTTATACCTTAACAACATTTTGAAGATTATGGGAAGATTTTTGGATTCAGTGAAGCATTCTGGTCAGGAAAGATGTTTGGCAAAAGAAAAAAAAAGGCTAAAGCTAGAATTAAGAAACTAGATGATGGGATTTACCAGAAGAAATATTTAAAAATTAAATGTTTGTTTGAATATGGTTAAAGAAATAGAATTTGGATATAAATGAAGATTAGTTTGGGATGAACCCCTAAAGTAATATAGCATGCCTTGTTTTTTCTTTTGTTTTGTTGTTTGATATGAGAAATATAAAAATATTGGGATGGTTTATATAAAAGAAATGTTTTCTGTTTTCCTTTTTTTTAAGATATGAGAAATGTAAAAATGTTGGGATGGCTTGTATGAGAAAAAAGACTTAAATACTTAACTGTAACTAATCTTAACCAATGAGAATGCTTTGAATACTGTGGGGAAAACAAATTTAAATAAGAACTTTATAAACAGGATCTATGACGAGGCAACAAAGATGATCAATCAGAAAAATTTTATATTGATGTAGTTATTTGCAGAAATATGAGCAAAATGTTTATATTTGTCATTGATTCAAATAATAAGAATTCTATTAATTTAAGGTTGGCAAAAGAGAATATTATTGGAAGAAGAGAAAATCAAGCAAAGCCATAATATGGTCAATAGATTTATAGAAATTGTCATTGTTTTTTACATAATAACCCAGACAAAATGCTGTTTACCAAATATTAAAGTGATTATGTTAAAAAACAATAAAACAATTTTTTTAAAAAAACTCTTCTTCACAAAAAGAAAAAATACAGAGTCCAACCAATATCAGATCCACTAAAGGAACACATTCAAAATTGCAGCACTATAGAATCAGGTTGAGTTAGTGTCAATTCTGCTGCATGGATCACTTTGCTATAATTAGGAATATATCATTATATGCAAGTGCTTAGACATCCCTGGTCAATTTGTGCATGTTAATGGAATCCAAAATGAACAGCTGATAAAACTTGTATATTGTACAAAGATAAAACATGTATGATACAAAGATAAACATGACATCTTCCTGCAAATTTGACAGCATGCATATTGTTTATATAAGGCCTAATATTTCTGAGAAAGGCTCTGCAAGAAAAAGTGTTTGTGTGTTTGGGGGAGGGGAAATCCAAAAACAATATTAGCTATCTATGACAGAGGTCCCCAACCTTTTGGGCATCAGGGACTGGTTACGTGGAGACAGGTTTTTCCACAGACTAGAGGGGGCGTGGTTTTGTGTGCTGCCTGCATCCCACGGATGGGGCTTTGCTTGTTTGTGCGGCCCGGTTGCTGGCATGCTGCAGCCCGGTACCGCAGCATGCCAGGGGGTTGGAGACCCCTGATCTATTGGAAGCTTTTGGAAATTGCATTTCTGCCAAAAAGTGTTTCAAAGACAAAGGGTGAGCAAACCTTTACACCTATCATTTTGCATCTATCATATTCATTACTTTTATTCTCAATCTGCAAGCTGCACATTAAAAAGCTTGCAGTTACAGAAAGATGTAAAGTTTAATTCTACACTATGAGCTTGAACCATCTATTATGAAATTAGGGATTTGACCAGGAATGCCTAAATTTTTGCATATGACTGTACCTTGCTTTAAAACAATGTGTTTAATCAGATGATTTGTTCTGACTATATATAGAATATCTGAGTATTTCCCATACAGTGGATAGCTCAGCAGAAAAATGGAATCTCTCATGGAGCAAGAGGCTTGAAGATAAGTTACATGTTGCTACTCTTATGTGGAATCAAATATTCTATGCACCTTCCAGGCAACACGGGTGTTTGTTCCTATGGGAAAGAGATCTCTGCATAGCTAGATCTTACTATTTCAACCATACACTTGCTGACTCATCATTACTATGGTAAACTTTGCTCTATCACATTACTGGATTCTTCTTGCACCTTAGAATATGAAGTGGAATTCATGGTTGCACTTGTTTCATTCAGCATAAGAATTAATTGGGGGTAGAAATAAAGCATTGATAACATAGAGATCCTTATGAAGAACTACAGAATTCACTAAATTGGAACCTCAGAGCTTTGAGTTACCTGATCAAGCTTTTTTTTGGTCCTTTACTGCCCAATCAGATTATGAGTTCTCCCAAACCCAGGATAAACTCATCCGTATCTTCATTTAAACATACACTCTAATATTACTCCTTTTGATGTCTCCCAGAACCTAATTACTCACCTGCATTGGATAAATCAGATTTTTCCTTACCATGAATAATTTTATTCATCTCTTCCCTATTTGTCTGCTGTAATGAAATGTTGGAAGGCTATAGTTCTAAAATCTTTAAGTATTCAAATACATAATACAAAATTTTAGTTGAGAACTGAATGAAATGCACTAGATCTGCAAAGCAGCGCTCTTCAATTTCAGTTCAGGAAAAGTTAACAAAGACTATGGAACAGCATGACTGAAGGGACCAATAGTAAAGAGATACATGTTTTATTTAAGAAAACACACTCTGGCACTATTCATTACTAACCAACACTATTAATTCACACATAAAGACTGCAAAATATGTATCTGAGGCTTTGCTCCTGACCCCTTATGATGAAATTCTGTTTCTTGTGGGGTTTTTTGACCATCGTTAACACAGAGGTAGGCAACCATTTTTTATTTATTTATTTCTGTGGAAGGCCATGTTCCTCTATAAGTAATCAGTCTAGGATTGTATCACATGCTGAGATAGGACAGAGCTAAAGCAACTGATCCATTTAGCCAGAGCAAATTACATTAAGCTTATTCTTTCTGAAATCCCCCCTTTTTATCCATCTTTCCTTATCCAATGTATTCTCTCTCTCTTTTCCCCTACAAAGAAGACACAGATAAGGATGCATTGCTTTTGCTAGAAAAATGAACTGATTGATTGTAAAGATCTTTCAATGTCAAGTTGCATGAAATGAGACCAGAAATTGCAAACAGTTTACTCCTGCTTAAGCCCATTCTGAATGATCAATATTCATTCAACTTGGAAGCCAACTGGATTTCAAAGTACACTACAAAAGAAGTATGAAAGTGCCTTCAAGCTTCGTCCAGGAGACAGGAAAAAGTAAATACCACCATGTAGGGCAAAACCCTCAGGAACAAGATCTGAAAATGGGCTTATTTCATGCCTCATCATCATCACTGATAAAGCTCAGATCTACTATTATAGAGATTTTTCATTTTACCCCATAACTTTCTAAAATGTCAGAGGAGAAACTTGGGAATAAACTGCAGACTCAAAATTATAGCTCCTTTTCATTAACAGGTCTGAGATAAGAATGATAAAGGGCAAAAATCAAATGGATACAGACAGAAATATTGGTTACCAATACACTGGTACCTATGAGGATGATTAAAGATAGATTCAAAATTCCTGTTACTTTTAATTTGTCGGCATAATAGAAGTTGTACAGAGGTTCAATGCAGAAAGGAAATATAAGCAATCCAACAAAGCAGCTGATACAAGGAAACAAACAGGGAAGGCTGCTCTCAGGAGCAGCTAGTGAGGGTAGCTGTTATGTGATTTTTTTAAATCTGGGTAAGGATAAGGCTTACCTAGCTACAAATGACAGTGATGCAAAGGCAGTTGCAATACGTTCAGGGCAATGAACCTCCTGTGCCCTTGGGAGATGGTAGAGAAAAGGCCTCTTTAAAACAAACAGGGAAAGAAGTCAACAAATTTCATTCATCGTGCCACTGTTGCTGTTTTTAAACAAATCTAACACCACTAAGAAGACTACAGCACAAGATGGATATAAAGATAAATAGTAGATCTGAAAAGAAACTGCAGCATCCCACAGATAGCATCCCCTTTCTGTTTTCATGAAAACCAGGAAAAAGTAAAGCGGAAGAAGCCAACAGGATTTATTCAGACCTAGCAGAACATCTAAGACGCTTTGGGCATTGGCCAGGCAAGGTCTCCAGAAACAAGTGCTAGGCTCATTTAATTAGAGCAGGAAAGAAAAAGGATTATGATGAAATATACTTCAGGTCTTCCGTGCTTGATCATTCATGCTGAAATTAGGCAGGCCAATCTTGCTAAACCATCTAACAGGTTTGCCTTGCTATATATATATATATGGTAAAATAAATGATAAATGATAAAATAAATGTAATGGAAGAAATACATGTAGAAAAGAGAAATTTACAACGGCATTAAAACTTGCATGATTGGACAAGTCACAAAGTTAGATAAGGGGAAACCATGCTGAGATGAAAAACTGAGTTTCAGTGGGAAGACTAAAGTGAAGCTTATGACCAGAAACATCAGCTCTGGGTAGAAGTCGACAGTGCTCTTGGCAGGCACAAACTAACTAGAAAGGAGATTGTCAGGGATGCTAGACCTGGACTGTTTAGGGCTTCTGATCTTGGGATTCTTGCCTGAAACAGCTCAGCGAATCTCCTATTCCTACCAATATAGCAGGAGATGGTCTGTTCTATCTTTCTGTATCTCAAAGACATGGTAGGAAAAGGGAAAAATTAAAAGATCCAACAAAAAACCAACCAGAAAAGGACTAGGAGTGAGAGTTTCTTTAGATGTTTAACTAAAAGTATGGTGAGGACTGTTTCCAGCCAGCTTCCCCATCTTGATAGTCACATAAACTGAGGCGAAGACTGTCTTGGGCCTACTGAAGAGTTCATAAGTTCAGAATGCAGCCATATCAGTAGAGGGTCTCTGCATTGCTGCTCCGGGGTCGCTTGATCTTCTCAATATTCTTTAGAATCATGTCATGCAGAGTCACCTGGAAGAAGAGAATCTGGCTGTTAGTTTTTTTTCTCCTGACTCTGGCAAGTATTTTTGTTTAACCAAGAGTATCATATTTCTCTCCAAGAAAGATTATTGCCCAACAACCTACCATTCTATACTTCAATGAATGCAAGGTTAGTTAAAATTAAACCAATTTCATGGAGTCATGGGTTTTCCACAAATATTTCTAAGACACTATCAATTGAACAGAGGATTCTTTTCATAAAATTATCAAAAATACACTGGCTGAGAGATTGAGAACTATAAGAGTGGTTCAAATAGGCTTGTATTTGAAGTACTGACTTGAATCTTGAATGCTGTTGTACTTGAAATGATAAACTGACACATCTATGATATCTACCAAAAGTGCCATACCATAAAACTGAAAGTTAAATGGAAAAAGAATACTCTACCTTCGAATTAATCAACATATTACAGTAACATAGTCTTTTCTAGTCATATACCTAACAAGTCATCAGATTTCAACTCCCAAAATTTTCAGTGTTATCATTTGCCATTCCCTTGTCCCAATATTTTTGATAAATGGAAAGCATTTCTTTGGCAGACATTCATGTCCCAGACAGAATCCTAAAGACCAAAGTTTTGAACAGTCCTGCCATAAGCTACAGTTTGGGAATTCTATATCAGATCTGGAGGGCACTAGCAGTCCAACAACACAGAAGTAACTAACACCTCTCCTGTCTATTGTAATGAATACTCTTCACAGTTTTTGTCACTTTCACTTTCATCACTTTAACACATCACAATAACTATGATGAGGACAAGTTGTCAAAAGACCTGTCAGGTTTACCAAAGAGAAGTTTGGAATTGCATTTCCATTAGCTACTCTTATAGTACAGTATATAGAAGAAATACTACAGTGAACACAACACAATGGCATAAATTAGCTGCACGGCCTATGATTAAATATATATTTTCTTCCAATTGTAAAAAAAGTATTAGCTGCTATTGGTCAGTGTTAATGACTAACAAAATGTCACTTGCCCACAACATAAGTGAAAGCTTCTAAATTCCTGGTTGTAGCTATGCCACATGTCAACTTCCCTCCGTCCAGTGCGCTCCCACAGAGAGGGCCTCCTCAGGGTGCCTCCGATCAGAGAATGTCGATTGGTGGCTCCCAGGGGGAGGGCGTTCTCTGTGGGCGTGCCAGACCTGTGGAACCGCTTGCCGGTCGAGCTACGGATGGCCCCCGACCTTCGCTCCTTCCGGCGCGATCTAAAAACTTATTTATTCGATCAATCTGACCTGGTTTGATGGGTTAGGGTTTTAATATGGCTTTTAATTATTGTTTATATTCGGGCATAATATTTAATTGTCTTTTAACTTTTGTATTTCGCTTTTATATTTATTGCCCTGTACACCACCCTGAGTCCTTCGGGAGAAGGGCGGTATAAAAATTGAATAAAACTAAACTAAACATAAAGAGAGTACAAGAAAGATCTCTAAGGCTGAGAAAGAAACCAGAATTTCTCAAAGTGCTTCTCAGTGTGCCAATTTGTCACCAATGCTATACAAACAGCAATGGCTGTCAGTTGGCTTAGAGTGCAATTCAAGGTGCTGATTATATAAAGAAGTCCTGCATTTCTTAGGCCCTGGTTACCTAAGAGACTAATTCCTGTTTATCAGTTAAGCTCCAGCAGAATGGATGTGCTGCAGGTCCCCTACACTGAATCTTGCCATCTTATGGGACCAAGGAAGTGGACCTTCTCTGTTACATCCCCGCCACGATGGAACCGCATCCCTTAGACATGAGCATGGCACCCTCTCTTCTAGGGTTCTGGAAAGGTTTGAAAAACTGGCTTTGCTCCCAAGGGCTGATGGGGTTGCTGTTTGTTATTTGTTTAATGGCCATTTTGTTTTGTGGATTTTATTAGAACATTTAATATTTTTAGCTGTTTTTGCCTCTTTTTTAGTTTTGTGTACCACCGAGACTCCACTGGAGTTGTGTGGCCAATAAATTTAAATAAATAAAAAAACATTAATAGCAATAAGCAGCTAAGCATTTCAAGGGCAGCCTTATTTGAGAGAAATGTAATCAAGTTTCACGTTCTTGATGATTTCCTTAATAAACTATTGTTAGTATTTAGGTTTACTTGGATTCTGTATAAATATACTCTTTAGCTTTTTGACAACTTCAATATTTCTTTCACTGAGAAAGGAAAAGAAAGGTTTCTGTTAGAAAATTCTCTTTGCATGTTGTACTCTGCTATTAAGGAATTCATAAGATGAAGTGAGCACATTTCCAACATTTCTCAGCAGAATTCTTATCTTAGTTTGCTGCAAGAGACTTTACACATTTAATTAATTTCAGATATGAAGCAATTTAAATTTACTTTGGTTTTCTCAATATAAAATTGAGAATATATAAAATATAAAAAAAATCTGCAGAAGTAACATAGCTAATTGATCATGTTATCATTATGTCTTGGTTCAGAGACTATACTTTGCTCATTTGTTTAAATATGGTTTGTGCAAAAAGCTATAATTGCCTGGGGTTACATAATACACTCTGGTTTGAATTAGGCTTAGATCAGGGCTTTTCAACCTTTTCACCCATTGTACCACTTTTAGGATATGGCAACATCCGAGTACCACCAGTCACCTAGCAAGGTGTCAAAAACTTGATGACCAAAAAAAAAAAAAAAGGAAAAAAGTGAAGTACAGGTAGTCCCTCAACTTACAACAGTTCGCTTAGTCACTGTTCAAAGTTACAATGGCACTGAAAAAAGTGCCCCCAAGCCACAGCTGAGCAAGACACCGGCCTGCCCTCCCAGCGGCGCTCTTCCTCCTGTCCAAGGTTTTCATTGTTGTAAACATTACTGTTGAGGATTGGCAGCGGGGGTGGGGGGGTGTTTAGTTTTTATTCCCCCCGTCTGCTGGGTGGTTGCAGCAGGTTTTGGTCACTTCACATGACCCTGGGACACTGTGACCATCATAATTATGAATCAGTTGCCAAGCATCTAAATGTAAATCACAAGACCCTGGAGATGCTGCAACATTCCAGCTGATCGGTGCTTCTTCTGGGCTCAGCAGAAGCACCAGGATCAGCGCCGAGCTCCAGCTGGAGCCTGGCACTGATTCTGGCATTTCCACTGAGCCCTGACAGCCCCGAAGAAGCGCTGATCCTGGTGCTTCCACTGAGCCCTGACAGCCCTGCAGCTCCAGGCATCTCTCACTCAGGCTTGTGCGGTGCTGCCACCGATTCAGCTCATTCCCCTCCCCCGCTACCACTTTTCTAGGATGGTCATGTACCACCTGCCAGGTGCCAATGTACCGCAGGTGCTACCCTTGCCACTGGTTGAAAAGCCCTGGCTTAGATTGTTATGTGAGCCCAGTCTGAAAGTTCTACATATTATGTGAATAGAGTAATATTTCCTATTTTTATGTTAACCCCCTCCAAAAAAGCATAGGATCTATGTAAAATAGGTGATCTAATTATTAAGCAAGTAAGCAAAAATATTGAGTATTCTATCTTTATTTTTCATTACATTTTTCAAAGAAGCTACTTAGACAGATCAATTCTAGGCATGAATAGAAATTAAATCAGCATCACTTAAGCACTTGTCTGGTATTTGCAGATCCAAACAGATTGGAAAGTCTCACGTTATCAAAGGGTGATTCCTTAAATAAGCAGTGGGATTGTTCTACAATCAAGAACCCTGCACAATTATATAGAGACACAAAGCCAATTACATAGGGACTGTGCTTAAAAGATCTGCTGGTATCTCCCTAACATAACACAGAGATAAGTTTTACTTCTTGTTTCTTTGTCTGTTTCTTGTTTCGTTAAAAGATGTCCAAAGGTTTACCTGTTAACCAGCATATAGTTACAGTAAACTATACTCTACTCTACTATCTCCCGAGATTTCAATGGTTTGGGCAACATTAACTATTATTCTCAGATGGACAGCAACCACAATTGCATATACAGTTGTATTATAGACTAAAAATTATTTCTTCTTTCCTCTAATAATTTCAACCCCTTTCTCAAGACTTCCAGTATCTATGCAATTTGTTACTTACTACCTTGCCTATAAGTATTATTCCTTAGGATAATACCATATCACCATATTTCTTTCAACAAGAAGTTGAGACTTTATAATTGCTTCTGCTGGACAAGAGCCTTGGTGGAGCAGTGGGCTAATGCCTCCTTAAGTAACACCAGCTGCCTGCAATTAGTGCAGGTTCGCATCCCACCAGGCTCAAGGTTGACTCAGCCTTCCATCCTTCCCAGGTAGGTAAAAGGACCCAGCTGACTTTGTAATAATGCCGCTTGGGGGGGGAGGGCGAAAGCCCTAATAAGCAGGCATATACATAGAATGAAGGCTACTGCTAAGCTTGTAAGCCGCCCTGAGTCTTCGGAGAAGGGCGGGATATAAATGGAATTTTTAAAAAATGATAAATCTAAAGAAATAATCCAAGACAACGGCACAAAAATACAGTACTCAACATACTATTTATTTGGAACTTCCAACACTTGACTAAGGTAGCTAAGAGTTCTAGAAGTTGAATTCAGCAACATATGGAGGTCAAAAAACCCTTATCTACTTTTGTTACAGGAAACTCTTAATTTATTAGAAGGGATGTTATCTTCCAACCTGGAAGAAACAATACATTGACTTACATATTGATTTCTGAGCTCTGAAATGATGAGCCGGAGACTGATGTATTCTTTTTCATCCATTTCAGTCACTGTGCGGCGGTAATCTTCCTACAGAGACAGTTATTTAATCAGAACCATTTAGTCCCTACCATGCAATGGTAGTAGTAGTAGTAGTAGTGAGGAATTTTTAGGATCCTTCATTATTAATGCTATTGGAAGCTGCAGTACAGATTTCCCATCTCTACACTAAGACAACTTGTAGCTAAGGAGTTTCAATCCATCTCTCAGTTTTAACAGTACAAAAATCTGCCATCCTCAGGGTTTTCATAAACAGAACACCAACCATTTCTGAATGTTATTAAATTATTAAATTCTAGTAAGAAAGCTAATCTTTTGTGACTAGTTTACCTCCAGAATGGGGATCTGAAGCAAGGACGTGCATTTAGGGTCAGACCTTTTTCCAATTAGGGAAGTGGGAGGAGAGGGGTTTTTGTCCAGTGACAAGGGCTGCAAGTTAAGAAAACTATCATGCTTTAAAATATTTTACTTATACTTTTACCCTAAATTTTCAGAAAATATAATCAGTTATTCAGCAATACAATTATGTGGGTTTCTAGGGACTGCCCACTTTTTATCTAATATCGGTCTAGACCAGGGGTAGGCATCCTTGGCTCTTTTATGACTCCTGGACTACAACTCCCAGAATTCCTGAGCCAACCATGCTGAGGGGAAAGGGAGAGATTTCCAAGCTGAGCTGTGCTGGCTCAGGAATTCTGGGAGTTGAAGTCTATGAGTCATAAGAGCCAAGGTTGCCTACCCCTGGTCTAGGCATTTGATTCATATTGTTATTTCCAAGGAGAACACACTCTAGAACAGAGGTCCCAACCTTTTGGGCACCAGGGACCGGTTCTGTGGAGAGGTTTTTCCGCAGACTGGAGGGGGCATGGTTTTGTGTGCTGCCTGCATCTTGTGGATGGGGCTTTGCTTGTTTGTGCAGACTGGTTGCTGGCATGCCATGGCCCGGTACTGGTCCACGGACCGGGGGCTGGAGACCCCCGTTCTAGAATCTTTTCAATTATTTCTAATCCGCCTAATGGTCCTAAATCTAATTCAGTAATTAATTTAATATCTCCACTTACCACATGAGGATATTTTGCTATTTTAGAAACCAGCTTTGCTCGTGTGATGTAGTATCTGAAACAAAATGGGGAAAGTGCTGCAATGGATGGTGTAAGTGACACACAACAATGCATACTCTAGAGTTACCCCATTGGAAAAAAAATCTTGAAATGCTCTGCAAGGAGATACTCACCTAGAGATCTGGTCCAAGTATGAAGCTGCCTCACTCTCCACAGTTCGGAGTTCAGCTACAGTCTCTTCCTGCAAAGAAAGAAGCCAGCAAGAAAATATTAAGAGAAGACTTCATACTGAGGACAATTATAATTAGATATACCCAGACAGCTTTTAAAGATAGAATACAGGACCTTGTTTAGCAACAGCAATTGGGGCTTGAAGCTCTGTTAAGTGAAATGGTTGCTAAATTGAAAATCAAGTATAAGTAGTCCTCTACTTACAGCCATTCACTTAGTGATGATTCAAAGTTACAAGAGCAATGAAAAAAGTGACTCACAACCATTTTTCACACTTAAAACGGTTGCAGAATCCTCAGTCACCTAATCAAAATTCAGGGGCTCAGCAATTGGCATGTACTTATGAGTTGTGGGGTCTTGGGTCATATGATCACTTTAACACCATTCTGACAAGAAAAGTGAATGAGGAAGCCAGATTCACTTAACAAGTATGTTACTAACTGATCAACTTCAGTAATTCACTTACCGTATATACTTGAGTATAAGCCGAATTTTTCAGCCCACTTTTTGGGCTGAAAAATTCCACTTCGGCTTATACTCCAGTCAACAAAAAAACTTACCGAGGACTTGTGCGCGGCCGAGGCTTTGGTGCTTCCGGGATCGCCCGCACCTCTCCCAAGCCACCGCCGTCCGAGACCTGCCGAAGTTTGGGGAGGTTTGGGGAGGTGCGCGCGCACCTCCCCAAACTCCGCGCCTTGCCTGCCTGCTTCTTTCCGCAGCGGAAAGAAGCAGGCAGGCAGGGCGCGGAGGAACGGAGACTTGCCGACGTTTGGGGAGGTTTGGGCGCCTCCCCAAACCTCGGCAGGTCTCCGTTCCTCCGCGCAGACCTGCCGACGTTTGGGGAGGTTTGGGCGCCTCCCCAAACCTCGGCAGGTCTCCGTTCCTCCTGCCAACCTTTGGGGAGGTTTGGGCGCCTCCCCAAACCTCCCCAAACCTCGGCAGGTCTCCGTTCCTCCTGCCGACCTTTGGGGAGGTTTGGGCGCCTCCCCAAACCTCCCCAAACCTCGGCAGGTCTCCGTTCCTCCTGCCGACCTTTGGGGAGGTTTGGGCGCCTCCCCAAACCTCGGCAGGTCTCCGTTCCTCCGCGCAGACCTGCCGACGTTTGGGGAGGTTTGGGCGCCTCCCCAAACCTCGGCAGGTCTCCGTTCCTGTTTGGGGAGGTTTGGGCGCCTCCCCAAACCTCCCCAAACCTCAGCAGGTCTCCGTTCTTCCTGCCGACCTTTGGGGAGGTTTGGGCGCCTCCCCAAACCTCCCCAAACCTCGGCAGGTCTCCGTTCCTGTTTGGGGAGGTTTGGGCGCCTCCCCAAACCTCCCCAAACCTCGGCAGGTCTCCGTTCCTCCGTGCAGACCTGCCGACGTTTGGGGAGGTTTGGGCGCCTCCCCAAACCTCCCCAAACCTCGGCAGGTCTCCGTTCCTGTTTGGGGAGGTTTGGGCGCCTCCCCAAACCTCGGCAGGTCTCCGTTCCTCCGCGCAGACCTGCCGACCTTTGGGGAGGTTTGGGCGCCTCCCCAAACGTCCCCAAACCTCGGCAGGTCTCCGTTCCTGTTTGGGGAGGTTTGGGCGCCTCCCCAAACCTCCCCAAACCTCGGCAGGTCTCCGTTCCTCCGCGCAGACCTGCCGACGTTTGGGGAGGTTTGGGCGCCTCCCCAAACCTCCCCAAACCTCGGCAGGTCTCCGTTCCTCCGCGCAGACCTGCCGACCTTTGGGGAGGTTTGGGCGCCTCCCCAAACGTCCCCAAACCTCGGCAGGTCTCCGTTCCTGTTTGGGGAGGTTTGGGCGCCTCCCCAAACCTCCCCAAACCTCGGCAGGTCTCCGTTCCTCCGCGCAGACCTGCCGACCTTTGGGGAGGTTTGGGCGCCTCCCCAAACGTCCCCAAACCTCGGCAGGTCTCCGTTCCTGTTTGGGGAGGTTTGGGCGCCTCCCCAAACGTCCCCAAACCTCGGCAGGTCTCCGTTCCTCCGCGCAGACCTGCCGACGTTTGGGGAGGTTTGGGCGCCTCCCCAAACCTCCCCAAACCTCGGCAGGTCTCCGTTCCTCCGCGCAGACCTGCCGACGTTTGGGGAGGTTTGGGCGCCTCCCCAAACCTCCCCAAACCTCGGCAGGTCTCCGTTCCTGTTTGGGGAGGTTTGGGCGCCTCCCCAAACCTCCCCAAACCTCGGCAGGTCTCCGTTCCTCCGCGCAGACCTGCCGACCTTTGGGGAGGTTTGGGCGCCTCCCCAAACCTCCCCAAACCTCGGCAGGTCTCCGTTCTTCCTGCCGACCTTTGGGGAGGTTTGGGCGCCTCCCCAAACCTCCCCAAACGTCGGCAGGTCTGCGCGGAGGAACGGAGACCTGCCGAGGTTTGGGGAGGTTTGGGGAGGCGCCCAAACCTCCCCAAACAGGAACGGAGACCTGCCGAGGTTTGGGGAGGTTTGGGGAGGCGCCCAAACCTCCCCAAAGGTCGGCAGGTCTGCGCGGAGGAACGGAGACCTGCCGAGGTTTGGGGAGGTTTGGGGAGGCGCCCAAACCTCCCCAAACAGGAACGGAGACCTGCCGAGGTTTGGGGAGGTTTGGGGAGGCGCCCAAACCTCCCCAAACGTCGGCAGGTCTGCGCGGAGGAACGGAGACCTGCCGAGGTTTGGGGAGGTTTGGGGAGGCGCCCAAACCTCCCCAAACAGGAACGGAGACCTGCCGAGGTTTGGGGACGTTTGGGGAGGCGCCCAAACCTCCCCAAAGGTCGGCAGGTCTGCGCGGAGGAACGGAGACCTGCCGAGGTTTGGGGAGGCGCCCAAACCTCCCCAAACAGGAACGGAGACCTGCCGAGGTTTGGGGAGGTTTGGGGAGGCGCCCAAACCTCCCCAAAGGTCGGCAGGAAGAACGGAGACCTGCCGAGGTTTGGGGAGGTTTGGGGAGGCGCCCAAACCTCCCCAAAGTTCGGCAGGAGGAACGGAGACCTGCCGAGGTTTGGGGAGACGCCCAAACCTCCCCAAAGGTCGGCAGGAAGAACGGAGACCTGCCGAGGTTTGGGGAGGTTTGGGGAGGCGCCCAAACCTCCCCAAAGGTCGGCAGGAGGAACGGAGACCTGCCGAGGTTTGGGGAGGTGCCCAAACCTCCCCAAAGGTCGGCAGGAGGAACGGAGACCTGCCGAGGTTTGGGGAGGTTTGGGGAGGCGCCCAAACCTCCCCAAAGGTCGGCAGGAGGAACGGAGACCTGCCGACGAGCCGCGGCCACACAGGGTATTCCTGTGTATTCAGGCTTGCAAAATGGCGGATCGAGCCTCTGCTGGCGGCAGAGGCTTGCAGAACGGCGGATCGGCTTATACTCGAGTCAATAACTTTTTCCAGTTTTTGGGGGTGAAATTGGGGGTCTCGGCTTATACTCGAGTCGGCTTATACTCAAGTATATACGGTAACAACTATAGCAAGGAAGGTTATTAAAATAGGGCAAAACTCACTAAACTGTTTTGCTTAGCAACAAACATTTTGGGTTCAATTGTGGTTGTAAGTTGAGGGTTACCTGTAATTGAGACCGCTTTCCTTTCTTTTTCCCCAGTCCTTCCTGGCTCAAAGCTGAAAAGACTAGGCTTCTGTTTGCTTCCTAACCATTCCCCTTTAGAATGCTCATCCAGTTGCTGGGATAATTAGCAAGAATGGAATTACTATTTGTGTTTATATTTACATTCATTGGAGGAACAGATTACTAGAGAAAAAGTAAACACATAACTGAAAATAGACATTGAAAGCAATGCTGTAGTACCACGGCTGGGAGCCACGAGACAACTCAAACAGCCTAGTATATTGCCCATTGTGTGCCTGCTAACTTTCTTATAATCCCTTTCTTTCCAATTTCTCTACTCTGCAAGGGGAGAAGGGAAACCAGGCAATTTTGGTAGGCAATCCTTCTGTGCCCTCATAGAACGTTGGAGATGAATGTATAAGAGAGTAGGTAGAAACACAATGGGGTGTTTGCATAGCACGTTCATGCATCCCAGCCTCAAACTAGTACCATCACGTTCCTTTTATATATATTCCCCATTCTGTGCCTGATTACTCCCTTCCTCTCTAATCATTCCTTGATCTACAAGGGGGGGGGATAAAAGAAAAATAACAGGCCAGACCCCAGACAATGCGTACTAATCATAACGGTGATCACATGATTGAAGAACACCACAAATGTCATTGATGAGGGCATTGGACATAATTTTTCTTCAGCACTATCACAATTTTAAATGGTTTCTGAATGAGGCAGTTGGTAAGCAAGGACAATCTGTGATTGCAGCCATTATGCTTATGAATTCTAACATCCAATTTAAGTAACTGGAACCAAATGAAATAGAAATAATCAAAATGCAGTAAAGCATAAAACTCTAGCACAATGACAGAATATCAGAGTGGAAAGGAATCTTGGAGGTCTTCTAGTCCAACCCCCTGCTCAGGTAGGAGATCTTATGCCATTTCCGACAAAAGCAGAGAAAACGCTTCCTACAAGTCAGTCAAGTTCTAAATAATGATTTGTCCTTCCCCCATTAAGAGAAGGTTCCATCCGTTGTACTTCATCCATAGGGATAATTTCCCAGAGTTATCTCCTCAATTGTCAATTTACCTGAATAGAAACACCAAAGTTGTTTCCATCCTCTATCCTGGGAATCAGCAATTGTACCCACATTTTGACCTGAAAAACAAAACAGCATGTTAAAGAAATACTAACCTTCTAGGTAGTTATTTTGCTAGCTGAGCTCTGCATGAAACATTTGCTTAGCTGAGAGGTCATTTTTTTCAGAATAGTCATAAAAAGTAATAACTTAACAAACATTTGGTCCTTAGACCCTTATGATCAATTCTAACATTGGGTTAACACTGATGGATGAGCTATAGCCCTTCAGACACAAATCACAACTGACTGCATCAGTCTTCCACCCAATCAACAATCCTAATAATAATTGTCTCTACACAGGAATTATCTTTGTACCTCACAGAAGCTGCCAATTACATCCAAGCTTCTCTATCTTCTCCAATATATGGAACCAATTATTTGACAGATACAAGTAATCCTTGATTTACAAGCACAATTGAGTCCAAAATTTCTGTTGCTAAGCAAGATTTTGCCCCATTTTACAGCCTTTCCTATAACAGTTAAGTGAACCCTTGCAGTTGTTAAGATAGTAACAGAGTTGTTCAGTGAATCTGGCTTTCCCATTAAAACTTTGCTTGTGAGAAGATTTCAAAAGGTGATCATGTGCACTGCAGCCATCATAAATACATGCCAGTTGCCAAGTGTTTTGAGTTTTGATCACATAATCATGGGAAATGCTGCAACAGTCGTGTGGGAAATGGTTGTCACTTTTTTTCTGTGGCATTGTAATGTGACTAAATGATTAGTTGTAAGTCAAGGACTACTTGTAACAAATTTTGCCTTAATATAATACCTCTGCAAAAGGTATCCTAGAGGAAACTATTGAATTTGTGTACTGCGATTTCAGAAAACAATTTGATTTTATCCCTTCGCTCTTAAAAGCAGCATTTCTAGCAACTGTCCTGTAAGACAGAATCTCATAAAGCAAAAAAGGCAAACCAATGCTTACTGTATTGCATTTCTCAATCAGCAGCCGAATCTCTGGTTTTACTTTCTCAATGATATCCACCAGCTTCTGGTTGCTCTTCAGCATACCATTAGGCATTACAAAGACTTTGGTACCTAGTGCCATAGAAAGAGACTAGTTGTCAGGTTCCTGCCATCAAAGGCTGGAGAAGGGAGGGGAGGTGGACAAATGGGCAATATGACTGTGTGTAGATGATGGGAAATAGGGAGGGGGGAATGACAGGTGATGATGACCCGAGAAGCCCCGGAATCGGTTTGTACCGGAGACACCAAGGCCATGCCCTAAGCAAGGAGTGTGAATTGCCCACATTTCAGTGTTTTCGTAACATCTTGGCGACCTCTGACTGGCGAAACATGGACTGGTCACAGGGGGGAGGGGAGAAGGGAACCTTTTGTGTATTTTTTTCATGCAGGAAAACCTTAGCGCTAGCCTGACTTTACTGCAACCCCAACTTCCTTAGTAAAAGAATCTTTTGCTTCAATCTAATTGAGTTGAGGGTCTTTCTTTCCTAAGGGAGAGGATGGGAGCAGGTCTGACACTCGTTATTTATTCTAGGAAAGCAATCTACCCCAATTTCTCATGGAAATTCAAGTCTTTTTTTCCATTCCACTTTTAATTCAATTTTTAAATTCCATAGTGCAAGTGATGTTGATCTTTCTCATTGAGGTTATGGACATAAGTAATCAACTTCCAACCCAAAAGTCTTTCAATTACATCCAATTCTGGGATCTGTATTCTTACTGGAAAAACTCAAGTTACAACAATGACAAGAAGAGGTTGAAAACAACACTCAAATTAAAACTAAGGCAGCAGTGACTTCCTTAGAGAAACAAAATGGATTTCCAAACCTGGAAATCACACAAATAATTTTTACCATCATTGACTGTTCAAGTTATACAGAGACCCTACTCTTCCTTTTTTTAAGATAGAAAAACAGCATTTCAGAGAATCATTTCAAATTCCAATGAGCTATTCATGTATTAAGGAGCTATTTGTAATATACATTTTGTTCATGGTATGTCTGGATGTAAAAGGCATACATATAAAATATGTGAATTTTGTTGTTACCATATCAATCTTTTAGGATTCTGGACAGCTTTACGTTTATGTTCTCAGTGATTACCTCAATTAGGGCGAATTTCCAAAAACATAATTAGTAGCCAATAATTAACCAGCACAAAATCTACCTTGGAAGGTCTCTTCACAGTCTTCCAATTTTCGCTTTTTCATATTGGACTAAAAAAAAAAGAGAAATATTATATACATACTCTTCTCTTAAGAGTAACCTTGGGAAACAGATGCTACAAAGCAGATACTTGCTTCAAATGTCAGAAAGCTTATCAGCAAATATAATTAATATAATTATGTTGTTTTGATCAATCACTAAATGTTACAAACAGATGACCAGTCTTACCCCATCCAGTCCATCGTGACTATTTGTTAGCAGAATTGGGTCCGGAACAGGAAGGTTCATATCTGAATGGATTTGTGTGAGATCATGAATGTTCAGAATGGGATCCTAGGATCCAAAAGAGTAAGGTATTTATGCTCAGGAATGGCATTAAAACCTAATACCAATGGGAAACTTTTATTTGACAATGTATCATTCTTGAAATAAAGGTCGCCCTGGAAAAAGCAGACTACCATCTCTTACCTTAAGGAACCCATCAAGTTCTAAAAGCTTCTTTGGGAAAAAATTTGCCACTAGATCCTCAGCCTAAAAGAGAAAGAATGTCACCTATCATGCATGCGTTAATACAACTGAAGATTCCACAAAAGGAAGGCTAAGCCTAAGCCTTGGTATGGATCAGGAGACAACACCAGATAGATAAAACTCCTTGAAAGCTGAGCTAATTCTAAAGGTACATAAGTCCTACAAATTCCTTTTTTTTTTAAAAAAAAATTGTTTTTAAAAAAATTAGTTTTCATAGAGGTTTATTCATAGAACTGACTTCAGTTCAACTTCCATAGACTCAGGCTATGTTAGTTTTCCTGTTTGGTTTCCTAGACTGGCTCACTTCTTGCCAGTGCCCATGTTGGCCTTGGCGGTTCCCCTGACCTTCTTCATCCTATTCTTACGCTCTTTGCGCTGTTTCCGTGACATCTTCTTCTTTTCGTACAAGCTGTGCCTGGCCAGCCTATGCTTTGGTTCGTTTTTCTTTGCGTAGTCTAGAGAATCATAGATCATGCCGAAGCCTGTGGTCTTCCCACTACCAAAATGGGTCCTGAAGCCAAAGACAAAAATGACGTCCGGGGTCGTCTTGTACATTTTTGCCAACTTCTCGCGGATTTCTGTTTTGGGTACAGTGGCTTTTCCAGGATGGACATCGATTACCATTTGCTTATGCTGAAGCAGGCGGTTTGTCATGAACTTCCTTGTTCGGATGGTGACTGTGTCGTTCATCTTGGCGGCCTCCCTCGCCAGTCCTACAAATTCCTGAGGTCGGTAAGCACTAAACTATAGGGCAGGGGTATAAAACTCGCAACGTCATGTGATGTGTCATGACGTATCGCAACTTTTTTTTCCATTGCCGGCAATGGGGTGGGTGAGGTTTCAGCATGATGCATCCGGCCCATGGGCCGGCAGTTAGACACCCCTGCTAGAGAGAAAGTCTCTTTTATGAGAACCAGAAGCAAATTTAACTGTCTGAAATTACTAAACATTAGTTGAAATTGCAAGCAGAAATCAGTTACTTACTTCACCTGTGATTCTCTCCCTGAAAGAGTCTACCTGTAAAAGAGAAAAGGTACATCTTAATACAGCATATCTGAATTAAGTGCAACATAATCATTCCAAGCATTTTACCTTTGCTCACCTGCATAAATTACAATTCTCCTCAGATACAAACTCTTACTTGCCAATGATCTTTTTGAATCATTATTGTTACAGAATGTAAGACATATCTAAAACAATTAGATACTAGAATGGCAACAGATGCTTTAGAAGAGTATTAGATTAAAATAGTTTTTAATGATTTTCTATAGAATAGGGTCCAATATAACCCTCATCTCAAAATTTCACTGTTTTTGGTACCATATACCTATTAAGTCCTTGATTTACAACTACAGTTGTGACCTTAAGTTCTGTTGCTAAGCAAGGCGATTGTTAAATGAGGCATGCCTGATTTTACAACCTTTTTTTGCCACCATTGTTAAATGAATCACTGCAACTATTAAGATAGGAACAGTTATTAGGTGAATCTGGCTTTCCCACTGACTGCTTCATAAGCGAATCGCTGCAGTTGTTAAATGAATCATGTTGTTAATCCAGCTTCCTCCATTGATTTTGCTTATCAGAAGCTGACTGAGAAGATCATAAATGGAAATGAGTGACCCTAGGATGCTGTAACCATCGTAAATACAAGCCAGTTTGCCAAGCACCTGTATTTTGATCATGTGTCCATGGGAATATTGCAACAGTCATGTGAGCACCGGTCCTCAATCACTCTTTTCAGTACTGCTGTAACTTCAATCAGTCATTTAATGAACCCACACTCGACATTAAACTCTGAAATGTTATTTCTGTTTTCCTCTTAGGTTTTATAATTGCTTTTTAAAAAAAATGTTTTAACTGTTCTAACTTGTAAATATGAAGTGCTTTTAATTCTGTGTGTGACCAGCCATACGCTAAATAAATAAATTTAATGAATGAGTGTAAGTTACGGATTACCTTTATCACTTTTTGCTTTCTACTTTTAATTGCAGTGCATATACTTTTATACTTTATTTTTATTTATCACATTTTTATGCCAAGCGACCTGGTGACCTAGAGGTGAAGACGCTTGCCTCCCACTCAGAAGGTTGAGAGTTCAATCCTAGACAGCAACTGATGTTTCTCTATCAACGCACAAAGAGAAATATTTTTACTGTGAACTCCATGTAGGCATCAGGAAGGGCACCCAGCCAGTAAACACTCAGCTCCATTCAGTCGCCCAACTCAACCCTGAATTAAGGAATTACAAGTTTGTAAAAAGAAAAAAAATATCATTTTTTTCTGCCACCCATCTCCTCTCCAAGATGGATTTTTAAAACAGTCTGTAGAAAATAGTACTTATATATTCACAAATCTGTATATTTGTCACCAAATATCAGGGAGAACTATTTTTTTTACTCTTCTCTTTATTTGTTCACCTTACTGCTTGAGCTTATATATGACAGTTTTCTCCAATATTTCAAAAAATCATCCTTAGAGATTTTACCTAAATCAGTATTCAAATTATCATTCTTCCATGTTGAAATTATTTTGCTGATTTTTATCTTCTTGTACCTTGCCACATCTATTATCAACTTTTCTACTTGTTTAATTTTAGCTTCTTCAATTAGTTTGATCAGTTCTTCCCTTTTTTCCAATGTGATCAGCTAGTGTTTTACATTAAATTTTAATGAGTGACTTTTCAGTCTGAAATCCTAGAAAGACTAACCCAAGTAACATCACATTGAACTGAGTGGATTTACTTTTGTTACAACATGTGCAGAACTGAACCATACTTTCCTGTCATGCCTTGATTTATCTTCATTTGAGCCGAGTTCTTTTTGTTTTAACTTATCCCAATTCAAAAGTGTATCTTTTCATTCAAGTTGCAATATTTTCATCTATCACATATTATTGTCTTATCCCTCAAAATTTGTGAACATATGCCACCAAGGTCTCCTTTTATGATAAATATTATAACTTTCCTTAATACTATATTTGACTTATTTCTTAATCTGTTTCTAGATTATAGTTTGTTAATATTAGCTTCTTTTAGTTTCTCCTAACTTGTGCAGTTTCTATCTTTCCCCTTTCATTTAAGAACAGCGGCCAAGAACTAGAACCTCGCCTAAAGATAAAGATTTATGTCAATAAATTTTACCATTGTCCTATTGTTATACAGTGCATTTAGAAAGTATTCAGACACCTTCACTTTTGTCAATTTTGTTATGCTGCAGCCTGATTCTACAGTTGTTGAAATTCATTTTTCCTCACTAATCTTCACTCGGTACCCCATGACAAAATGAAAACAGAAGTTTTGAAATGTCTGTAAATTTATTAAAAAGAAAAAACTGAAATATCACATTGGCTTAAGTATTCAGACTCTTTGCAACACTTGAAATTTAGTTCAAGTGCCTCCCATTTCTCTTGATCATTGCTGACATGTTTCTACACCTTGACTGGAGTCTACCTGTGGTAAATTAAATTGATTGGACATGATTTGGAAAGGAACACACCTCTCTGTAGAACAGGCATGTCAAACTGCCGGCCCACAGGTTGGACGCATTGTCCTGAATCCGTGCCCACCCCATTGCTGGCAATGAGGAAAAAGTCGCGATACGTCGCACAACGTCATGTGTTTGACATGCCTGCTGTAGAAGGCCTCACAGCTGACAATGCATACTGTACCAGAGCAAAAGCCATGAGGTCAAAGGAATTGCCTGCAGAGCTCAGAGACAGGATTATTGCAAGGCAGAGATCTGGGGAAGGCTACAATAAAATTTCTGCTGCATTGAAGGTTCCCACGAGCACGGGAGCCTCCATCATTCTTAAATGGAAGAAGTCTGGCACAACCAGGACTCTTCCAAGAGCTGGTTGCCTGGTCAAACTGAGCAATTGAGGGAGAAGGGACTTAGTAAAAGAGGTGTGACCAAGAACCCAATGGTCACTCTGACTGAGCTCCAGAGATCCTGTGTGGAGATGGGACAGAGTTCCAGAAGGACAACCATCACTGCAGACCTCCACCAATCTGAATGGACTAGAGAGAAGCCTCTCCACAGTGCAAAACACATGGAATTTGCAAAAAGCATCTGAAGGACTCTCTGTGAGAAACAAGATTCTCTGGTCTGATGAAACCAAGATTGAACTGTCTAGCCTCAATTCTAAACGTTATGTCTGGAGGAAACCAGGCATGGCTCAGCAACTGCCCAATACCATCCTAATAGTGAAACACGGTGATGGCACCATCATGCCACGGGGGTGTTTTTCAGCAGCAGGGATAGGAGAATGGCCAGAATTGAGGGAAAGCTGGTCAGGAATGGAGCAAAGTTCAGGATATCCTCAATGAAAACCTGTTCAACAGTGCTCAGGACCTCAGACTGGACAGAAGGTTCACTTTCCAACATGACCATGATCCCAACCACACAGCCAAGACAATGCAGGAGTGGCTTAGGGACAATACTGTGACTGTCCTAAAATAGCCTAGCCCACGGGTAGGCAACCTCGGCTCTTTTATGACTCATGGACTTCAACTCCCAGAATTCCTGAGCCAGCCAAGCTGGCTCAGGAATTCTGGAAGTTGAAGTCCATGAGTCATAAAAGAGCCGAGGTTGCCTACCCCTGGCCTAGCCAGATCCCTAACTTGAACCCTAATGAAATCTCTGGAGGGACCTGAAAATGGCTGTCTACCAAATGGCAGAAAATCCCCCAGTCCAGGTGTGCAAAGCTTGTCGTGTCACACCCCAAAAGACTCAAGACTGTAATTACTGCCAAAGTTGCTTTAACGGAGTACTGAGTGAAGGGTCTGAATACGTATGCCAAAATGATATTTCAATTTTTTCTTTTTAATAAATTTAGACATTTCTAAATTCTGTTTCACTTTGAATGCATTGTATGTATTTTCTATACTACTATTATACACCCTTCTTTTAGATTCATTTCTTTCCTTGAAAATATGATTTGGTGAAATGACAGCATTATTTCACTTAATTGGATGGATGTTTACTTTAAAAAAAGAATATTAGTACCAAGATGTTTCAATTTTTTGCATTTCTGAACTCTTCTCCCTTCTCTGTGCGGTGTATAATAGAATGCCAGAATATAATAATAATATACCGTATAAAAATTAAAATGTTAGAATTTTTTTTAAAAAAAATAGAGGTAAGCAAAAAAAATTAAGCCCTATTAAAAATCAATTTGAAAGGCAAATGGAGTGCTCTTAGGGCATTGACCTGTTCCATGCTGTATGCTCCTGTGGGCTCCCCATACAAGGCCTCAGAGGCATGTTTATTTTTTTTGGAAGCCAGGAAAGTGGGGGCCAGCCTCCACAGGGAGAATATGCCACATGGTGGGGAAATGGCAGAGAAGGTTCTCTTTCTAGATCCTTGCAGTCAGAATTCTTTAACTGGTGGGATCTGCAGCATTCCTTCCCTGCTGGACCAGGTGGGATGGACCAGTGTAATGGTGCAAAGGTGATAATGCAGGTAGCCTGGTTCCCATTGCATATAGGGCTTTATAAGTCACAACCATTACCTTGAATTGGACCCAGAATCAAACTGGCACCCAATGCAGTTCATGGAGCAGACGTGTTTCAGGTGTCCTTCTTTGGGTACTCAATGCATCTTGTGTGGCTGCTTTCTACACTAGCAGAATACTGAACTCTATAGTTATTAAAGTTCTACTAAAAATGTAGGTAAAACCCAATTTACACATTTTAAGAATAGGTTAAATCCCAAATCAATTTAAACGAAGTCCTCATAATTAAATGAGAAAGATCGAATAGGATTGCTTAAGACTTCTGTTCAAACTACCCAATAAAGTATATAAAGTAACACATATATATATATGCCATAAAAATTGAAAAATATAGCAAGAGATATTGCTGCAGTAGAACTTGCTTCTTACTGTACTATTTATATCAAAATATTTAATTTGGAATTGCATTTTATAAAGTCAAAATTAACTTTAATTTTATTGCTCAATTGAAATAAAAATGTTAACACTCTTCAAAATTTATTAAAATAATTCTAAATACCTAATTTAATTTTTAATGTGACACCTATCACATCTATCATATTACTAAAACAAAAATTACGATGGTAGAAAAAAAGAGAAGTAGAAACTATGGACTTTAAAGAAATTGTAGCATGTATGTTACATTAAGCATTTTTTCAAAAATCTGATTTGAGTTCAGCTTTTATGCACTTTTGGAAATAAGGCTCATTAAATTTTACTAGTCTTACTTTTGAGCATTTTTTTAGGATTGAATTCTAAATAGAAAATTTAAAAAATTGCATTCATAATTACATTTATATACCTTTCTTAAAATATAAATCCAACACCACTGGTCAAATTGATTTGGCCTAAAGTATGCTCTTTTATTACAGCCACAGGAATACATTTTACTTTATGCAAATTTTTCACCCATTCAGTCACTCAAATGGTGAGATAGGTGTTGCATAAATTTAATAAATAGGATTTTGAAGCATAAAGTTATATATATTTCTCAGAATACAATTACTATTGTGTGCAAATCTTTTATATACCAGGACTTACTTTTGAATTATACACAACTAACTCTATTTGTGACTATTGAAGAATCACATTTTTATTTTCTTTGGCAATTATTCAAATTACTTTTTAATTACATTTTGTTCATAAACTGATTATGCTTACTAGACATACTGAATGATGATATTGCTTTTTTAAATGCAATTTAAACGAATCCTATTTAATACAATAAAACATAGTGGAAAAGATAAAATCACAATCTTAATATTAAATGTAACTAGTTTTACCCAGTAACTACCATTTTTTTAAAAAAACTTTGTATATGCAGTATTCAAATAAATAGTAAATTATCCTGTATAGCCTTCGTAGAATAAAAACCTACAGAACGTTTTTTAAAATCAAAATTATTCCAATAAAGCGACACATCCTAGCCATTTCAAGAAGCACACTGGCTGAATTATTAAGAATCTTGAATTATGTTCCTAGATTATATAAATTGGTGTGTTTTTCAAGGCAAATAATAAATATCCCATCCAGGAAATGTGTGAAACATACGGTTTTTCCGTGGAATTCAATAATCTCGCCAGATAAAAATATTATATTCTAACCCAAACATCTGGGTTTCATTGCCATGGGAAGCTGTAAAGGTTACTGCTTCGCGGGTTTTAACTCCCATAATAAGAATAAACAGCAGCAGCCTGCCGTGCTTATTTGGCTACAATCTGCACAACTAGAGGAATTTTCGTTTCATAAGCAGACTGAAAGATCAGTAACGGCCTAAAGTTCCCAATGGCAGATCACTTGACACCAACAGATCCAAACATGTAGCGTTCAACGGATCTGTGGTTTGTCACTGTACAAAAACTACCCTGCTTTGATCACGTTGGACTGGCAAAAATAGTTGCCGCGGCAGAAGCTTGTCTAGATTCCTCATGAGCTCCTGTAGCACTCTGCACATGCCTAAAGGCACGCCCGTGGCGGGTTTATTATAATTTTTCCCTCCTCCCATACCTTGATCTTAACTTCCGGGTCCACCTTGAGCAGAGAGGCCATAGCGGGGCGGGGAAGCCGGTTTTCCTAGCCAGATCTGTTTCCTTTTATCCCGCGCGCGCGACCACCTGAAAAACTCACCGGCTTCGTTACCGCCGGAAGTGAGAACATAACGCCCCGCCACCGCCTTCTCTTGGCCAATCACCGAACGCGATTTTAGTCAACGTGATTCTTCCTTGTGCCTTTGTCGGATGGGCCTTATCCGGTGCTCTGCACATGCGTTGAAGAAACAACTTCCGGTTGGTATGGGTGGAGCTCGGTACAAATAAGTGAAGGGATTGACGTGGAGCCAATCAGCGTAGAAGTAGGAAGTTGAGGATGGTTCGCGTTCGAAGTGACTTTTTTCCGGCAATTTAAGAGATTATCTTCCGCTGTGTAAAATCCTAGGTATTATTTCCTTCTGTAGCCGGTTCTTTAGTATCTTTTGCTCCTAAGAGATGGCCTGCCTTCCGTGGTTCTCTTTTTTTATTATTGTACTACTGCCTTTAAACTGAAGTATTTTATTAGATCTGGGCTGCGTTATTATGGTCAGTAGATGGCAGCAAAGAGCCAACCAGATGTTCGCCGCCCCAACATTGTCGTGAACCCAGTTCGTGGGCTTCCTCTCTACTGTGAATATGAGGGTGGTGGTAACAGTAAAATGTTTCATGCACGGTTTGTATTCGTACAAGAAGGACATCGCCGACTTTGCATCTTTGCAAATAGCTCTTCCAGTCCAGCTGCGCCGTGGCGGCACAAGCCCCCTGTCTGGTGCCACGGAGAGCGAGAAAGCGGCCCCGTGTCGGCGCCTCCTAAGGGCGTGAGCAAAGATTGCCATTTCTCCGGAAGAGAAAACTTTCTGCGAAGCCGTTTTGAGAGGCGGCGGGGTTGCTTGGGAAGGCACTTTCAGGGAAAGAGAAAGCCGACTGTGCGTTGGGAGGATAAGGTAGTCTGGCAGTGATTTTTACCGATCGATTTCGTTCGCTCCCGGGGAAACTTTACATACATATCTCTTGGGCATCCCGCTTATCGTCAGGGAACCTGGTTATGGCCACTTAACAAGCACACTAGTTCGTTGTTGGTCGTGAGGTAGGTAAGAACGACGGAGATATTTAGATAGAATCAAGATTCCAACAAAAGGTCATTGGAATTTACCTTTTTGTATTCTTAGCCATAATCTGTCTACCTGCTTCAGTCTAAACTGGACCAAAAGAAGGAAATTAAACTGACCAATATGTGTTATTCCCAGGTAGTAAATGTCAGTAAACTACAGTAGGACAAATTGTAAGTGTGTGTATTGTTCCAAAATCATGTTTAGGATTGAACTGATACCTGACTGATTTTTGTTAGTAGAGCCTAGTTTGGACAGTTCCCCAACCATATGTAGTATCAGAACATTTCACTGATTTCCTTGGGAGTTACAGCTGAAATGGTGGTGATAAACCATATGTAAACCATATGCTATACTTGGATTGATTCAATACGTGTCGTCAAGTTGCTGTTGACCTTTAGCCATAGAGCTGAGGTCTATGCATAGATAGGATATATAGATAAATGTTCTCCATGATAATACCAGAGAAGGTGGATGATCACTGTAATGATAATGGCAGAAATACCAATTCATGCTACATGAGAGAAGGGAGAACACTAGTAACCACTTCTGAATTTTTACAATAGAACACACAGATAGAAAACACAAACTGGATAGCAAATATAAAATATATACTTTATACAACAAAATATTAGAAGCATTGTATTGACTATCTTTCTACTTTCACAGATATGGATGGGTATAAGTCACCTGCTTGCACCATGCAAGTCAGCTTTGTTTGCCAGCGTTGTAGCCAGCCTCTTAAATTGGATACATCTTTCAATGTTCTTGACAAAGTTACCATCCAGGAATTGACAGGTAAAAAATGTGCATAAAGCCAGTGCAAGCCATAATTTCCATATTGTGAATGTATACACTTGTCAATTGCTGAGAAAATTCAATGAAAGTAGAATGTAAGGTTGTTGGAAACATTCAATAACACAGTGTAGTTATGAACGATTTTAGCAGAGCTTAATCTGAGGCAGTTCTCAAATCTGAAACTTGTTTGAGAACCTGTCCTTAGAATTGGGAAGCAAAAGTTCAAATGGAAAATATTATGGACAGATATAGTAATCTTTCTGCTAAGTTTTAGCATTATGCAAATGTTTTTTTATTTTTTCTTTGGTAATTGTTTATCTTTTGTCTAGCTCCTCTGCTTACTACTGTTCCAGCAAAACTGAGTGATGCACAGGAGGAAGAGACCCCTTTGAATGAGGTAAAGTTAGCATATGATTCTAAATTAAAAGCAGTGCAGCACTAGGAATTAAACACCAGCCAATATTAGGAATTATTATTTTCTTGGCATTCATTCTGCAAAACCTGCTTTTTAAGTTTTTCTTGTAATACGTGTACATTGCAAAGTGGTAAGTTGTTAAAACATTTAACTCTCTTTGGTAAGGAATCACAAGATGCTTATGCTAAATTTCTTTTTAGGAAGTATTTGTTGAAAACCGCCAGGATGGAGTGTCCCGAAGATTCATTCCCCCAGCCAGGTATTATTATGTTCTCTGTTCTAATAAATTTATAGTAAATACCATTCTTTCAGAGGTTGGAAATTTTGACCAAACTCTGACATTATAGTCTGTCTGAGGTTGTTGCATTTTAATTTGGGTGGAGGATCTACACACACACACACACACACACACACACCTGCCAATAAAAGCAAAAAAGCTCTTATTATCTATAAAAGAAGCAAGAATTCTCTCTACCTGTAGGAAGTGAAGGCAAAATATACTTTAGTTCTTCCATCCTTCCTTTGAAAGAAAACACAAATAATCCTATGACCTTGTTAAACGACAATTCAAGGTTATAACAGCACTGTTAAAAATGACTTATGAGTGGTCCTTACACTTATAATCAATGCAGTTTCACCGTGGTCATACAATCAAAATTTGAGAGCCTGGCAACCAGCATCTATTTATCATGGTTGCAGCACCCCAGGGTCATGTGATTACCATTTGTAACCTTCACAGAGAGCTTCCAACTGGCAAAATCAAGCCTAATGACTATGAAAAAAAGGGTGTAAAATTATAAAATCATTAAGTGTGACTCAATAACTGAATTGATGTAGTGGGATCTGGTGCTGAGTTATGGGAGGGAGGAGTAAAGTGAAACATCAGTCTTGAGTTGTTGTTATGCAGTAAGTGGTGCAGAAGAGACCCTTCCGAATTTCTTCACAGTATTTATCAGATAGCTAAGCAGAGTGTGCTTTACTCCGGTAAGATTCTGTCTTTTTGTGAATAGCAATTTAGAAAAAACGTTTGAGTAGTTACATGTTTAATTGTTGATTTCCCACACCTGACAATTGCTTAACGATAGAAGTTCTAGTCCCAATTGTTGTCGTAAAGTTGAGGACTTCATGTAGTTCATTTTCAACTGGATTCTCTATTGTAGGACAACAGTTTTCAGAAGGAAATTTGTAAAAGTCTTGGAATGAGGGGAGTTGGTCCAACATTAAGCCAGTAGATTCAGGAAGGCTAGTTTGGTTAGTTAGAAAAATTTAAAAAGCTAATTGTGTTTGCCTCCCAAAGTAATGAGACCGAAGTATCCCTCTATTATTTCTGCCATAGGATTAATACATTCATCCCTGTCATTTTTTTCAGATCAGAATAACCATTCTGCAAGTTTTTTAAGTGGCCATGGTTCTCGATAACTTGTATGAATTAGCTAATTATATTCTAATGAAAAGGGAATAGTTTTCTTAGAGGTTTTTAAATGGAATCCAAGTGATTCTTGGATGCAATGGATCCAAACATGTCTTCCATTTTTTTGAATGGTATTGTCTGTCTATAACAATTCAGACATTTTTTCCATGCAACTTAAGCCTGTAAATTGTAGATTTTCCGTCAAATATACTATATAGAGCAAAACCCATTTACTATTTAGGAACTGGAAATAGTTTGTGGAACAAAATGTAAACTACTATGGCTTAATGTCAGAATTTTTGGTGAAAATCTTATAATAAAATCAAGCTGCATTTTTCAGGATGATGTCAACAGAAAGTGCTAACAGTTTCACTCTGATTGGAGAGGCCTCTGATGGAGGCACCATGGAAAATCTCAGCAGAAGACTCAAGGCAAGTTGTTCCCTAGTCTTGAATGTACTATCAGCGTTTAGAAAAGAATGATGGTTTGGGAGAATAGAATGCAATAATTTTGAACTTGTTTTTTTTAATCAAAACAAAGCTCTAATGAATAGTAGTTTGACTTGGCAAAACCTTTCTGTCTGATTTAATAAACTGTAGAACTGTTTTCTCTTTCTTTTGCTAAAATGAGCTCTTCCTTACAGGTCACTGGAGATCTGTTTGACATAATGTCTGGCCAAACAGATGTGGATCATCCTCTATGTGAAGAATGCACTGATACACTTCTGGACCAGTTAGACACACAGCTTAATATAACTGAGAATGAATGCCAGAACTATAAGTGAGTAATAGATTTCAGAAGCCCTACAATATCTTCTTGACAGAATAAAGAAAGAGTTTCACCTTGCCTCACTAAAATATTTTTTACTGAAGAAAGTATCATATCATGTCTCAGTCACATACTATATATTCAACCTGTGGCAATTCAATTTCTATTTTAAAATAGAACAAGTTACAGTTAGTCCTTCGCTTATGACCACAGTTGAGCCCAGAATTTATGTTGCTAACTGAGAAATATGTTAAGTGAATTTTGCCCCATTTTACAACTTCTCTTGCCACATTTGTTAAGTGAATCACTGGAGTTGTTGAATTAGTAACGTGTTTGTTAAGTGAACCTGGCTTCCCCATTGACTTTGCTTGTCAGAAAGTCGCAAAAGATGATCACATGACTTCAGGACACTGCAACTCTCATAAATATGAAGCAGTTGCCAAACATCTGAATGTTTCCAGGTACATAATTGTGAAAGAAAGTGAAATGGTTTTGTATGGCACACTGCCACCCCATAAAATCACAGGTTTTTTGTAGGAAGTGCCTTGAAATCCTGGAGCAAATGACTGAAGATGACAAGGAGAAATTACAGTTGGAACTGAAAGAATTTGCTCTTGAGGAAGAGAGGTTAATTGAAGAGTTGGAGGAAGTAGAGCAAAAGCGCAAGGCACTGACTGAAGATTTTGAGAAGGTTAAAATTGAGGCTGAGAGGTTGGATCAGGAGGAAGCTGAGTGAGTGTGAAATCTTGCTATTAACAATATTCCCATTTTTGTAATTTTTTGGGCTAGATACTTTGGAGATCATCCCAAGTTTTCATGTTTATTGGCGACTGGGATTTTTCCCTTTTTTTTCTTTATGCCTGTACTAAACATCTTTCCTCTTTTTATGCTGCTTTCCCAGCTGTTGCTTACTGCATCGCTGCTACACTGTTTTCTCCTTATCCCTGACAGACCTTTTATTGGTTCTTGTGTTTTTCACATTTGCTTTAACACCCTACCTCCAGCTCACTTACTCTAGCTATCCCGAGTACTTGATAGGAAAGTCCAGAGAAATTAATTAGTTTCGTAAGTCAGATAGAAAGAAGTACAGTGTGCTATTTTTATGCCATCTGTCTTAACACTAGATAGGAACTATCTTTTTTTATTCAAATTAATTTTCATGAAATTGATTTCTAATTCATCTGAACATTTTTGAAGCCTATCTTTTCTCCCTCTTAAGAAAACAGATTTGTTCTTTTGGATCTGGCACTATTCTACATGTTGAATGATTTATTCTCTTGATGTTTCCTGGAGGTATCAGAAAGAATACAGTGAATTCAAGCGGCAGCAACTAGAACTGGATGATGAACTGAAAAGTGTTGATAATCAAATGCGTTATGCCCAAATGCAGCTGGACAAGTTAAAGAAAACCAACGTATTCAATGCTACTTTCCATATCTGGTAAGAAAAGCGATTTGGATAGACTGGGATGGGCGTTAGCAGTAGTTGAATCTGGTTAGAGGAAAACGCATTTAAGTTGCAACATACATACAATAGCATATTTGGTCATTTAGGCTCTGCAATGTTGAGAAATTCAGAAGACTCTGGACAGTATTAGAGCGAATATAATAGTTTCAGTTTAACTTTGCTGCAAAAGTGTGCCTGGATACTGTTTTCAGTTTATACTTTACAATATTCAGTCATGGTTGGATTCTTACTTTCCACTTTTTAAAAAGCAACTATTGTTTGAGAGTCTTAGGTCACTCACCATGAATAAATAAAGCTCTTTAATCAATGTATTATTCCCCTTTTGGAGGGTACTATCTGTAGTATTTTTAATGAAAACTAATTAGTAATATTTCACACAGGGTCTTGTCCAAGAGCCTTCCATCCTTGTTTTAAAATTTCAGATTCCTTTGCCAAACTGACTGGGCCTCACAGAGTTGAATTTTAAATAATGTGGGCAATACCAGGCTGACTTCCTCTGCTATAGACAGATTTTCATAAAAGCTATGGATCTTGATGTTTATGTTTGGAAAATCATTTAAACTTTGGACAGGTGTCCCAAAATTGCTTAAACTTGTTTGTACTGTGTTTAAGATTTTTCTGTTTCCCTCAAAAGCTAGCTGATTAGATTTCTTCTTGCACAGGCATAGTGGGCAGTTTGGCACAATAAACAACTTTCGACTAGGCCGCCTCCCAAGTGTCCCTGTGGAATGGAATGAGATCAATGCAGCCTGGGGGCAGACTGTTCTGCTTCTCCATGCCCTTGCCAACAAGATGGGTTTGATCTTTCAAAGGTAGATACAGAGACAACAAACTACCACTCCCTCTGTCAGCCATAGAAATGGCAAGATTAATTAACGTTTGCTAGTTTAGAAGGCCATACAGTACTTTTCAGTCAAATTATTCTTAAGTAACTGTTTCTTGCAGATACCGCCTTATTCCATATGGAAATCACTCTTATTTAGAGTCTCTTACTGACAAATCCAAGGTAAGAGATTTTCTCACATTTTAGTTTCCAAGATTCCTTTTCATCCCCTGCATTTTGGACTTCTAGAGTACTCTCTCTGTTTATACTTAGAAGATAGTCAATTCAGAACAAGCCTCTAGAACACTCGATGAAGAAAATTTTGAGCAATTCTGCATATGCTGAATTCTAAAAAAATCTAGGTTGCTTTAGGTTTTTACATAGCTTGGCTATTCCACTTTAAACATGTTGAAATATATTGGCTTTCTGAGTATTTATTGATGGGAAATGGGATGCTAACTTAATAAAATAATACAGAATGATTTAGCTAATAACATTTTTAGGCTAATGAAATACTCATACATGCTAAAATTTAAATGATAATTGAATTTATATTTTAGAAATATCAGTACAGCATTTTTATGCAGTATAAACAAATGTAGTAAATCTGCAGCTTAAATACGTGAACACTGTACTAGAATGTTATCTTACAATTGTACTGTTTATATAGTCTTCTTAAATATAGAACCAGATGTCTAGAACATCTGCAAGTGCTTTTTGGTAGCTTTTTTTTATACCCTGTGGTAGAGGCTGCCTATGTTTTACACTGGGCATCAACCGCACCATGCAAGAAATATAAAAATGAATTATAAGGTAGACTATGTCTGACAGATCTGTATCATAGATGGAGAGCAGTCATTCATTCTCCTTGTGCTGAACTAGAATGGGAGGGGAAATGTGAATAGTCCATGATTCTCCATCTCGAATCAAAAGGATATTTTCAGTAGGACTTATTTTCTTACCCTGAATTTAGAAGTTGATTGAAAAAGCATTGAACAACCTGGATCCCACGAGGGAATAGGCTCTGCTATTTATTTGTATTTTAAAATGCCCTAGATGCTAATTGAAAAAGAAGCTGAGGTTTAAGGGAAACAAGAATAGTTTTCTGTTGGGAGTAAATCAGATTTTACCTTCTTGTTTCCTGTAGTCTTGACTTGGTTTAGGGGAGCAGTAATAAACCACAAAGAGGATTCATGCTACCTAAGTTGTAATGGATGCTCTTTATTGAGTAAAGAGGCAAAGCAGCTAATATTGTAGAACTGTAGGACAATTCCTTTTGTTTCTAATATTTACATTTATGTCTTCAAGGAGCTGCCTCTCTACTGTTCAGGAGGCTTACGATTTTTCTGGGACAATAAATTTGACCATGCAATGGTGGCATTTCTAGATTGTGTACAACAGTTCAAAGAGGAAGTAGAAAAGGGCGAGACCCGTTTCTGTTTACCTTACAGGTAAATGTCAATGGTGCAGAAAGTAGATTTCTTTTTCTTACAAACTTTAATTCAGTCTGGTTAATCTAAATTAAGTATCACTTGCTAAACTATTATATAATTAGATGCTATTAATTTTAAGATATACCAGAGGTTTTGCTTTTCTGTTTTTAACGCAATATAAGAACAGCTGGATTTCTATGGTTCTTCAGAGTACTAATACACTAATAAACTGCCACATTTGGTGATCTTGTTATGAGATTGAGTCAGATAGCTGACTACTATTGGAATAGTACTGGAATAGTATTCTGTTTTGATCTGGTAACAATTTTTCAAGCACTACAAATATAACTGCTCTTGATACTTTGTTTCTCACATTTCTGGCTGCTTTATCAAGTTATTATTTTAAAGCAAATATTTATATACTTTCTTTTAAAATATCTTTTTAGACTTACTGTTAAAGCAAGAATATGTATCCCAGTGAATTATTAAGTTTCATTTTTTTTAGTTTAGTCTGCTTCGTCATTTGGTTGTTGAAAATATTGTGTCAAATAAAGAAAATTGAGGTACTCTCTCAGCAAGATCTTAACATAAAACATATGTCTAAATATTAACAAATCAGAGGATTACAAAAGCAGAGTGGGATTTATTAGAAAATAATGTAGTGCTAATCTGAGACCAAATGCCAGCTGTTTTAATGCCTAATAGGATCTGTTTTTCCAATACAGAATGGATGTGGAAAAGGGCAAGATTGAAGATACAGGTGGAAATGGTGGTTCCTATTCCATTAAAACCCAGTTTAACTCAGAGGAACAGTGGACAAAAGCACTCAAGTTCATGCTGACAAATCTGAAATGGGGTCTAGCTTGGGTTTCTTCTCAATTCTATAATAAATGACGATTATGAAGGAAATAGAATCCAGCATGATGCAATTATGCCAAAAGTAGGACTTGGGACTGTGACAGCCATACATTATTTTAGAAGAAGAAAAATCTGCAACCTTGACATTTCATTATAAAATGGAATGAAGGAAAAACCTTGATAGCATAATTTAGATAACATGTAGATAAAGTATACGACTGAGTTTAGGAAAAAAATCATGATGTATTTTCTCCAATAGGACAGGAAAAGGAGACAATATTAGTGGCAGAGACTCTGTTTAGTTATGAGGTTATTGCAGCTTCATTATTGCACTAAACTAGGAATACAAATAAATAAACTGATGTTTTTCAGATTAATTTATCACTTCTAGAGAGAGTAACACATTAATGTATTTTTTTCTCAAATACATTTATTGGTCTGTGCTAAAGCTTCTGCTTTTACATGTAACATCTATCTCCATAATCCATACATCTAATATCTGTCTTAAGCTGCTACAGTTCTTGGTGTTGTAATGGTTATGCAAGACTTCTGGAAATGGTTTTGATGCCCTAGTCGTGGACAAAATATGTTTCTTTAAATCCTATACGCTCTTAAAGGATTACGATAACAAAATCTGTGATATCCATTAAACTATTGAAGCATATGAGAATGTGCAGTGCCTTTTTAGTAGTTATCTGCTTATGAATCCTATGCCTATGTCAGACACTGTATAGTACATTTCTTGATAAGCAGGGTCTTCAGCTTCAGAAGAACAAAGGATTTCTAACAACTATCCACTGTACTACCTATACTATGCTTCAGAATAGCATAGACTGCCTCAGCAATGCTCTGAAGACTGATGCCTGTGGTGCTATTGAGGTAGTCCACAACCTTTCAAAAGAAAGAAAAAAAAGTTTTAGATTGATAAGCTATATCCTATAGCCCTAGGGTTCCTATGGGTAGCAAGCCAAATTTAGGAGAGAAAAAAATCTCTTGATTTAATACATGAATGGACTAAAAGATAAGCTATATGTACCTGATTCCAGTCTTCATGCTTTAGCAGGAAAGAACTTGCACCAATTACTCCTACAGCTAGTAGCATGAGGTCTTCCTTTACAGAAACAAATTTGGCTCTGTGAAATTACAATGACAAAACGATTTATTCCAGCAATAGTAATAATGCTGTACAAAGTTATTTAGATATATCAAAGCAATATGATTAAACAGTTGATTATTTTTAAAGCATTTCTCTTATTACATTCACCCCCTTTTTAATTAAAAGGTATGTTTTGAAGACCTCTGCTTATGATGGCTAAAATGGTTATAACATTAAACTAAAACAGCACATTTCTCACAAGCCCATTGTATTCAGTGGGGCCCACTCTTTGGTAAATAGATATTGCTTACACACCAAAAGAAGGAGCTATTTTTCAACAAAACAACATATTCTGAGATGAGGGTTGCTGCATTAAGACTGACCATCAATACAATAAAACAGATATTTTTCTCTACATTTCTCCTATTAGATTGAATATATTAGGCAACAGTACTGAATCATGCTGTATTTTGCTGGCAGATAACAATGAAGAGGTGAATTTAATGTTTTTATTTCCCAAAAAATAAACATTAACAAAATTCAGTGCTGTGTATAATTAAATAATAGCAAAATGCCAGCAATCCTACCAGCATGAGAAAAAATTGTATTTTTTCCAATTTCAGTGTATTGTGCTAGTGTGTTGGAAATGTAACATTTGGGAATAAAAGGATTTCTTAAGAAAATATGCAAATTTGATAAATCAGTGAAACATTTCTGTAATTACAAAAAATGACCCCAGATTCTAAAAGGTTATTTGAAATGTTAAAAGGCAAGTGAAAGGATCCAAAATGAAAGTTAAAAGTTAACTTTAATGCAGGGGTCCCCAACTTTGGGGGCACTAGGGACGGTTCCGTGGAGAGAAGCTTTTCTGCGGAAATATTTATTCAGTTTAATGACCTTTTAAGCCATTTTTCAATTCTTTTACTTTAGTCTACAATAGCTCATCCCAGTGGTCTCTAAAACAAAGTAATTACCGTATATCCTTCCAGTAACTCCTCCAGGTCATATGCAATAATTTATCATAGGGAATACTTAGGTATATTTAAAGTTCAAAACTATCCCAAGTAAAGGATTTCCTTAAGTTGAGAATTGCCCATATTTAAACATTCTGCAGATGGAAAGATTAATATGATCCAAAGAAAAATCAGAAAGGTGTTCACATAAATGAAGCTAGATTTTATCAGGACAGCACTGTTTACAAACATATCTCTGTTAAAATCTGCTAGTGGAAATCTAATCCAGATTTTCTTGATATATAAAGTTCTTTCTCCATTTGTGCTATATACACAACTTCCAAGTTTTGATTTTCCTTTACAGCACACATTTATTGTTAGCTTGCTTCTTTCCAGAACTTACAGTTGAAGTTCACTTGGTGAGGAGTTTTCTATTGAAGACTTCAGCAAGGTATCATAAATATTGTTCCGCAATAAATATGATAAACTCAATAAATGTTTGCACACTTCATGCAGCTCTTTTGTCAGATGTAAATAGCCATTGTATCCTAGTATGGGGGGAAACCCAAGAATTAAATGTTGCAGGGAAGAGAGTGAGTTTCTATAAGGTGTAAGAATCTGTCTCCTTGATCTTAGTATCTGAGCTATCGATACATTTGGTTCCCCCCGCCTCTTGATTCTGCCTGTTTCAATACTTGTCATTTAGATAGCTCCATATCCAAGGCAGGTCTAGAACTCACCATTTCCTGCTTTCTAGCCTTGTGCCTTAACCACTACACCAAATTGTTTCTCAAATTATAAGAACCCACAAAACGTCATTATATCTGTGATGCCTGTGATGAAGGTTGAGAATGATCACTGATCCACAGCATTTTATTAAAACATTTTGCTTTCTAACCACCAAGAGCAAAAAAACAAAACAAAAAGACAAAGAAATAATAGTATTCCTAAGAACAACAAGGACATGTTGATCATTGGTAACAAGAAGAAAATGTGTGGCCACTGCCTTCCCCTGAGATGTTCTGTAAATTGTCAGTTTATCCTACTTCTCTAGGATGTGACTTAAAAGATTTTTTTTAATAGCAAAAGTTGACTACCTGCTGCCACCTACTGTAGAACCTAAGCAATAAAAAGATTAGCAATTTAAATGTGGCTGCTCAACTAAGAGGGATAGATAAATCAGCATCATTATCAATATTTTTTACTAGCAGGGCAAAGCTGTTTCATAGACTACATTGTTTCCTGGGTTTACCTAAAACTTCTAGGAGAACTTCAACATAGGCAAGCGGAACTGGAACATTGACTTGAAAATGCAGAGCTTCCAAAATAGCTAGTTCTGATTCTAATAATTCTTCTGTAGTATATGAGAAACCCAAAGATTTCAGAAACTTCAGAACCATTTTGTTATTAACAATCTGTGTAAAAGAAATAAGAACATTACATCCAAAATGTCAGTTTTGCTTCACCATAGCGTACTATGTTTTGTTGGAATGGGTTGGGTTGTATATTTTTAAACCAACATGAATCATAATGATACTAATAAGCTGCCCAATTAATTGACATTTTTGTTTACACTGCTAATGGTTTATATTTATTTATATATCAAATTTCTTAACCACCCCATCACCCTCATAGTTGATAGTTCATCACTGTGAAAGCCAACTCTATATACAGTATTTCATATATCTCATTCACTACTAACCCAAGCTATTTATGAATAAATTGCTTAGCAATTTATAACATCTATTTTCATCTTCTGATCAGATTGTCTAGCAAGAAACAATTATATTTTTCCCAAATGCACATGTGCACTTAACTCTTCTTTTTCTCTCATTGAGAAAGTCCACAAGATGGCTCAGAAACAAAAGAAAAAAGAACGAAAGTTATATAATACTGTATTATTTATTATTTATTATTTATTTATTTATTATTTGGATTTGTATACTGCCCCTCTCCCGAAGGACTCGGGGCAGTGTACAGGGCAATTAAAACACTATATACAACACATAATATATAAAAATTAAAATAAATTAAACAAGTAGCCCTGAACAATAAAACACATTCTAAAATTTAAAATTTTAAATCTAAAATCCCAGTCCCTCAGTCCAGGCCGGCAAGTTCAAATAGCCAAGTCTTCAGGTTGCGGCGGAAAGAGCGAAGGTCGGGAGCCATCCGGAGCTCAACAGGGAGCTGATTCCAGAGGGCAGGCGCGCCCACAGAGAATGCTCTCCCCCTGGGGGCCACCAGTCGACATTCCCTGACCGACGGCACCCTGAGGAGGCCCTCTCTGTGGGAGCACACAGGACGATGGGAAGTTAACGCCGGCAAAAGATACTCCCGTAAATAACCCGGACCCATGCCATTTAGGGCTTTATAGGTCATCACCAGCACCTTGAATCTCACCCAGAAGACAACTGGAAGCCAATGCAGCTCGCGGAGCAGAGGTGTTACATGGGAGTATCGGGAGACCCCCATCACAACTCGCGCGGCCTCATTCTGCACCAGCTGGAGCCTCCGAGTGGTATTCAAGGGCAGCCCCATGTAGAGAGTGTTGCAGTAGTCTAAACAGGAGGTCACGAGCTCATGAGTGACTGTGCGTAGGGCATCTCGGTCCAAGTAGGGCCGCAACTGGCGCACCAGGCGAACCTGGGCAAAAGCCCCCCTGGTCACAGCTCCTATATGATCTTCAAAACTGAGCTGTGAATCGAGGACACCCAAGTTGCAAGCCCTATCTACGGGGGGTAACACCTCACCCCCTATAAAGATGGAATAGAATGGACAACCCAAGATGCCAGTATGCACAGCCACTCGGTCTTGTCGGGATTTAGACGAAGTCTGTTTCTCCCCATCCAGACCCTCACCGCCTCCAGGCAATGGGACATCACGGAGAGGACATCACTGGGTTGATCTGGGGTGGAAATAAAAAGCTGGGTATCATCAGCATACTGATGATACCCCACCCCAAAACCACAAATGACCTCACCCAGCGGCTTCATGTAGATGTTGAACAGGAGGGGCGAGAGAACCGACCCCTGAGGAACTCCACAAACGAGAGGCCTCGAGGCCGACCTCTGTCCCCCTGCCAACAGCGACTGCGAACGACCCAGGAGGTAGGAGAACCACTGTAAAACAGTGCCACCCACTCCCAACCCCCTGAGGCGCCGCAGTAGAATACCATGGTCGATGGTATCAAAAGCCGCTGAGAGGTCTAATAGGACTAGGACAGAGGAGCAACCCCTGTCCCGAGCCCGCCAGAGATCATTCACCAGCGCGACCAATGCCGTCTCCGTGCTGTGCCCAGGCCTGAAACCCGATTGGTATGGGTCCAGATAATCAGTTTCCTCCAGGAACAGAGGAAGCTGACGCGCCACCACGCTCTCAACAACCTTCGCCAAAAAACGAAGGTTGGAGACTGGACGATAGTTATTTAAAACAGTCGGGTCCAGGGCAGGCTTTTTGAGGAGGGGTCTCACCACCACCTCCTTCAAGGCAGCGGGGAAGACACCCTCCTTCAAAGAAGCAGTTATTACTACCTGGAACCAGCCTCGTGTCCCCTCCCGAGCTGCAAAAACCAGCTAGGAGGGGCACGGGTCCAATAAACAAGTGGTGGAACTCAGCTTCCCCATGATCCTGTCCACTTCTTCCGGAGTCACAGGATCGAATTCTTCCCAAGTAATATTCCCAAGACCGCTCGATTCCCCATAGTCAGACTCTGCCCAGTCGGAGTCCAAGCCGGCCCGAATCTGAGCGATTTTATCCGCCAGATATTGACTGAATTCCTCGGCATGACCCTGCAGGGGCTCCTCCCTCACCTCCTGATTCAGGAGGGAGAGAGTCACCTCAAATAGGGCAGCCGGGCAATTATATGCGGACGCGATGAGGGCAGCGAAGTAATTAGACTTCGCTGCCTCCATCGCTGCGAGATAAGACCTCGTGAAGGTTCTTAATCGCAATCGATCAGACTCAGACCGGCTGGACCTCCAACAGCTCTCTAGGCTCCGTCTCCGACGCTTCATCTCCTGGAGCTCCACAGAAAACCATGGTGCCCGCCGGGATCTGCGCCGGGTCAGGGGCCGCATGGGAACAATGCGGTCGAGTGCCTCCGTGGCCGCCCTTTCCCAGGCTTCCACTAAGGCATAGACCGGGCTGTGAGCGAAGGTGGCAGGCACAGATCCAAGCACCTCCTGGAACCATTCAGGGTCCATTAGGCGCCTGGGATGGAACCACCTGGTCGGTTCCGTAACCCCGCAACAGGGGAGGGCGAAGCGGAAGGCCAGCCGCAGGAGGTAATGATCGGTCCATGACAGGGGTGTAATAGCTGGAGATCCCCCTCCCAGATCATCAAGCCACCGTCCAGATAGAAAAATAAGATCGAGTGTGTGACCCCCCCCATGAGTCGGGCCCTGAATTACCTGGGTCAGGTCCATGGCCGTCATGGAGGCCATAAACTCCCAAGCCAACCCCGACGAACCTCCCAGGGACGGCAGGTTGAAGTCCCCCAGAACCATAGGTCTGGGGAACTCAACCGCCAACCTAGAGAGGGTGTCAAGGAGCTTGGGCAGGGCTGCTGCTACACAGGTAGGCGAAAGATACGCCAGCAACAAGCTCAACTGAGCCCCAGGGCCAAATCTCAGGAGGAGCGACTCACACCCGAATATCTGAGTAATGGTAGCCTCCCGCGGACACAAGGTCTCCCTTACAACCACCGCAACACCCCCACCCCTTCCCTGAGCCCGAGGCTGGTGAAGCACACGGAAACCTGGTGGGCAAAGTTCAGTCAGAGGGACACCTCCCTCTGGGCCCAACCAGGTCTCAGCAATGCAAGCCAGATTATTCAAGGCAAATCTTGAATCTCCTTACTTTGTAATGAAAGCAAAGCTTGCTGGCAAGTTGAATGCAAGAGACTAAACGCAGCATATATGTGCCCTCCATTTGTACTTTCATTGAGGCCCAACCGCTGTCTTCTTCCTTTCCTGGAGTCAAATTAGAGAACTCTTCTAAAAATTTAAGCATATATCTAAAAATACAAAAACATAAATAACATATCTAGAGAAAAGAACAGGTACGTACTTGAAATTTGCTTTACAGTTTACAAAAACAAATATCAAAACCATGTAACCACACTGATTTTACGGAGCAGAAACTATTCCAAAGATCATGAAACAATGTACGAAACAGGTAGAATAAGCTTTAGGACCTTCACCAGCCCCTCAAGAGTCAAACTGTCTATTAGGTCTTTCCTGAGTTTTCTCATGGTGCAATATGTTCACAATTGGATATTAACTGAGATAACTAAAATGGCACAAAATGTTGTTTAAATACTCCAGACTTATTCTCAGGCAAAGTTTTATTAAAAAAAAGAGCTGGGAAAGAAGTATACAAGGAATGAAAACTCTTGTAATGTAAACTGTATCTGAGATTGTATTTGAGGACTGAATGTATTTTTCGTGATGTCCACAAATTCTGCCTCTGACTGACTTTGGGACTTTGCTACTGAAAGCCGGTCTATCATTAAAGACCTTTGGACTTGTAACTGTAGCTAAGGTATTCCCCTCAAACAATCCTTTGTGATTTTAAAAAGGAAGAGTATATATTTTATTTTATTTATTTATTTTATTAAATTTATATACCGCCCTTTCCCGAAGGACTCAGGGCGGTTTACAGGGTATTTTAAAATCAAACCAATACAAAATACAAAAGTTAAAAGACAATTAAAAAAAGATTAAATTATCCCTAAAAATAAAAACCCCAGTTAAAAATTCTCAGCCTGGGCTGGAGAGCTCAAAGAGGCAGGTCTTCAGGTCCCGGCGGAATGAACGAAGGTCAGGGGCAGTCCTGAGCTCCACGGGCAGCTGGTTCCAGAGGGCAGGCGCACCCACTGAGAAGGCCCTCCCCCTGGGTGTTATCCGCCGGCAATCTTTTACCGGCGGCACCCTGAGAAGACCCTCCCTGTGTGAGCGCACTGGACGAAGGGAACTTGATGCTGACAGCAGGTGTTCCCTCAAATAACCCAGACCCATGCCATTCAGGGCTTTATAGGTCATCACCAGCACCTTGAATCTCACCCAGAGGGCAACCGGAAGCCAATGCAGCTCGCAGAGTAGAGGTGTTACATGGGAGTATCGGGAAACCCCCATCACAACTCGCGCGGCCGCATTCTGCACCAGTTGAAGCCTCCGAGTGGTCCTCAAGGGCAGCCCCATGTAGAGAGCGTTGCAGTAGTCTAAACAGGAGGTCACGAACGCATGAGTGACTGTGCGTAGGGCATCTCGGTCCAGATAGGGTCGCAACTGGTGCACCAGGCGAACCTGGGAAAAAGCCCCCCTGGTCACGGCTACTATATGGTCTTCAAAATTGAGCCGTGAGTCCAGGAGGACGCCCAAGTTGCGAGCCCTATCAATGGGGGGGTAACACCTCACCCCCCATCGTTAAAGATGGAATAGTTTGGTTAACCCGAGATGCCGATATGCACAGCCACTCAGTCTTGGCAGGATTGAGATGAAGCCTGTTTCTCCCCATCCAGACCTGGACCGCCTCCAGGCAACGGGACATCATGGCGAGGGCATCGCTGGGTTGGTTCGGGGTGGAGAAAAAAAGTTGGGTATCATCAGCGTACTGATGATACCTCACCCTGAAACCACGAATGACCTCACCCAGCGGCTTCATGTAGATGTTGAACAGGAGGGGCGAGAGAACCAACCCCTGAGGGACTCCACAAATGAGAGGCCTCGGGGTGGATCTCTGCCCTCCCGTCAACACCGACTGCGAGTGGCCCAGGAGATAGGAGGAGAACCACCGTAAAACGGTGCCTCCCACTCCCAGCCCCCTGAGCCGCAGTAGGATACCATGGTCGATGGTATCGAAAGCCGCTGAGAGATTTAATAGGTCTAGGACAGAGGAGCAACCCCTGTCCCGAGCCCGCCAGAGATCATTCACCAGCGCGACCAATGCCATCTCCGTGCTGTGCCCGGGCCTGAAACCCGATTGGTACGGGTCCAGATAATCAGTTTCCTCCAGGAACAGAGGAAGCTGACGCGCCACCACGCTCTCAACAACCTTCGCCAAAAAGCGAAGGTTGGAGACTGGATGATAGTTATTTAAAACAGCCGGGTCCAGGGCAGGCTTTTTGAGGAGGGGTCTCACCACCACCTCCTTCAAGGCGGCAGGGAAGACACCCTCCTTCAAAGAAGCTGTTATTACTACCTGGAACCAGCCTCGTGTCCCCTCCCGAGCCGCATAAACCAGCCAGGAGGGGCACGGATCCAACAAACAGGTGGTGGAGCTCAGCCTCCCCATGATCCTGTCCACATCATCAGGGGAAACAGGATCAAACTCAGTCCAGATGACATGCTCAAGACCGTCCGATTCCTCCACGTCAGACTCCGCCCAGTCAGAGTCCAAGCCGGCCCAGATCTGAGCGATTTTGTCCGTCAGATGATGACTAAACTCCTCGGCCCGTCCCTGTAAAGGATCCTCCCTCACCTCCTGGTTAAGAAGGGAGCGAGTCACCCTAAACAGGGCGGCCAGGCGATTATCTGCGGACACGATGAGGGCGGCGAAGTAATTAGCCCTCGCCTTCCTCATCACAGCAAGATAAGACCTTATAAAGGTTCTTAGCTGCAATCGGTCAGATTTGGAACGGCTGGACCTCCAACCGCTCTCTAGACCGTCTCCGACGCTTCATCTCCCGGAGCTCCGCAGAAAACCATGGAACCCAACGGGATCTGCGCCGGGTCAGAGGTCACAAGGGTACAACACAGTTGAGTGCCTCAGTGGCCACCTTTTCCCAGGCATCAACCAAGGCATCAACTGGGCTGTGAGTGAGGGCGATGGGTATAGACCCAAGCGCCATCTGGAACCGTTCAGGGTCCATTAGGCACCTGGGGCGGAACCATCTAGTTGGTTCCGCCGCCCAGCAGCGGGGGGTGCATAACGGAAGACCAGCCACAGGAGATGATGGTCGGACCATGACAGGGGGGTAACAACCGGTAAACCCCTTCCCAAATCATCCAACCACTGTCCAGACAGGAACACCAGGTCGAGAGTGTGTCCCCCCACATGAGTCGGGCCTTGAATTACCTGGGTCAGGTCCATGGCTGTCATGGAAGCCATGAACTCCCGGGCTAGCTCCGATGACCCTCCCAGTGAAGGCAGGTTGAAGTCACCCAGCACTATGAGCTTGGGGAACTCCACCGCCAACCCTGAGAGGGTGTCGAGCAGCTCGGGCAGAGCTGTTGCCACACAGCTGGGCACCAGGTATGTAAGCAACAAGCTCATCTGAACCCGAGAACCACATCTCAGGAGGAGGGACTCACTCCTGCCAATCTGGACAATGGTGGTCTCCCGCAGGCATAAAGTCTCCCTGATAACCACCGCCACCCCGCCGCCCCTACCCTGAGCCCGTGGCTGGTGTAGCACACGGAAACCTGGGGGGCATAACTCGATCAGAGGGACCCCTCCCTCTGAGCCCAACCAGGTTTCTGTAATGCATTTTAGTTTTTTTTATTTATAGGTTAATGCTTTGACTTGGCTGTTCTAACTACATCAACAAAGCAATAAAAGTATAAGTTACAGGAAATAAAACCTTAACCTTAAGCGTCTCAGGGGATTGGGAGTGGGAGGCACGGTTCTTCAGTGGTTCTCCTATCTCATGGGACGTTCGCAGTCGGTATTGGCAGGGGGGGCAGAGGTCGAGCTCGAGGCCTCTCACTTGTGGAGTTCCTCAGGGGTCGGTCCTCTTGCCTCTCCTGTTCAACATCTACATGAAACCGCTGGGTGAGATCATTCGTGGTTTTGGAGTTGGGTATCATCAGTATGCTGATGATACCCAGCTTTTTATTTCGACCCCAAACCACCTCAGTGATGCCCTCGATGTGATGTCCTGTTGCCTGGAAGCAGTTCGGGTCTGGATGGGGAGGAACAGGCTTCAACTCAACCCTGACAAGACTGAGTGGTTGTGCGTACCGGCATCTCGGGATATTCAGAACATTCCATCTCTTTCTATGGTGGGTGAGTTATTACCCCCCGTAGATAGGGCTCGCAACTTGGGAGTCCTCCTAGATTCACAGCTTTCTTTGGAAGACCACATAATAGCTGTGACTAGGGGAGCCTTTGCCCAGGTTCGCCTGGTGCGCCAATTGCGGCCCTATCTAGACCGGGATGCCCTGCGTACGGTCACTCATGTGCTCGTGACCTCTCGTTTAGACTACTGCAATGCTCTCTACACGGGGCTGCCCTTGAGGACCACTCGGAGGCTCCAACTGGTACAGAATGCAGCTGCGAGAGTTGTGTTGGGAGTCTCCCGATACTCCCATGTTACACCTCTGCTCCGTGAGCTGCATTGGCTCCCAGTTGTCCTCCGGGTGAGATTCAAGGTGCTGGTAATGGTTTTCAAAGCCCTACATGGCATGGGTCCGGAGTACCTTAGGAATCACCTGCTACCGGCGTCAACTTCCCTCCGCCCAGTGCGCTCCCACAGAGAGGGTCTCCTAAGGGTGCCGCCGTTTGGAGAATGCCATCTGGTGGCTCCCAGGGGGAGGGCGTTCTCTGTGGGCATGCCTGACCTATGGAACCGTTTACCAGTTGAGCTCCGGATGGCTCCCGACCTTTGCTCCTTCCGACGTGACCTAAAAACCTATCTGTTTGAGCAATCCGCTCTGGTCTGACAGGTTTTGTTTTAATTATTGTTTTAATGTAACTTATCTTCTGCATTTGGGCATTAGGGTTTAATTTGTTTTCAATTTCTGTATTTGTGCATTTTGATATTTATGTCACTGTTCACCGCCCTGAGTCCTTGGGGAGAAGGGCGGTATACAAATCAAATAAAATAAATAAATAAATACTTAGAGGGAAATCCCACAAAAGGAATATTGTTTACTCTGCGGTAAGCATATAAACTAATAGTTCTCTCCTAATAACTGTCAAAGAGAAAATAAAGAAATACCTTTCAAATATCTCTATTGCTTGATACGTGGCTGATTCACTTAGATTCCACTTCCCAGCTAAAAGAAAAACAAATTCTGACAGAGACACAAGAGAAAACGATCATAGTTAGAAGCTCTTCTAAAATGTCTTTCAGAATTTCATCTCAGTTTAGAGAACCTGTTAAGGCCAATTTTTACCTACTATCTGTGTGTCTTTGAAGCAGCCTGCCTCATCGCACAGCTCACTCAAATACCGCTCATTCTCCATAGCCATGTGAAGGAAAGTATCTTGGATAATTCCAGGGGTCACTACTCCAAAGATAGGTTCTGAATACTGGTATCGGGCTGATACCTGTACAGGTAAGCCCATCCTAACAGTATTGTTAATACTCTGAAAAAATAGTAATTTATTATTAAACAATAATTGATTGCTTCCAAAAGTTCCTTCCAACTGTTAATAAGAAATATAACGATGGTTAAAACAGATTATAGTGGCATCTATCATATTAAGATCTTATATACTGATATTTTTATGTTAATGCTGTTTGTTTAAACTGCTTAGATTTAACAGTATTGAAGTGGCATAAAAGCATCAAAAATAAAAACAATTCAATATAAACTTTATGAAAGGCCCAAGAAGGTAATTTAGAAATGAAAAGATAAAACTAGTCTTTGAAGTTCCAGTTGCTAAAATTCCTAAATGCATCTATGACTGAAGATTAATTGATGGGTGAAAAAGAAGAAAAGGGCACCCTGGGTACCGAAGCAGTACCATGATATGGTTAAATGTCTATGGAGATTCTCAGTCATTCAGGTCATAGTTATCCCAAAGGTGCTTTTTTCACGAGGCAACTGGACTTTTTTGTTTTATTTTGAAGATGTTTTGCTGGTCATCCAAGAAGCTTCTTCAGCTCTGACTAGATCACAGCTGTCAAACTCGCTGTCACATGATATGTCGTGACGTATCGTGACTTTTTTCACATTGCCGGAGCTAGGGTGGGCGCGGCCTCCACATGATGCAACTGGCCTGTGGGCTGGCAGTTTGATGCACCTAGATGGTGGGGAATAGAAGGATTTATATTCCTTGCAGACAGCTGCTCATTTGCATTTTTTTAAAGAAAAAGGTTTATCTGTGTCCTCAGGGTCACCTGAGTAGCGCAAATGGGTGTGGAGCCTTCTTAGAACTGCAAAATGGACTGTGTTGTAGACAGGAGATAGATGATGTTGGATCCCTCCCCCTTTGTTGAGAGAGGGCTGTTCAATTCAAACCCGTAGTTCTCTCTGTCCAAAATGTGGACTTGGCTGTTTTCAAGAGTGGCCTTTTGTCTTTTAAATGCAGATGGATTGCTGAATCTTGTCCTAATGGGTTCCTTTTATGCTGTGCCATGAGTTTATGAAGTGGTTGTTTTGTTTCCCCAATGTACAGATCTGCACATGGCTCACTGCATTATACTGCATATACCAGTTTGTGTCTGGGTGATTTAACCGTGGGATGGACAAGCTTCTGCCTTAGTGTATTCATGGGTTTGAAGTGTGCACTTGTATTGGCTGAAGATCCTCTTGAGCTTTTCCGATATTCCTACAATGTATGGAATGACAATGTTGTTTTGTTTATTGTTTTCTTCTTTGTTATGAAAGAGCTCCTGCTGAGTCCTTTCTGGGATTTGTTGAAGGCCCACTTGGGATAGCCACACATTCTGAGGGCTTCCTTGATGTGTTTTAGTTCTTTTTCTTTCCCATCTTTGCTAGCAGGCAGACCTTCAGCTCTGAGGTGTAGGGTTCTGATAACTCCCATTTTGTGCTCCATTGGATGGTGAAAATCAAAATGTAAGTATTGATCAATGTGTGGGGGTTTTCTGTAAACTTCAATATTAAGGCTTCTGTCTTCTTTAATGTATATTACACAGTCCAGGGAGGCCAGACTATTTTTCTTAACACCTTCCCCTGTGAATTTGATGTATCTATCGACAGAGCTGATGTGTTTGGTGTTTGCTTCCAATTCCTGTGTTTTCATTTTGACCCAAGTATCATCCACATATCTATACCAGTGAGTGGGTGGAATTCCTGTGAAGGAGTTTAGGGCTTTGGTTTCTACCTCTTCCATATAGAGATTGGCTACAATGGGGGACACAGGTGAACCCATGGTGCAGCCGTGTTTCTGTCTGTAGAAACCTTCATTGTTTCCAGAACCTGCATCCCAGAACCTGAAAACACGAGAGGCCTTACCCTGAATGTCAGGGGGCGATGGCTATCAGCATTGATCAGAGAGTAAAGTAGGGGAAACCCTCACCCCCTAGAGGCTATGGAGGTGGTGGCTAAAATGTAAATGGGAGCAGCAGCCATAATGGGGATCCTGCAAGGAGATCCAGGGGGAATGCCCGAGACTAGGCAATGGCGTGGCTCAGCAAAAATGCAAGGCATCCTGCCAGGTGCGAAGTTTGACGGAGACTCTCAATAGCTTGGGTTCTTCCTAACTCATGTCCTTACCTACATGCAAGAGTCATACTTTTCTGAGAGGATAGCTAAGGCAGGACCTTACACATGTGCAAATCTGTACATTGGGGAAACAAAACAACCACTTCATAAACATATTGCATAACATAGGAGAACAAACCCATTAGGACAAGATTCAGCAATCCATCTGCATTTAAAAGACAAAAGGCCACTCTTTTGAAAACAGCCAAGTCCACCTTTTGGACAGAGAACTTCTGGTTTGAAAGAGGGGTCAAAGAGGCCATCTATGCCAAAACTGAACAGCCCTCTCTCAACAGAGGGGGAGGGATACAATATCATCTATCTCCTGTCTACAATATAGTCCATTCTGCAGTTCCAAGAAGGCTCCACACCCATTTGCACTACTCAGGTGACCCTGAGGACATAGATAACCTCCAAATGGGCCCAACGATCCTCTGAAAGAATGCAAATGACCAGCTCTCTGCAAGGAGTATAAATCCTTCCATTCCCATCCAGTCAGAGCTGACAAGCAAAACCTCTTCAAAGAAAAACAAGAAAGTCCAGTGAAAAACCACCTTTGGGATCACGATATGGCTAGTAATATATTTCATATAAGCCTATCTTTAGAAAATTAACAACAACCTTATTTAAAAAGTCCCTCTTTGTTTAAGGGGACAACAGGAAATACGTTCAGAATTGTACCATTAAATTGCTAAACTCAATTAGAACGTGTAGACATAGAGTATATTAAATACCTAGTCAAGGAAAGAAAAACTATGCTTCTCCAAGTTTTTAACCTTCGCTTTGAAGGGCAGAAAAAAGATACATAATTAATTTAAGGTTAAACTCTTCAATTCCTCACCTATCATACCGTGTCATAAAGTTTATATGTTACTCCTCCCCTTTTACTTAGCGTTTGCCCTCACCAAAGATGGCAAAAAAAGTGTAACCGCCCCAGTAACTGTCGGGTTCTTTTTTAAAATGGCTGACGTCGTAATAAGCGTAGGTCACAGCCCTCACTAAAAATGGCTGCGCAGGCCTCACTGTCTTTTGGAGTTGATATCTACTTTCTTGCCAAGGTCCTGGGAAAGATGTCGGCGCCGCAACAAGGAGAGGAGTTTTCGCGCGTGCCGCCAATGAATGCCAAGGCTCAAAGGATGGCACCCGTTGGATTTAACCCAGGGCCAGGCATGGGGATGGTTCGGCGAGGGATGAACGCTCGCAACAACGCCATAGCTCTCGGGCTAGGAGTTGCCGCCGCAGGAATCTGTATCCTTTGGTAATCTGAGCGTCATGGCTGTCCGAAAGGGAAAAGCGTGTTGTGGGCCAGTTCCGTTGTTTGCGTCCCTGGGCTTTAGTAATCTTTTCTTGTTCTTGCGAGTCTCCGTAAGTCCACAGAAGCAGGTTTAAAATCAGGGGCGAGAGCGGAAATTCAGATGTTTTCTATTGTATGGCAAGCAGAACCTTGCGCCCTGCAGACCTACTAGACATGGAATGTTTGTTATTCTAGTTCTCTCCCTGATTTTATGAGGTGTGGGGGGGATCAAGATTGCCCTATTTTGCCTTAGTTTTATTCTTGCAGTTACAACAACGCAAGAAATGACTGGCTGACGATTACTCTTCCAGTGCCCTGGTCCAGGTTCTCAAAAGCCAAAACTTATTCACTATACCATCTGAAACTGAAATTTAGCAAGTTTGGGAGACGCCAGATTTTTTTCACAGTGAGTTGCATGAAACAGGAAGTTTCCTTGTATGTTTTTGTTCATAGCTATTGGGAATCAAAATGCATTGCTCCTAGCAACATTCCAACCTATTTCCTGGATCCAGATGGCTGAGAGTTTTGAGCTAGAATTTGCAGGTATCGAGATATTTTTCTGCCTGTTCAAGGTTATAAGAGGGGTTTTGAAATGTAAGCATTTATTTAACCACATTTTTGTGGTCCTTTCTCCAGAATATGGGGCCCATCATTTGTTCATGCAGAATGAGGTGGACATTGTGTTTCTTTGTTAAAGCACTTCTGACATTTTTTTTTCTAGGAGAGGTAAATTTTGAAAGACAAATGGTATTATCTTTCTTAATTTCTCCAGACTTTTCCTTTGCATCCAGTTTAGCGCAGAGATAGTGTCATGGTGTAATGCCTCTTGATTGGTGGTGGAAATGACTGAGTTTTATTTAGTAGGGGCTAGTAACATGCATAATGTAATCTTTTTCCTGAGCTTTCATGTGCAGATGCCTACACCATGTATGCTTTCTCCCAAGATGTCTTGCTGAATGAAGTAGAAACAGAGGCTGAAATCATCCGAGCACAGGCAGCAAAGACCTCATCAGATTGAGGTTGAAAAAACTGAAGAATTACCCATTTTAGATGTTGAAAGTCAACATTCTTCTTTGTGCACTGAGATTAATTGAGGATAAGTTATACAACTACTCTAAGGACAACACCCTGCATTTCAAATTGTTCACTGATAACATATATTGCCATGTCTAAGCTATAAAAGCTATTTAACCCTTTTATCTGCTTTGTGAAACTCCAATAAACAAACTCAGTGGAGGATAATTGTGTGTGAGAAGTTGTTTTAGGGTAGAACTCCAAACTGCCTGAGGAAGAAGGCTCAGAAGTTTTCTGGTCTGAGTTATGTTTTAAAATACATTTTCTATCTGAAAGAAGATAATGATTTATTTTCCAGTAGTATAGGTGAACTCTTTGTGCTCCTCATATACATGTAATTTACCAGGGTATCAGTCTTTATCAACATATATTTATTAGAACTATAAACTTCAAAGGGGTATTTTATTTTCTTGGTGCTTTGGCGAAGAATACTCCTTCAAAGATGTTTATGAAGTAAATGACTCCTACTGTCATACCTTTGGTTTATATTCTGTAGTTCCCTCCACCCACCTCCCTCAGCTAGAACAAACACAAAATGCCTCAATAAGGTTACCAATGTTGCCTCCACAGTGCAAAACACTGTTAACCAGGTCAAATTCTAAATTCCTTATGAAGACCAAACATTTATAAACATGACAGGAAGCAAAACTGTAATAAGAATCTTGTTCAAAGGATTGATTTTTAAATATTTTAAAAATTCTTACTTGGAATTGTAGGCTTTGAATATATCTTTGAAGACTATTGGCCTAAAACATACGTTACAATTATATTTGAATTGTTCTTTTTTCAGCAGCTGACTGTGTAACTTTTTAATCATTTTTTAAAACTTTAAATCTTTAAAAATTGGTAATTAATAGCAAAGAAATAAATATTTTATTAGCTGTCCTGAAACTCTCACCACCCATCTTAAGTAATCTGTTTAGAGTATGAAAGGTAGATACAAAGATATGGAATAGATACAAAGCCAGATTGTGCCCAGAAAAACTTCTGTGGATATCAGCACAAAAAGTATTTTATTGATGAGAAATAATAGGCAAAACACAAACGGTTAATTTACTGCAAGATACTAAAGTTTTGTCAATTCTAAAATGAAACCAAGAGAAGAACTGATAGCAGAAGGATATAATAGTAATTCTCTTATTTACAATTATTAGAAAAGTATGTAAGAAATTATGATTTTGAACACTGATTAATTTGAAATAGAATTCTGTACAAATATGAACATGTAATTACTGAAATGTATAAACATTTACTGAAATTTGAAACAAAAAGAGAATGTATGATAAAGGTGGACAGAGGTGTGTGGCAAGCCCCACTCTCTTGACCTTTCAGAAAGTTATGAAAATGTAACCCTGGCCTTGCTTGGGATGCACAGAACAGCATGCAGCCTTAGGGCTGGTTAGCACCCTGAAAGCCTTCCCTGCTTTTTAATTAATTTTTAACATTGATTTTTATTCATCCTTGCCTCTTACATTTTGTATAGTTTTTATGTTTTAATATTTTATCTGTACACTGCTTCAGTGACTGTGAAGGAGATGGGTACTTTCAACGTTTTTGGTTATAATATCTAGATGGAAGCTATTCACAACTTCACAATCCCTTTCCTAATCAATGCCCGTATTGGACCCAATCGTCTTGATTAGAAGGTGGTTTTTTTTTTAACCAAAATCTGAATTTATTACATTTTTTATACCGAATTGCATGCCAATTTAATCCTTGCCTCTAAATGTTTGCTGCAATCTACAGTCTCTTTGATTGAATCATCTAAAATTATAAATAATATATAATAAATAAATAAATTATATCAATTCATTGAAAGTTAAATTAAAAATACTATCCTTTGGAAATGTTCTATTTAAAACTAGTTATTGTTAAGACTTCTTTTCATTGAAACGTTTTTTTTGTGCTTTGATAATTCTATTAAAATACCTCATCATGTAGACAGTTTGCTCAGGATGATTTTGAAAGTTATAAACAGTGTCTACCGAATCCCACATTATACATATATTTGTTGTTACTTTAGATGAGTAAGCCAATTTAACTTTCCAGAAAATTTGTCTTGTAATGTTAGATTAACTGGTCTATATTTCCTTGTTCTCTTCTTAACCCCCAAAAGATAAGACATCTTTTTTAAAAAGATGTCTTCTAGCACAGAGGTTGCACTTGAGATTACAGTATGTTAGGCTTGAAAACAGACTAAAACCAGCTTGTTTAATTATCCAACTGCCCAACTATTAATTTGATTTATTCTTTTAATGAGTTTAATATTAAATCAATATTGAAGGATCCTAAAAATATATATATTTGCATCCATTATTGTTGCTTTAAATTCTTTTTGTTGTTTAACTACCAAAAGGAAATATAGGCACTCCCTTACTTACGAACTTTTGAGTTACAAACTTTTACCAATACAAACCAGTCCATGACTCCAGCCTTGAAGATTCTAGAAAACAGGTTAGTTTATGGCATGCTGTGAGCCTCCCATCAAGAAGGTGGCAGTACCCCACTCTTGAGCAGGAGCATGTTTGGTAGGCTCACTGAGCCTTGACTGAGCGGAGCAGGGATGGGCATGAACATGCCTGAAACAGGTTCCAAACACCCCAGGAGAGAAGAGAATTGCTGAAGCATTAAAAAGTTGTCTCAACCTGAATGCTGACACAGGAGGAGGGTCTTATCAGAGAAGAAAAATTGTGTGCATTCTTGGAGAGACTTGCGGCATGAGAATGGGCCTTGGAGCTGGGAGTCTTCCACTCCTGGGAAGCTCCCACTAAATGTGCTCCTGCTTATCCCTGTGGAGAATTAAATGGTGTGGGCTACCTACCATTGTTTGTATGGTCAAGACCAAACAGTGTGCACCTCACCCTTTTGCTTATGGGTTTTGCTGGTTACCTTGCTGGCAGCAATTCCCCAGTGAGGGTCCCAGTGGCCTGTGGGATGACTGGCTTGCCCTCACTCCAGTGCTGAAGTCTGAGCAAGTCAGTGAGCAGTACGAGAAAGCTAAGATGCTCGCTGTTCCTTAAAGGGCATTAAGAGTTAGGGTTAGTTTGCAATCAGTCAGGTGAAGAAGAAATGTAACAACATTTTTTAATACTTGGATGAACTTGTGAAAAAGGCACTTAGCAATAGCCTCTTGGAACACAATCTGTTCATAAGTTCGGGACTGTAGTTTTTTCTGTAATAGCTACCATGATATTCATTAAGGGGTTCTGGCTACTTGGACTTAAAGGTACTTTGCTTACCCTCAGCCTATTTAGGATTTAGCAAGAGCATATACGGGATCACAATTCTATAAATGTAGAACAAAAAACAGGCAAGTCTCTTAAAATGTAGCCTTTTCAGTTCAGATTTGAAGATTGATCCTCATGATAGCTTAGGCTAGTAAGGTCAACCAAGGTATGACTAATATATAATTTCTATTGAAAATCTCCAGGGAAGTAGTACAATGTTTAAATAAGATAATTCTATTATCACACATAATTAGTGCTAGCATACTAATATTTTTCCGATATTACAAATACGTTAGTCACATTTAATTTTTAACAGCCTTGCAAATCATATTAAAATACTTCGGAGCATCAAAAGTAACAATATTTAATAAAGCTCAGAACATCTGAAAGCCCCTTTTCAAAGAAAGTGACTTCAGGAAGTGGGATTTCAGGGGTAGGTATGGCAAATGAAAGATGGCTCTGCCAAAGCAGAGCCAAAGATCTTTGCCAAAGGAATTGGTAAGTTGATTCCTTGGAATTTCTCTGGATAAAGAGAGCATGCCACAGTTACTAAGTGAATCACTGCATTTATTAAATTAGTAAAAAGAGCCTTGGTGGAGCAGTGGGCTAATGCCTCCTTAAGTAACACCAGCTGCCTGCAATTAGTGCAGGTTCGCATCCCACCAGGCTCAAGGTTGACTCAGCCTTCCATCTTTCCGAGGTAGGTAAAATGAGGACCCAGATTGTTGGGGGCAATTAAGCTGACTTTGTAATAATGCCGCTTGGGGTGTGTGTGAAAGCCCTAATAAGCAGGCATATACATAGAATGAAGGCTACTGCTAAGCTTGTAAGCCGCCCTGAGTCTTCGGAGAAGGGCGGGATATAAATGGAATTAAAATAAAAAAAAATAAAAAATAAAAACATGGTTGTTAAGTGAAACTGCTTCCCACTAACCTTGTCAAAAGGTTGCAAAAGGTGATCATGTGACCCTAGGACACAACAACCCATCATAAATATGAGTCAGTTGCAAAGTGTCCAAATTTTGATCACATTTATTTATTTTATTTTATTTTATTAGATTTATATACCGCCCTTTCCCGAAGGACTCAGGGCGGTTTACAGGGCATTTTAAAATCACATCAATACAAAATACAAAAGTTAAAAGACAATTAAAAAGATTAAATTATCCCTGAAAATAGAACCCCAGTTAAAATTCTCAGCCTGGGCCAGAGAGCTCAAAGAGCCAAGTCTTCAGGTCCCGGCGGAATGAACGCAGGTCAGGGGCAGTCCTGAGCTCCACGGGCAGCTGGTTCCAGAGGGCAGGTGCACCCACAGAGAAGGCCCTCCCCCTGGGTGTTATCTGCCAGCAATCTTTTACCGGCGGCACCCTGAGAAGACCCACCCTGTGCGAGCACACTGGACGAGGGGAACTTGATGCTGGCAGCAGGTGTTCCCTCAAATATCCCAGACCCAAGCCATTTAGGGCTTTATAGGTCATTACCAGCACCTTGAATCTCAGCCGGAGGGCAACCGGAAGCCAATGCAGCTCACGGAGTAGAGGTGTTCATGGGAGTATCGGGAAACCCCCATCACAACTCGCGCGGCCGCATTCTGCACCAGTTGAAGCCTCCGAGTGGTCCTCAAGGGCAGCCCCATGTAGAGAGCGTTGCAGTAGTCTAAACGGGAGGTCACGAGCGCATGAGTGACTGTGCGTAGGGCATCTCGGTCCAGGTAGGGTCGCAACTGGCGCACCAGGCGAACCTGGGCAAAAGCCCCCCTGGTCACGGCTCCTATGTGATCTTCGAAATTGAGCCGTGAGTCCAGGAGGACACCCAAGTTGTGAGCCCTATCAACGGGGGGTAACACCTCACCCCCCATCGTTAAAGGTGGAATAGTTTGGTTAGCCCGAGATGCCGATACGAAAAGCCACTCAGTCTTGGCAGGATTGAGACGAAGCCTGTTTCTCCCCATCCAGACCTGGACCGCCTACAGGCAACGGGACATCACATGACCATGAAGGTGCTGCAACAATCCTAAATTTGGAAAAGTATGGGAAATGGTCTTATGTCACTTTTTCTAGTGCCATTTTAACATCAAATAGTCACTAAACAAAGGGTTGTGAGTCAAGGACTACCTGTATGTTCAAAATATATTATTGAAGAAACATCAGATGTAGAACAAATGTTATTTGACAAGATAACAGATGGTATCAAAAGGTTGGCCCCCAACCTTTTGGACACCAGGAACCGGTTCCGTGGGAAAAGATTTTTCCGAGGACTGGAAGGGGTGTGACTTTGTGCACAGCCTGCATCCCATGCAAGCGCAGATGGGGGCTTCACTCATTTGCGTGGCCCTTTTCTGATGCACTACAGACCAGTGCCAGTCCCCAGATGGGGGTTGGGGACTCTTGATTTAGAAAGATTTCACTGATTCTACAAAAGAAATTAAAGTGTGAAATTTAAAAGGGAAATGCAAATGACAAACCAAGAGAATGACTTACCGGTAGATAATTTTTCCCACCTAGAGTTTCAGAAAAGGTAGGGTGGAATGTATCTATGAAGAGGAGGGGAGGGGTTGGATTACAGAAAAGCAGCAGATTCCTTCGAAGGAGGGAACACCTTTGAAGAAGGGGGGGGCAAGACAAGAAACATCCACCACAGAGCTGGATTGTGGGAAGAGGAAATGATTTAGGATAGCCAGCCTCTAGAATCTCCCAAGATATACCGTATCCATCAGTTTAGGGTAGGTTTACTCTGGCAAAAATCTGCCTATACAGTGTAAGCAAATAAAGAATTGAACTTTGGCCGTTTTGTTTTGTGTTGTTTTGGGGCTAGGCCTGGCAAGGTTTGAAAATCTTGTGTGATGGGACAAAGAAGAAATGAAGAGAAATCAAATCCTACAATATTTGAACAAACTAAAGATTAAGACTGTTAGAAGTAAAAGGAAGGAATATAAAGATGGATTTCTTTGAAACAATTAAAATAAGATACATTGTTACTTCTAGCTATCCTTTATGGATTTTCTGGTGAAACTGGGACTGAAAAGATCATGCTTTATGGAATAGATAACAGAGGGATATCTTGGTTATATTTTTGCAAGATCCAAAAAACAATATAGAATATTTGCTGAGATAATTAATTGTTTAGAATATTAGTGGTGTTTAAAATAAACAGAAAACAACAATGCTTATTAGGAATATGACCTCTCAGGACTATGATATATTGATTTAAAAATCTGGTTTTAAGGTTGAGAAAAAGGTGAAATATTTGGGGGTTATATTGACAAATACAAACAAAATTGTTTCAAAATAACTATGTGCCTCTTTGGAATGATATCAAAAGGGATTTATTAAGATGGGATAAATTGCATTTATCATTGTGGGATAGAATTTCTGTAATTAAGATGAATGTTTTATCAAAGGTGTTTCAGATGTTACCAATACTTGCAACTGATACTCCTTTTAAACAATGGCAGAGGGATATTTCAAAGTTCATATGGCAAGGGAAAAAACCAAGAACTAGATATAAACTTTTGCAAGATGCTAAGGAGGAGGTTTGGGTCTGATGGATTTGAAATTGTATTTTGATGTTGCTGTTTGGTCTGGCTAAAAGAGTGGATAAACTTCCAAAATATTTAAAAGGTCATGAATTAAGATTTAGCTGGCATGGTCACCAATTGTATGACAAAGTAAAGTAAATATTCATTTTAATAACCATTTTGTTAGGCATGCCACCCTAAGAGTTTGGAATAAATATATAACAAGTCTTTCTGTAAAGTTGCCTCTCTGTATGTTGCCCCAGAGAGGCAGCTTTTTTAAGAAAAGAAATGGTGGTAAAGCCAGACTGGTGGACTTATGCTCAAATAATATCTTTTAACTTTGGTGATTGTATTCTTAAGTCTAAGGAGGAGTTAGAATCAGAAGAAAGTGATTGCAATTGGTTTACATATTTACAATTGAAAGATTTAAAGCAGAAAAAGAGTTATGGGTTTGATTTGTGAAAAACAAACTGGAAATCCTACTGTGCGGTAGTCATGAATATATTATTGCTAAATTTTACAAATTGTTATTGAATTTGAATTTGGAGAATGAACGTGTAAAGCACTGCATGATTCAGTGGGCAAGGAATTTTGGATATAATGTCATGCTTGAACAATGAGAAAATGTGGACGAAAAGTTTAAAATTTATATTAAATTATAAATTAAAAGAAAATTGTTATAAGATGTATTGTTGGTATTTAACACCAGATAAGTTGTCAAGAAAGTATAAAGTTATTTCATATGAATGTTGGAAATGTAAAAGTAAAGAAGGGACCTTTTATGACTTTTGGTGGACATGTGACAAAGCAAAGAAATATTGGAGTAGGATTGATAGCTTAATACAGAAGATTGTAAAAGTGAATATGAAGATAAAACTAGGAACTTTTGGGGGGGGGTTCAGTGGAAAAAGACTTTGGGGAAAAATGGAATTTTGATGCTATATATGTTGATGGCAGCAAGATTACTTTTATGCACAAAAATGGAAAGACAGTTTGATTGGCTGCAGGAGTTGATGGGAGTTAGCAGGGATGGCTAAACTGACTGCTTTGGAGGCTTCTGGTTTGTCACATGGCCACCATGGACAGCTGGGAGACTTGCTCACTCTCCCCCGTTCAGTTTCGGATTGCTGGGGGCCCCTGAAAAGGGCCGAAAGTCGCCCTGAAGAGGGGATTTTAGCCCTCCCTCTAGAAACAGTGGTGATTGAATATACAAGGGACCTTTTTTTGAAAACATTGAAAAAATAATCTGATCCCAATTGGAACTTTATTTCCTAAAGCTTGTGGATTAAAAGATTTTTGATTATCTACTTTTTATCTTCTATTTTTATTTGAAAGTCTGGGTTTTTCCTCTTAAAACAGAAGAAAAAAACCAAAAGGATTGGAATAACTTTTGAGATTTAAAGGAATTCCTTAAACTGCGGAGTGACATCTTGTGGCTAAACCTGAAATTGCAATTTATTATTCTTAAAGAAAAGAGACTTGGATGATAGTTCAGAAAATAAGATTCACGTGACCTTGAACACCAGCTGTGAGAGTTTTAGCTCTGTTTTTTATTTACTGGGGGTGGAATGTAAAAGATTTCAATTCAACTCATCACTATGGAAGACCAGGAACAGACCTTTTCTATGGAAGAAATGCAAAAACAAATTTCTGCTATATTGAAAATAACTTACCAAACTTACCCAACTTTTCTTGCAGCTGGTGATGAAATAAGAGCTTTCCGGAAAAAAATCAGAAAGTGTCTTAGATATGAAATCTCAAGCTTTGACTATAACTAAAAACCTATCTATACAGAATACAACAGAAAAAAAAAGAATAATTAAATATTATCACAGAAGATCTAACTGCCCAACAAGTACAGATAATAGAAAATTCAGAAAGAAATCTGATAACTTGGATGGAGGAAAAAACCTGCTATATAAATCAGAAGGAATTTGAAGATCAAGAAGAGAAACAGATGGAAGGAAAGTTAAACAGTTTAGGACAGCTACGTCAAGAGGAAAAAATAAAGAGATGATGGTTTGATGTCACCTCTTTATATTTATCTTTTGTTCTTTTTCTTCATTTTTCTTTTTCTTTGCACTTTTTACTCCTTTTCTCTATTCTCTTTTCTTTAAGTTTAGCTAGATTTTACTATTGTAATCAACATTCTTAATAAAAATTATATAAGGGTGACTTCAGAAAGTAGAAAAACAAACTTGACGTTTAATATTTAGTATTTAGATGAGCCTGTACTTCTCCCCCCCTTCAAATGGCAAAAAATCAAAAATTCTTATTGCACAAATCCCTAGCCCTGAATTGCTGAAGTTTTTTTTTTTTTATTAAGCAGAATTCTTGCAGGCTTTGGCAGTTCATTTCCAGCCAATAAACTTTTTGATGTGCTACTTTGACAACCGTATTGTTGCTCTTATTGTTTCTTACATGTTTGGAGTAAGTGAATCATTAAACCAGCAATTGACTAGAATCCAGACAAGGCATTTATCAAATGCATATTTCTTTAAAGCTCAAAGAAAGGAATTTTCCCTTTTGTAGAAAATCTATCCTATATTATTTGTTTGCAATTCAGATTTAAACAGCAAGATTTTCCCCTATTAGAATTCTAGAATATTTCCAAGTCTAGAATGATCAAGAGCTAATTAGGGGAATTGTAGCTTAACCTTCTAATACTACTTCTCCAGAGTGCCCAGTAGTCTATTTATATGAACCAAACAAGCAGGAGTGAACCCAATAACACTCTACCACATTCTTGTAAACTACCTAAATAGTTGAAATGTGTGACAGTTCCTGCTTGTTGCTTTCATTCAGATATCTCCCATTGCAAATTTCATCCATTTGTCTTTGTTTCTGTTAGATTCTCTCCTCTGCTTATAAAGAGTTTTGATCATGAGATTGTTCCTCTTTGGTATATCCGAGCTACGGTAGTTTTTATAAATGCATTTCTTTTACTGTGGAATGTGCCTTTTGCATCAATTATTAAAATAATTTTATTGGAAATGGGGGCAGCAAGAAAAAGTAGAATACAATGTTTTCTTGTCAGTATTGAGAAGAGGTGCATTTTATGGTTCTTTCTCTTTTACTCCCTTGGAAGTTCTGCTGATGATAACGGAGTTGAATTCATCTCTATCACTCTACTATTACCATAAATTTGCTGCTTTTGTGCACATTTATGTATTTATAACACCAAGGACTAGAAATCTTCCAACACAATTTTTGTTTTTGTTTTTTGCCTCTATCAATAATGCTGATGTGCAGAACTGGAAATCAAGAGAGGGTTTAGTAGGTGGGATGACCTCTCAATGCAGGAATGCAGCCTCCCTTGCTCTGTGAGAGAGGGATTCAAAACACCTTCTAGATCCCAGAGTACTAGCTTCCTAATAAATATTTTATTGTGCTAGTGCCTGTCTTATTAACAGAAATACTTGGGGGAAGATAGGAATCAATGCCATGATTTCCTACTTGCAACACTTCCTTGTTTTTTCACTACCTGCTTCCCATTTTTTGAATCTAAATGGAGGAAAAAGGAATAGCTCTCCTAAAAGCTCTTGGCCTGAACACAACCTCAATGGGGAGCTTGGAATATAATAGTAAGTATTGTACAGGGAAGTGGGGAGGAAGGGTCAAAGAATCTGGACTGTTTTTCTCTGAATTATGTTTATTTATTTTCATTAAGTTCACATTTTTTATTTTGGCCAGGTTGATGTTGCCTTATGGAATATCAGCTTTCCTTTCAAAGCCTGTCTTTATATATTACGGTAGATGTACAAAGCCTCATGTACAAGGCTTTCACTCCAAAGTGCAGATACTCTTGTAAGAAAAGTTGAACCTCAATCAAGGCAATTTTTTCCAAAAGTGCAGAGGAGATCAAGTAGATTGCCACTGCTGTTGGGGCTCAACTTGCAGCTGAAGTAATGAGGAGAGGACCTATTTCGTTTAAGACTAAGGCATAGTCATTTCCCATAAGACAGCTGTTTAAAGATTTAGAGAAGCTTGAGGTGGCTTTGGGAATTAAGGAGAGTGACTAAGATCTATTCTAGGTCTTGATCTCCCTCTTATCAAGGCACTTAGACCTATAAAGCTTGAAGCATAAGGATTCCACTCCAGAGCATGAAAGATCCCATGGGGCTTTCTTTGCTTCTATTTTAATTGCATTCCTTTATAAGGCAGAAGCAGCAGAAAAGCATGCACATCTTGGCATTTTCATGAGAAATCCTCCCAAATCGCAGGGGCTCAGCATCCTTTGGCATATCTGAAGCTTAGAAACTCAGTAGCACTGCAGTGTTATCATCCTTATTTGTTTGGTGCAGATACAATTCTCAGAGGTATCAATTCTGTTCCTTTTATCAAGATATCTTTGCCATACTGAATAAGAGTGACTGCCCTTATAGTCAGAGCAAAAGGCATATGTTGCAGAAGGCCTTTTCATTCCATCCTTTTGAGGATGGGCAGCAGGCTGAGGTAGAATCCACAAAAGTATCCACCAATGGTCTGGTTACTGAAGAAATAAAAAATAATTTGTGAGAACAATGAATTTTAAATAGCACACATTGGATGTCTACTGTATTGCTGGTTGATAAAATGGTCTTACTTAATGTGCTAAGCCATAAAATGCATCATTTTTGTAGAGGTTATAATAAGATCATCCTTATTACTCAGCTATTACTATACTTCAACTCATAACATGCCTTGCTATTGATATTGCTGGCTAGGGCTGAGCTAATAGAAGTTTTAATTCTGGAGTGTCACAAGTGGTTCACTTCTGGATTCACATGATATTTGAATCTTATTATATGGTTTAATAGATTTGATTTAGCACAATATCTGTGTGGTTTATTTCATTTATCAAATTTATACAGCTGCCCATCTCAATGATGTGACTGGGTGGTGTATAATAAAACTAATAAAACATTTTTTAAATAACCATTAAGAACTATTAACCTAAAACTTTTAAATAATAATTAAAACAATGAACTTAAAATGCATCAAATCCCACATGCATTACCGTATTTTCTGGCGTATAAGATGACTTTTTAACCCATGAAAATCACCTCAAAGGTTGGGGGGGTCGTCTTATACACCCAGTCGTCTTATACGCTGGAAAATCAGCGAGCCCAGGAAGGCACGCCCTCCCCTCTCACTGTGTAGGAAGCAGGGCAGGCTGGCGTCTGGCGGGAGCCGGCAGGGCAGTCCTGCGCATGTGCGCGCTCCCCGGCTGTTAAGGAGCACTCCTTAGCAGCTGGGGAGTGCGCGCGTGTGCAGGACTGCCCTGCCAGCTCCCGCCCGACGCTCTTCCCTCTTGAGGCAGCATCGCTCCCCAGCTCCTAAGGAGTCCTCGGAGATGCTGCCTCCAGAGGGAAGGACTGCCCTGCCGGCTCCTGCCCGACGCCGGACGGCTCCGCCGATGCTGCTTCAAGAGGGAAGAGCGTGAGGCGCCTGCCATGGCTCTTGAGGCAGCATCCCCGAGGACTCCTTAGGAGCCGGGGAGTGATGCTGCCTCAAGAGGGAAGAGCGTTGGGCGGGAGCCGGCAGGGCAGTCCTGCACACGCGTGCACTCCCCGGCTGCTAAGGAGTGCTCCTTAACAGCCGGGGAGCGTGCGCGTGCGCAGGACTGCCCTGCCGCCTCCCGCCAGATGCCAGCCTGCCCTGCTTCCTCCACAGTGAGAAGGGAGGGCGTGCCTTCCCGGGCTCGCTGATTTTCCGGCGTATAAGACGAAAAATCTTGAAAATCATCTCAAAAGTTGGGGGGTCGTCTTATACGCCCAGTCGTCTTATACGCCAAAAAATACGGTATTTCATGGGCTCCGTTATTGTAGGGTCCCCAAGCCTGCTGAAAAAAAAATACTTTTAAAGAGATTTCTGGATTGCCAATAGGGTTTAATCTAATCTTGCCTTGAGGGAATGATACTCCAAACTGCTATGGGTGCTATGGCAGAAAAGGCTTGTTGCTGGGGTGCCATCAGATGGAACTATTTAGCAAATTGGACCCGTAACATGCCTTTCCTATCAGACCTAAATAGATGGCTAGATGTAACTTAGAAGAGGTATTATGTGTTATTTATTAACATGTGTCTAAGAAACCATAAAGGACGCGGTGGCTCAGTGGGTTAGGACGCTGAGCCTGTCGGTCAGAAGTTCGGCAGTTTGGCGGGTCGAATCCCGAGTGCCGCGTAACAGAGTGAGCGTCTGTTACTCGTCCCAGCTTCTGCCAACCTAGCAGTTCGAAAGCACGTAAAAATGCAAGTAGAAAAATAGGGACCACTACGGTGGGAAGGTAACAGTGTTCCGTGCGCCTTTGGCGTCTAGTCATGCTGGCCACATGACCACGGAGACGTCCTTGGACAAGTGCTGGCTCTTCGGCTTTGAAACGGAGGTGAGCACCGGCCCCTAGAGTGCGGGGGAACCTTTACCTTTACCTTAAGAAACCATGCATAGTACAGTACATTCAATCAAGAAAGTCTAAGGAAGATTTATATAATGGCATGATTTCTTTAGCCAGAATTTCAAGCTCCTATTCTATGCTACAGAAGCTGCCTTTTGCAATTGACTGACCAAAAAATAGAGAAAAATAATAAAAAATAAAACCGTACTCTGGGATTATAGAATTTAAACAGACAGAATAGGCTTAACAATTATTGAAAAGAAAAACAAGGAAGTCTGGATAATGGCTATGGCAATACTTGGAGACCGTAGAATAGAAGAGAAAGAACTGGAGAAAACCAGAAACTAACTGTAGACCTGCAAAACAGAATGACTGTGGCAAAAGAAAGCAAAGATACCAATAGTAATAGGCGCCTTAGGTGCAAAACCCTGGAGCACCACTTTAACACCAAAATTGCCAAAATCATCACCAGTCAGTAGCAAAAGGCAGCATTATTATTATTTTTTATCTCAACTTTTACATATAACTTAAGGCAACAAATATACCTGTAGATATAATGCCTAGGGAAAGATTGATCTAATTTCTTCAAACAAGAAAAAGGCAAGGTGGGTTCCACAAGACTTGCCTGCTCAACAGAGGCTAGTTAACTGCTGGCCTAGATCAAACATTCTCAAAACATTCTAGTGTTTCTCAAACTTGGCAAATTTAAGACACGTGGGCTTTAACTCCCAGAATTCCCAGCCAGCTGCTAGCCTAGTTCATTCCTTACCAGACATCCAATATCACTAGCAAACTTTACGCCTTTACTTTGTCGTTGTTCCTGGGAGGCAAGGCTGCTGCCACTCACAGAATTTCTCCTCATGATCCCTGCAGAGGTAATAATCACATTCATGAAAAGACAACTGTAATGTAAATCAATATATAAGTATAAAATAGATGGGAAGCTAACATTATTGTACAATATCACACACAATTACAATATGCATTTTATTTGCATTGGGACGGGGGGGGTGTTTTAAAAAAAATCTTTCCCACCCATCCATCGTACCAAAATCTTAATCAAGATGGTTTGTTTCTTCTAATATTAGAAACAAGGAAAGAGTTATTTTAATTACTGCAATGGGGTGAGTCGGGGTGGTTAAAATCTCCTCCCTTCTCAGGGATTTTATGTATCTGGAAGCAGGTAAGAGAATGAATGCCTGTACAATTTGTACTGTGAATGAGGCTAAAAAGTTGTATTTTGTCACTATTAAAGTGTTTTCACTGAGATCAGGCATGCAGTCCTGTTATTTCATTGAAACAGTTCTCCATAGATAGGTAGGTATTTATTTAAAATATAACAGGTTCTCAGTTTACAGATACCCAGGAAAAGCCTAGAGATTGTTAACAAAACAGCAGTGCTGAATAGTTTCCCACAAAACATTGAGCTGCTGTATATAGAATCAGGGTGGGGCATATTGTATGAGTTCTATATTCCTTCATCTGCCAAGGGCATTTTCCAAAGTGTCACAAGACATTTCTCATTTAAGTAGGCTTATTGAAATTTGCCTTACAACTAGATTAGTCAGTTAAGTCTGTAGCCATGGCTGTCCATTGCTTGCATGCACTTAGCACAGAGGTAAGAAAAGGCTTACCTTGGGGCTGCGCTGCGTCTGGGCGCTGTAGGCTGCTGCGCCTCAGGGGATTGAAGCTGCCCTTAGAGAGGCGGCGTTGGCGACTGGAAAGTATGGTGGCAGGTGATACAATTCCAGCAGGTGGCACCTTGCCAAGGCGGGCATAAAGCTCCTCTATTTCTTGTTTCTGCTGGGCCTGGAGCTTTTCCACTTCAGAGAGATGCCTGAGAGAAGGACAGAATGAAAGGGGATACTACTGAATGCAGTAGGGAAATTTTTTATTTACTGCCAAGTAGTACCAAAACTACTCACTTCTGGCGCAAGGCTTGTAGTTCAACCCAGACATCATCATCTTCTGTGCTGTCTGAATCATCACTACTGGGGTAGGAAGGGCTGTGTATATAATTCATCCAAACAATGTTGCCATGTGTGGGCTCTCCTTCCCCCTCTCCTTCTGCCACAGGAGTGGTGCCCTCCTCGCCTTCCTGCACAGGTGTTTCACCAGGAGATCCACTATCAGATTCAGAAGTACTTGAGATGTCAGGTCCATTGCCTTTGGGGGAAGATTCTGATGGGATATTCCGTGTGGGTGTCACCTGGAAACGCCCCAGGATTTGTGGCTTGGGGTCTCCTGGTAAAGAGAAACAAAGTATGAGGAAGAGCTGTAGGCAAATCTTCCTGTGGTATTTTTCAGTTGGCAACTTTTAAGATATATGAACATACACTCTTAGAATTCTCATCTAGATGTTACAGCTACCAGCCATTGCTCAAAGAATATCTTGAAGCTCAAGCAATGCTACTTAAAGTCACTGGACAACCTATGTAAGCTCTTCTCCCATGTGGGATGTGGAGAGGCTCACAGTATGTCTCCTTGTATGAAGTATCAAAAGGAACAAGAAGAAAGACTTTGTTATGGTCATAGACCCCATAGTTCCATGAAATCTATGGCCCGAAACAAGTAACAGAGAGCCAAGCAAAGGAAATAGAGTTGGAACTTTTGCCTCCCATTTCATTTGATTGATGCCCTGGCTGTGGCTCATTTTGAAAGCTGGTGAAAGGCCACGGCTTATATGGTGCTTATATACATGTTTCCATAAGAGTGGTAAACCTTCCCTGTAAAGTAAGACAATCAAGGTTTCAATGAGAGGGATACATCTGGAGCTCAGTTGTGGTGTCAAACAAAATCAAAATGAAAGCAAAAGGACTAGCTCGGGTCCTCTTCTCCCTCTCTCTTTTTACCATGCCTTGGAGAGCAGAAAAGCAGGAAAGTATGTTTTTAGAACTTTTCCACCATTCCACAAGTCTGCTGAGTACAGCAGCAGCCTTATGCTACCTGCAGCAACACAAAAACTAGCCATTGAGTCAAGTGATACTGGAAGAGAAAGGCACCAGGGAAGGCTTCTCAGGGACTGGAAGGGACAATCTTGCAGCCTGCAATGACCAATATTTACCAGTCAGACTACCCATTAAGGTCACTTAACCACATCAACAAAATGCAATCAAGCATGTGAAGTGGTTTTGCACAATTTGCAACTGTTGGATGGTACTGTCTTAGGAAGGGAACACAGTTTTATATCACTATAGCTAAGAATAATTTAAGCCTAGCTTGTAGCAATATTTGTAGAAGGTAGTGGCGTGTCAAAATTTGCAAGATGGCAGATGTAGCATTGTGATGCAAACCTTGCCCCTTTTGAACATGTATGCATCATCACATCTGGCACTGTGCTGATTTTGAGCTATCCACTATGGATGCTGCTTTGAGTCATGGCTTTTCACGACAGCAACCTGTAGAGGGTTCCAGATTTCCTGTTCCAATTCTTCTGAAACACTTCTTACCTTCAATGATGGTTGTGTATTCAGTAGAGGAACCATTGGAAGTAGATAGATCTGATATGGTTAATTGTGATCTGGACCAGGAAGAAACAGGAGCTACCTGTGGAGAAAGGGAAATAAATCAGCAGAAATCTTTCTATTTTTGGTCCATTCACCATGCAGTGGAATTCCAGTTTGTTTCTTCAAGAGATGTTTGTGTTATCCATTGATAATTCATTAAATCAGAGGATTAGCCTGGTATTCAGGCACTGCTAAAATAATGTACATCTGATCGTAATATGGAGAAGCTGCTACAATTAGGAATTCTCAATCAGTATTTAACTGAGGTTCCTATGGAGTTGAGATAAAGCTTCCAAGGAGTGTTCCTCTATTATAATAAAAAATCCCCATGCCCATTGTTAAAATTGCTAGCTTTTGATGACTAAATATAATACAAGCATTCACTATTCCCTAAAATGAACAAAATTCCATGTAGCAATGTTCCCATTTATGTTCACCCATCTTAATTAAATAATACATTTCAACAGTATCTTAGAACTGAGGCATGAGGATACAAGAGAGCCTCTTGTTTTCCCTCATCTATAGTCACACAAGATACTTACTGGATGGTTCTCAGAATTCCCGGCAATTGAGGTGACTGGAGATGGCTTAAAGCCTGGAGACACCACTGGCCCCAACATTCCATTGGCTAAGTGAACTGGTTTGGGGGAAGACACTAGCTCAGGATAGATAAAACGTACAGTAGTTGGGGTTGGTGGACATAGAACTGGTGGCTGTGGGACTGGAGAGGTATAGAGAGGCCCTGTCTGGGCAGTCCCTACAGATACTGCTGGGAGAAGTGACTGGGCCATACTCATCATAGCCAGAGAGAAGACATTGGCAAAGGAGTACAATGGGGAAGTAGAGGAAGGCCACATGGGGATAGGTGGTGCATGCACAGCAGTGCCAATGGATGGACCAATGGAAGTGCTTGCGGGTAATGTGGGGAGAACAGAATTTGGTGGTGAAATTGGTTGAGGGATGGGGACAAGGTAAGAGGGTGTTGTAGGAGTCCCTGGATACATATGGTAAGTTGGCCAGGTCTGTCCAGGTATACTGTTGACACCTGTAAGGAAAAAGGCACGTTGTCAGGTCAGTTGTCCTAGTAGCCAAGGAAGGGAAATCAGCTGTATCTCACTGGTTATGCATCATTGCAGAAAGTTTCCCCCTTGTTTGCAGAGCAAATGGGCCCTGTTCATTTTGTTCTTTCCTATCACCAATCAGCTTTATTTTCTAATTAATATTAAGTGGATCCCTTGCCCAATTTTTTTCCGTCAATGTCCATATTTTGCACCATGGGAACATAAAGTATGTGATGAATTTCGCATGGCAGCTTATATATTGATTTTGGATAACACCTTTTATTTCAAAAGGTTTAAAATATTTTTAAAAGAAATAGGGGGCTAAGAAAATAGTATAATATAGAGTGAGAGAGATGATGTATTGTGTTATATAATTCATTCAGATTTTTTCCACATTACTGGGATTAGTCTTGCCCCTGCCCAGATCACAAATAAGTAAACCATTTACAAGTTTTTTCAAATTCAAGAAAGCTAAAGTAAAGTTTCGTTCCTTCTGTTGTTGTTTTTAAAAAGCCTGGTTCATGTAGGATATTAGACTTCTCCAGATTATCCCTTTATTGTTGAATTATCTTATATCATTATGACCAGTACTACTTGCATGCAGTAACTTTTTCTCAGCTCAATCCACTCACAGAGTTGTTGTTGGGAAAGTTGGAAGGGGTGATATTATATACACCACCTTGGGTGGTACAACGTAGAGGCAGGAAGTAATAGTTGCCATCATCACTATCATCTTAGATATCTAGCCAATGTCTGGCATTTTACATCACTGGATAAAAATCCTTCAAGATAGCAAGCCTGGTTAGCTTCCCTAAATGCTATCTACGAAAATAGTATTTTATAACTAGAACTAACCACAGTTTTACCTGCAGATGTCATTGAGAGCAGTGGTTGCCCAATGTTTTGCGTAGTTGATGGGGGAAAGTTGGGGCTAAAGGGCTCATTCTCAGAAATTGCATCCACCACTGAAGTATGGATAGGTGATGACACAGGCTGTCCTGAATTATTGCAACCAAAATCTGTAAAAAGTTGAATACTTAGGATTCATATTTAGATCCTTTACTACAGATTAGCATCCCTTAATGAATATCCTTTAAGGCTGAGTCTTGCATCATTTCTAACTTTTACATTTGCTAAGTATTCATATTATTTTTGATAAGGTATAGCATTCAATCATGATGCCCTCTTTTCTCATCTTTTGACACACATTTATATTGTAAAGCAGCAGAAAGCAGAAAAACTCTGTTTCGATTTTTACTAAAACCATGAGAGTTGGCAATTGCAGCCTAATGTAAAAGTTATACACTTAGAATTAAATAATTCTGAGTTCACAAATATATTTGGTATACCCAAATTGAGTGGCGTTTATAGTGCTTCTGCATAAAAAATACTATCATTTATTCCAAGTATTCTTTGTTTCAGCAATACAATTAAAAAAAGATTGACAGCATATGAAAAAATATCATTCTTTTGTTAATTCCCAGGAATCTGTCTCCTGCTCTCCTGAACTTGTTTGAAAGTAATAGAATCCTAAGGGAAACTGTAATTCTCTGAATGTATCAATAGCTGGCTGTTAAATTTTGGAAAGATTTAACCTTCTATTCTTATAAATAACAAAGTCTAGCAGTAATATTATTTTGGGTTAAATTCTCAGAGAAGGACTTCAGTCCTATTTCTTCTCCTATTGCCTGTTAAGTTTCAGTATCTGATAGATCAGATCCAGTAAATGAAATAGCTTTTCAGGTAATAAGTGAAAAGTAATCTGGGTTGAGCAAATGTTACATTACATTACCAATAAGAGATGAGGATGAGGAGATGGAACACGAGAGGTCTTGCAGTGGCAACTCAGCCTAAAAGAAAACAGGAAAAAGGTAAAAAAAATCATTTAATAGATAATGAAATGAGGCCTCTCTGACCATGTGAAGAATGCTCTGTCCTTCTTAGCCATTATGATTTGGGATTAATGAAAAAAGACTCTTATTCAGTTTCCAGACAAATCTGAATTCTAGAACCTTTCTCAGTGACAAAGTACCTTAATGAAAGAGTCCTTAGCATTTTAAGATATTTTAGGATGAGTGAAGGAAAAGTCAAAGGAAAGATGGTTTATCTCTGAAGATCTGTTACTGTGCTCAGCTGATCAAAAAGATGAGGAGATACACCTGCTGCTCATTTGGAAAATAACAAAAATGAGCAAAGCATTTCTGGATGCTAAATAAATATTTTTTATCCTAATTCTCAATCAGCAAAGGCCTGAAACTCACTGAGAGAGCATTAGTAGCTGAAGTAGGAGATATACATTGCACATCAGGCTTGCCCACAGCCCCCTGTTCTTTGTTCAACTTATCCTTCTGGAGGAGTGCTTCTACACGCTGGATAATATCATGAATTCCCTGGATGAATCGTTCCTGTTCAGATTTCAGGATAAATTCCTTGGCAACCTGGAAAGCCAAAAGCATAGTCAAAACCAGAATTAAGGAGGTCACATCCTGCCCCCAGTTCCTACTGGTATAGATAATGTGAATAAAAGAAATCAATATCCATACCATGACAGCTGCGATTTCCTCAGGATTGTCTCCATCCAGGTCAAATTTGAAGGTGACCATCTTGTTATTATATGTTTGTAGTTGACACTCAACTACTTGATCGTTCTGATTTGGCATCTACAGAAATTGGGGGATTAGTGTTAGGGTTTCTGCTACCATAGCATGTGCAAGCAACACACACAGACACAGACACACACACACACACACACACAAACCCTGTGGCCAGATAGCGAATCCAGTCTTTTTGATGAGCTTAAAACTTTTCAAGGTTGAAAGATAGAAATTGCATGCCTTTTCCTTCTCTTTCCCTTCCACTACTTATTAGAACATGGGTGATTTGGAGAGGAATTATTCCTACCAGCATGTTAATCATATAAAAAGGTTTTTTCCTGCATACATTTACATGTATTTCTGCTGGGATATTTTAGAATAATACAACAAAGTAGATTGGAAGAAGCCTGATGCATGCCATTCAATTTACATAATTTTGTTATTTAGACTAAGAAAAGTCTCTACAGTAATATTCTGAATAATGCTATGATATTTGTATGATTGGTAAAAATTTTAAACATACCGGTACATACATAAAAGTTTTCTAAATTATGGAAATGCCATTGCTAAAAATGCTAAATTCCTCTGAAATGATTGTTTCTATATGCTAGAAAGGACCCTCTGAAAATCTGAAGGTCAGACAAAAATAAGTAGCTTTAAAGTACTGATCCCTCAGGCTAATTTCCTGAATTAATAAATGGGAAAATCCAGAGCTACCTGCCTAACTGAAGCTATAATGAGAATATTTGGAGGACATTCAAATAAGAAAGTAGGAGTCAGTAGGGTATAATGGTTAGTAACTGTGTAATGGCCTAGAAACCAGGAGCCTGACTTGTAGTCCCATCTTAGGCAACTCAGCTAGCTAGGTGACTTTCGGCCATTCACTCTCTCCTGGTTCAACCCACCTCACAAGGTTATTGTTGTGGGGAAAATAGAGGAAGGAATATTAGGTGTGTTCATCACCTTGAATTACTTATAAAGTAATAAAGGCAGGGTAAACATTTAATAATTAAAAGGTAATTTACTAGATGATCAAATCTTACAATAGCAGTTCTAAAAGGAGATATTTAGATTTTCATTTCAAATAAAATAATTGTAGAAAACTTGTTTTTTCCTGTTATTTACACATTTCTGTTCCTTGTATTGCAAAATAGTTCTTATATGTATATGTTAGAAGAGAGAGGAGATTCTAATCAGGACAGCAGGAACGTAAGTACATAATAGATTAAATAAGGTATTTCCTCTATTGATATAGCATGCATTACACTTCAATTCAACTCACTTCCACAAATTACTGGGGGTTTTTTGTTTAAAAATCAGTTTACAGGGCTAAGGCAGTTTGGCCCTAAATGCAGACTTTCAGGTATTTATGAAACAAATAATTCTCTATTATATGAAAAAGAAGTTGAGAGGTGAAAGGCATAATAAGAGAAAATATATGTTACTCACTAAAAATATTAATGGTGATTGTTGTTAACATTTTCCACATTCCCATATTTGATGGAAAAATAAATATTAAGTATAGCTTTATACCTTACCTTAATCAGTATTTAATTTCCTTGCTGCCTAATTGTAAATATCATTTGATCAAATAATGTTTTTCTCTTACACTTGAAAGATATATATAGTCATGTAACCAAGAAATCCAGGCAAATGTCTACCAAAGTCTGTGTGTAAACATATAGTACAAGGAATGAAATACAACTGCTTATCTATTAGTTTCTGAAATCTAATTCTTATTACACTGTACTCGATGAGGATATTGGTTAAAGGAAGATAAGGCTGGTAAGTCACTTTGGATCTTTCCCATTTGAACCTAAATGTGGCAACCTCCCTTTTCTACCATGTTCCCATTATTTCATCTTTGTATCCTCAGACCATGAATGAGTAAGATGGTCTTAAGTCATTCTTAGTGGTATCAGTGTTATTCTGATACCATCCATGCGGAACCTCAAATTATATTAAATCTATCAGGCTTTAACACTCATTGCCTTGGAGGGAATTGCAAGAATCAGCAAGAAGACAGCAAATGTCACAGTGGTTAATCTGGCTCTAGAATTGCTGGGTAGCAAATCAACATAGTAAAGGGAAAAGGCCATAAACAAATTATGCAACTTAATACTGTGTCCTCTCTTCATGATTTAAGAAAATGTACCCTGGTTCTAGATTGGATAGACATAATTAAATTTTATCCCAAATTGCTTGGTTCCAAATTTTCATATAGACCCAGCATGGAGTAATGATTAAGGCACTCAGTTAGAAACCAGAAGATGCGAGTTCTATCCCTGCCTTAGGCCCAAAGCCAGCTGGGTGACCTTGGAATGGTCATTCTCTCTCAGTCCTAGGAAGCAGGAAGTAGCAAACAACTTCTGAAATCTTGCCAAGGAAATTGCAGAGACTAGTGCAGGCAATCGCCAGGAGTCAATACGACGTATAGGCACTAAATATAATTCTCATGAACAAATAATGAGAAAGCTTTTGTTCTAGTATGCAAAACTATCACAGCAATACAGGTAGTCCTTGGCTTACTACAACAACGGAGCCCAAAATTTCTGTTGCTAAGTAAGAAATTTATTAAGTGAGTTTTACAACATTTCTTGCCACATTCATTAAGTGAATCAATGCAATTGTTCAGTTAGTAACACCATTGTTAAGTGAATCTAGCTTCCCCATTGATTTTGCTTGTCAGAAGGTTGCAAAAAGGAATCACATGACTCTGCAACCATCATAAATATGAACCAGTTACCAAGCATCCAAATGTAAATCACATGACCACAGGGATGCTGTAATGGTCATAAATATGAAAAATGGTCATAAGTAACTTTTTTGGTGCTGTTGTAACTTCAGGCAATCACTAAATGACCTGTTGTAAGTTGAGGACTACCTGTATTTGGGCTAGATTATGAACCTCACTGTACTCTCACTTCAAGACATTGTGACTACAATTACATTTAAGAAGCCCAGGATAGTTCCTGGTTCTGACAGTTGTCTGGATGAATGAATTACCTATGCATGTTTTTCTGTGTCTGTATACAGGTTTATATGTATGATGTATATATGACGTACATGTAATATATACCATGCCGTTTATATCTTAGGGCAATTATATTTTGAGGCCTGTTTAAATAGAATACCATTCCCCAGTTTCAATAATGGTAACATTACAATCTTTCTTAATCCTGGAAAATATGTTCTAGTTATAAATTTATTTTCCTTATTAAGTTGATTTTAACAGCTATAGTCCCATAAATTACAGAATACTGGACTTTTTGTGCATGAGGGATAGCCAAGTGGGTTCTACAACACAGAAAGAATGAATCTACAGATGATTTGTATTTGCATATTGTTATGTATTTATCAATGTTTGAATTAGTCATTTTGTTCTTTTTTCCTGACAAATGTGTAAAAAAGACAACTTTCTGGAGTTTTGTTTATGATTATAATTTTCCAGGCCTATGTTTTACTTTTTCCACTTTTAATATCACCTCACAATCTTAGTACAGCTATATCTACATAAATCCTTTTTCTACCATTGTCTGTTAATTAGTATTATTAAAACATAAGGCTGTTACAAGTGATAGCACTCACATTAGTAATGCGCAGACGAGATCGAGCACGACGGCGCAGCAGCCTTCCAGAGACTCGCTTGGCCAGGGACTTTGATCTGTCCTCACTTGCAGAGAGACCCTCATAGCCATCACTCAAGCCAGATGCCACATCAGATGTGTAACTATTCCCAGATGAGGAGGAGGAGGAGGAGGAGGAGGAGGAAACAAATTAGAAATGTGATCAGTTTGGATGTATCATAAAATTCATCTCACTTCCTGTCCTTTCTAAATTTCTTGTTTCAGGCAAAGTTGAGGCTTTCAAGAAATGGTCTTAATTTCTGCTGAGAGAGAATATGAACAAATTGTCCTCACCAAACTTTGTTTTGGCCAAAATGAAATTCCAATGAAGTCATTCTGTGAATGTGAGCATTTTCTTTCTCTAGGAGAATCTGCCTGTCATGTTCCTTGATCCTCTCTCTTTTTTTCTCCATTTAGTAACAGTTTGGGGAAAGCCCTTGAGAATAGTTTTGCTGTTTGTTGTGTATTCTAGATTTAGATCGATTGAGCCCCTTGGTGAAACAAATACCTTTTTTACTTTTCTTTTTGTTTCAGATAGCACTATCTGTTTGGACTGGGAAAATAAAATCAATAACTGGTAAACTTCAAATAGAGAGAGCAAGCTCAGACAGGCTACACCAGAGTTCTATTGTTGGTTAGCTTGGGCTCAGTAATGGCTATCAGAAGGTGCTCCATACAGCCCAATACATATTTGGCATCCCCAAATGGCAAAGACAAAGTTGTTGAATCATGGTGCATTGGAAGCTATTTAATGTATTTATTTAAGAACACTTATAAACCTGCCCAACTCACTCTCAGTGACTCTGGGTGGTTTACAAGGATAAAAAACCAATATAAAAACAACACGAAGCAATAAACCCCTACCCTCCTGGCAACAACAACCAGTCAATTAAATAAGCCACTTGATGGACTCCATCCTACTCTGGGTGCCCCACATTCACCAGGTCTTCAGAGCCTTGTAAAAGACTGTCAAAGTGGGGGCTAATGTTATCCCTGTGGGGATGATGTTCTAACTTATTTAGAAATTAACTGAAGTAGGGCTGTTGTGAAGACAAGCACTAGAGGGGGAAAGTCCGATACATAACACAAGTTTAAAAAGCACATTTTCCTGAGTAATCTCTATAGACGTTATCTTTATTCTAGGGAATTCAGCTTTATTTATCTCTGTGCAGTGTATGTTATGGTTCAGAAAAGAAAGCAAGCAACAAGATTTTGTTCACTCTACATTTTGAGTCATAGCCCATAGCAGCTAACCTGAAACTCTCCTACCTGTCGACAGGGGAAGAGATGTCACTGATGGAGACAGGATCCAGGCTCACAGCAATGGTCTGTGGATATAAAGAGGGAAAGGAAAGTTGCAATACCAAGCCAGTTCACCTTCTCTCCATGTCTAAGCCATATGCATTAGTGTCACCCAATGCAGCTGTGTATGCCAGAGACAGAATTTCCACTCACTGAAGCAAAGGAATGTTCCGAAACAGTTATTGGGCTAGAATGACTCTGCAGCTTGTCAGGCAACTCTACAAATCCAGAAGAACTTAAGTATCCATCAGTTTCACAATCAGCTGTGGAGGAAAAAGGAGAGAGGTAAAATAAGATTTGACTGCATCTAATCTGGTGGCCTTTTCCAGTTAATTGCCAATTTTGCCCAGCTTCTTTGAAAATGTCAGACCCCCCTCAAGGACAAACAGAGAGCAAAAAATCTCAGCGAAAACTGAGAGCAATACTTAAAAGTTGCAAGCTGAGGTTTTCAGGATGCTGTATTACACAGCCAAGTCATATTTCAAAATGCTTCTCTGTCAGGGAATTATAGAAACCGTGGTCCATTATACTGGAGGGCATTGGTTATATAGTCATTGGTTGAAGAGAGAGATAACAAAATGGGTGTGCTTACATGTGGCAGAGGAATAGTTAGGATGATACTGGAATGGCTGATGCTGATCAACCTCTGGCTCTTCTGGCTCTGGGGGAAAACTTGATCCAAGGGCAGAATCGGCAGACCCCGGTGTAGTGGGGGTTGAGGTCTGGACAGGACTGAGAGGCGAGGGGGAATCCAGGTCCAGCAAATGCAGGATATCAGGAGTCATTGCCAGAGATTGCTCCTGACGCTTCTGCTGTTCCTGAGCTTGTTTGGTCTTCTCACGCTGGCGCTTGATAGCAAGAACGCGCTCTCGCACAGCTTTGGCCACTGGCTTGTAGTCTGCCTCACACACAAAGCCTAAAACCACCTGCATGATGGGTCAGTCATATGGAGTAGGAAGGAGGGCAGAGCAGAAAGATAGAAAACAGAAGGACAGTCAGACATAGCCATACATCTTGCCGGCCATCTGCAGTACTGTCCTCAGAGCAGGCTCTCTTGTAGATGTGTAATTAAATTGTAGGGTTATAATCAATGTGTAATTAAATTGTAGGTGAGTGTGAGATAGGTCTGTGGTTAGATATATTTACACACAGAAATCTTTGGCAGTGTGAGCAATTCCTGAGCTATTAGCAGACAGCAAGTTAGGCTTATATTGATATTTCCAGAAAAATTTGCATTCAATGTGACATTGTAAGGGAACAGATAAAGACTAGATCTCAACTGTGATAATTCTCATGGGGCAGACTGCAGTGTGACAGAAATGATTGTGTGAAACTACTGTGATTTTAAAATACACATTTGAATAAATAATGATTATTCATATGTTAGGATATGATACTAACATCACAAGGGTTAATGGACAGCAACTTCCCTTAAAAGATGTACCATTCTTAGGACATGCTGGTACAAAGTGCAGACAGAAAAATTAAAGACAGAGATGGCTCTACTTTAAATCTCTTATTTATAAAACATTCTAACCTGGAAAGATTTGGAGAAATAGTAGAGAAATGAATGACAGTAAGGTGTACCATTTCTTGGGCAACTTCCTCAGCCACATCCTTATATAGCTCGAAGTAAAACTCCAAGGCATTGTTGTCCTTGTACTTTCCATGCAGTTTTTTAGTGTCATCCATCCGTAGCCAAAGCTTCAAAGTGGTCTTAATACCATCATCCTCTTCAGCTAGTTCAACGTGGACTCCTGTATCCTCATGGAAGAAGGAGTGGTCTAGAAGATCCTGGATGGTATATCTGCAGGGAAGATAGGGAAACAAGTTGAATTTAAACTATTCTGCAAAATGAAGGTAACAGAAAGTAAGTTTGGATTCACAGATTGTTATTTCAATATTACTTAAAAGAGATACCTAGGCCAGGATCTTCATACAGTAAGTATATGAACATCAATCTGTTCCATGCCTTTAACTACACAAACTTAAAATCTTCCAGTTATAAGCAGCATAGAAAAACAGCAAAATACAAAGTTCGGAGCATAAAGTTCAGTATGAGATTTAACTTGGCGGAAGGAAAAGAAAGGAAGCTATGATCCATACAGCCCCTTTTTTGTTAGATAGCCTGCTCACTATTCAGCCAGTTGTGAATGTCTGAAACTGTTGTTTGGGGCTCAAGAAAGCAGAAAGCAGACCAACCCATCCTACTATCTAACTGTCTCCATGACACTGCTGTCTCCTACAGTTTGTACAGGTAATCTCTGAAGTAGCATTAAAGAGTCTGAAAGTCTCAAATTCCAAGGGAATTTGAGATTTAGGCTGAGAGTACTTTAATTAGTGATCCAGTATTTTATGTCCACCCTGACGATAGGCATATCTCAAATTGCAATGCATTTGAACTACATGCTATTTTGAATCTTTGCATTGAGTTGTCTGCCTGGGAAAATTTTAAAAAAACTTTTCCCCCAATTTGGCTGTCAGGTTCTGCTAAGATTTTAAGTGATTTCTAAAACAAGAATACAAGTAGTTCTTGACTTACAACTACAACTACAAAATTTCTATTGCTAAGCAAGACAATTGTTAAATGAATTTTGCCCCATTTTACAATCTTTTTTGCCACAGATATTAAGTGATTCACTGCCGTTGTTAAGTTAATAACATGATTGTTAAGTAAACCTGGCTTCCCCATTGACTTTGTCAGATTGCAAAAAGTGATCAAGTAACCCTGGGATCTTGCAACTGTCATAAATGCATGTGACCATGGGGATGCTGTAACAGTTCTAAGTGTGATTTTTTTCACACTTACAACTGTTTTTCAGTGTTGTTGTAACTTCAAATGGTCACTAAACAAATGGTTGTAATTTGAGGACTACTGTATTATAAATAGGCAGTGAATTTTTTCTATCCATTCCTTATCTAGGTCTGCCCATAATTTCTACCCATATCTACTCAGATTACTTTTGATTACTTTACCAGATATTATGGAATTTTTAAAAGGGGTGCAATATGCACTTTTGCACCCACAGGCAGACATGCATGTACAAGCCACAAAACATCAACAATATTCATTGATTTAGCATAATCACATAAGCAACTATGCTGTTCCCTACCTTTCATTTTTGTTCATTCGGATACAACCTTCAATTATCTCCTTTAGTTCAGGCACCTTCACCTTGTAAAAACTGTTTGGTTTCATACCCTGTTTTGAGAAATAAGAAAGAGGATCAATTTGGGGTGGGGGGTAGAAGGGAGAATAATATAGGCATTCAATCCCTTCTCCTCTTATGACGATGAATCTTGCTTGCCTTTCCTGCTATGGAGAAAAAAGGCAGTTGCTTAGCTCTTTTCTGTAAAACTTTCTATTTACCTGGGCCAACACCCTAAACTAATCTGGATGCCTGGAACCCATTTCAGTTTTCAATCAATTTTCTATTAGAATAAAAATAATTCCAAAATGGGATGCAATAAAATAGACTAAATTAACTCTGACTCTGGCCAATGGAACAAGACTTCTATCTAAAATATGAATGTTTTCAAATAGGTTGGATTCTCATTTATCATCTCTTTTTACCAATTTAAATCTCAAATTAATATGAAATATAATGTTACAAGAAAAGCATTTGGCCAGAAACTAGGAGCAGAGAGTTGCACTCCTCATAAATTCAACCCAATTTTATTGCCATAGCTGCTCTTCACTGGTCCTAATTAGCAAAATGTTATTCTAAATCCAAAATTGCACTATAACTCAGATTCCTTAGAAAGTAATCATGGGAAAGTTCCTTTCCAATGCATAAGGACACTGCAAGAGATGGAGCCAAGAATGTAGAGAAATGAGAGAAGGTGGAGGTTGTTATCTTACCGAGGTAACCTTACGATAGATCTGCGCGGCATTCTGGCATTCTGAATAGGGGTATTCTGAGGTTGCCATTTCAAGCATGCACATGCCAAAGGCATAAACATCCACTGCTTCATCATATTTTTCTTCATACATCTCTGGAGCCATGAATTCAGGGGTTCCTGGAAAAGGAAGGAAAGGATTTACCTGAGACTCAGACCTTTAAGTGAAATCATGGCAGCATCCAGGACTTCTGAAATTAAAAAAAATCTTTAAACCATCTCCAGTTAACATCTCAGCCAATAATGCCCAGATCTACAACGTTTTTAAACAGGCCCTGGGCAAAACCATTCATATTTAACCATGAGATATACAGGTAATTCTTGACTTATGACCACCGTTGAGCCCAAAATTTCTGTTGCTATATGAGACACTGGTTAAGTGAGTTTTGTCCCATTTTACGAGATTATTGAGCTCATTTGTTAAGTGAATCACTGCAGTTGTTAATAACATGGTTGTTAAGTGAATCCAGCTTCCCCATTGATTTTTCTTGTCAGAAGTTCACAAAAGATGATCACATGACCCCTGGACACTGCTGTCATAAATATGAGTCAGTTGTCAAGAGTCCAAATTATGATCATGTGACCACGGGGATGCTGCAATGGCAATAAGTGTGGAAAATAGTCATAAGTCTCTTTTTTTAGTGCTGTTGTAGCTCTGGTCACTAAATGAATTGTTGTAAGTCAAGGACTATCCATATAAAGGCTATAAATGACCCATTTAGCTCAAGGGCAACAGTAATACATTATCCAAGCAGGCTTCTGAGAATCAAGAAATACTTAAAGTACCGATTCTGTCCCATAAGGTTTTGCTTAAAAGATTGTATCTTCCATAGGAAATTCAGAATAGGACTTGACAGGACAGGACAGAATAGAATTCTTTATTGGCCAAATGTGATTGGACACACAAGGAATTTGTCTCCAGTGCATAAGCTCTCAGTGTGCATAAGCTCTCAATTCCAACAAATTTCTGTCTTTTAATACTACCATCAACTCATGTTTATTTCCAAACTTTGGAAGCAAATAGATCCAAATATTTTAGAAGGGTAATCCTAATAATTATTGTTACTGAATATAGTTTTAAAGATGAATGGATACATAAAGTAAGATCAATATATTCTGCTACACACTCTTTACCCATCAAGTACCTATGACACTCTTGGCAAATGAAGCACGCTTGAGTGTGGCCAGACCAAGATCTCCAATTTTAACTGAGCCAGTAGGTCCTGTAATAAAGACATTATCACATTTCAGGTCCCGATGGATGATTGGAGGGGATCGTGTGTGTAGAAAATGGAGTCCTCGAAGAATTTGTCTGCTCCATCTCTGAAGAACTTTCATCTTCATCTCCTTGAATCGCTTCAAATATCTACAAAGAGAAAGAGAGATTGATCTGGTTCAGAGCCACTTCATCATCATCATTGACTGAGGGCCACGATAGGCAGAACCTGGATGTTTTCAAAATACCAAAGGTAATTGATGAGTAAGAGCCCCCAAAACAGTGTTCCCAAACAACCCCATAATGCCTACTCAGTGATATAACCATATGCTGACGGTTAGAAGTTTAATAGAAAATTAAAAGAAAGGGGAATAAAATGAAGTTTCCTTATCTTTGAGTTTTCTGAAGTTCTGTGAAAGAATAAAAATAAACCAAGATAAAATTTCCAATTTCATTGTTTTAGAAATATTTCTCTTTTATGATTTTAATGCATTTAATTGTGTAAGCTGTCCAGAGTCATTTATGAGATGGGCAGCAAATAAATTTGAATGAATGAATGAATGAATGAATGAATGAATGCCATGTAGTTCATGAAAGGACCCTAGAAAAACAACCCACTGAGAAGATAATAACAACAACAACAACAACAACAACAACAACAACAACAACAATAATAATAATAATAATAATAATAATAATAATAATAATAATTAGTAGTAGTAGTAGTAGTAGTTGGAAGGGACACTGGAGGTCATCTAGTCCAACCCCCTGCTCAGGCAGGAAATCCTATACCATTTCGGACAAATGGCTGTCCAGTCTCTTCTTAAAAACTTCCAGTGTTGGAGCATTCACACCTTCTGGAGGCAGGTTGTTCCACTGGTTAATTGTTCTAACTGTCAGGAAGTTTCTCCTTAGTTCTAGGTTGCTTCTCTCCTTGATTAGTTTCCAACCACTGCTTCTTGTCCTGCCTTTGGGAGCTTTGGAGAATAGCTTGAGTCCCTCCTCTTTGTGGCAGCCCCTGAGATATTGGAACACTGCTATAATGTCCCCCCTCATCCTTCTCTTCATTAAACTAGACATACCCAATTCCAGCAGCCGTTCCTTATATGTTTTAGTCTCCAGTCCCCTAATCATCTTTGTTGTTCTTCTCTGTACTCTTTTTAGAGTCTCAACATCTTTTTTACATCGTGGTGACCGAAACTGGATGCAGTATTCCAAGTGTGGCCTTACCAAGGCATTGTAAAGTGGTATTAATACTTCACGTGATCTTGATTCTATTCCACTGTTAATGCAGCCTAGCACTGTGTTGGCTTTTTTGGCAGCTGCAGCACACTGCTGGCTCATATTTAAGTGATTGTCCACCAGGACTCCGAGATCCCTCTCACAGTTACTACTATTGAGCAAGGTACCCCCTATGCTATACCTGTACATTTGGTTTTTCTTGCCTAAATGTAGAACCTTACTTTTTTCACCACTGAATTTCATTTTGTTAGATAGTGCCCAGTGTTCAAGTCTGTTGAGATCCTCCTGTATCTTAAGCCTGTCTTCTGGAGTGTTGGCTATTCTTGCCAGCTTGGTGTCGTCTGCAAACTTGATGAGTTCCCCATTTATCCCTTCGTCCAAATCATTGATGAAGATGTTGAAGAGCATGTGAGGACACTCTGACCACAATATCTATCATCCGACTGATGATCAGAGTTGATTCAAGTAATCTAGCTGGCTATCTGCTGTCTCCTTCTTCCTGCTCCACGTGCATCCCTCCCAAAGTTGCGCTCTTGGTGGAAGATGACAATCATCTGAAATACAGTGCACCAATCTTTGGTTCAGACATACCTCCAGAACTGATTATTAGAAACTATACGAATTGCAAATTCAAACTTATTTGTAGTCTGGAGGAATTCACCTTAATGTGGCCAATTATCTTTGAAAGAAAAACTTTCTTTCATTGTCCTACAATGTAGCACAGTCCTCATTTGAATCACATTCCCACACTGATTTATGGCAAGCACTGTCTTTGCAAGCAATTAGCATCTGGAGAGATGGTTTGTTGGTTAGAAATTAAAGAAAACATGCAGGAAATCTGAAGACCTCGGTTCAGACACTTTTCTTCAGAGTAAAGATGAAAGTATCAGGCAATCTTTGAAATGTTTTCTAGAGAAGCAGCAATGCAATTAATATTTTGCTGCATAATGACCCTTTGTGTGGCTTGTAGACCTGTCCTTTAAGACAGGCTATGGGCTAAAAAAATGCCATTTCCTGAAAAAAAACACCCAACATAGCCCCTTCAAGGCTGCTTTTCATCCCAGGCACCCATTCCCATCCAATCTATTCTGTACTCACGTTTTGAGGGTGCCCGAGGTCATGAGTTCTGTCACCAGTACAATGCAGACTTGTCCTTTGATGGAAGACTTCCATGAGTCATAGAAACGGACAATGTTAGGGTGTTGGAGTCCCTTCAGCATCTCTACCTCTTCACTGAAGCGCTGCCTTTCCATTTTGGACAATTTCCGTGTCTGACAAACATGAAGAAAAGAGAAAGAGGCTTGAGAGCCCAGTGCCATTTTTGAGGCAGATGAATTCACATAAATGTTTTTAGACTTTGAAATCAAATGTTCACATTTTAAAATGGTCACATTTCATTTCAAACTAGAATTTTAAGAGACATTTTTATTCACAATATTCACCTCCAAGAAATGAGTCCTTTGAAGGGAATAATTTTCCTCTGCCTTACTTTTCCAGATGATCTCATGAGCGGACTATTAGGCATCCATCAATGCCTATCTATCCCTTTTAGTTTTCCCAGATCAGTTATCTTTATCTCAGTGGAATAACTATTTTTTATTTTATTTTTTTATTGTTTTTATGAAAACATATACCGGTATTTAAACAAAAAAATACATATAAAAAACAAGACATAACATAAACAATACAATCAACAAAAATACAAAAAGAATACTTAACTTCCGTTATTCCTAATCTTTCTAATCATTTTAAAGTTACTTCCTCAAGTCCCCCTATCTGCGTTTCATCGTAAATCATCATTAGCAATTTCTATTTCATAATTTTAAATCATATTTAATATCTATCTATATTTAATTTCTTATCATTTAACAATCATTGTTTCATATTATCCTTAATACTAAACACTAAACTCTAAAACTACAACCTATAAACACTTCCAAGTCCATTTCAAACTAGTTGATATGACAATATTTCTTCAAATAGTCCTTGAATTTCTTCCAATCTTCTTCCACCGACTCTTCTCCCTGGTCACGGATTCTCCCAGTCAGCTCAGCAAGTTCCATATAGTCCATCATTTTCATCTGCTATTCTTTCAGTGGAATAACTATTGATCTGAGTATCAGGAACTTATTACATGAAACATAACCAAAACTGTTGCCAGCAGACTACTGTACATGATTAGCTGTGTGATATCCTCTATGGTCTTCACATATCTATCTAATCCTCCAGACTTCACAATTAGTTTTCATTTACTGAGCTTGTCCATCCTGGCCTTCTCCCTGTCACTTGGTGTCTTTCAGGATCTCAGACATTGGACATTGGAATATGTTCATATTCCTCACAAGCTTATACTTTTAATTGGCTTTGTCCCATTTTCTGCTTTTGCTGCTTGAGATATTTAACTCATATCTTCTTTACTGTTTATCCTAACATTTTTATATCTGGAACTGAGAAACCTACTCCTTATAGACCTCACCAGCAAGCTTGCCATATTGTTTTATTTATGGCTGTCTCTTAGCTAACTTCTCTTATGGTAACTGCTCCAGTCAGCTGTAGACTATACAAAAAGGGACTGAGATCCACTAGATACTGGCATGGAAAATTAAACAGAGTTAAATAATCCCCTTAGGAAAATTGAATTTTGAGGATATTTTTATTCATATTTTTTAATCAGAAGAGAGGTCAGTAAATAGTGATTAAGGAAAATATGTAAACAATTATACTTCTTTGGGAAAGCACATTCTGACTTATTATACAGCAGCATCAATATTATTTCCTAAACTTACTTGAAGTTTTTAACTAAGCACTGAATTCAACTGTGAAATAATACAGGTCTTGGGAAAATACAAAGAATATGTAGTACGGTATATTTGAATCAGGTAGTTAGAACAAGGACCCAAAGTCTTTCTAAATTTATCTCAGTTTTAACCCCATCATATCTACAAAAGAAAAGCCAGACAGAATCTTATTCAATTCATGGGCAATACTGAGCAGAAATTAGGAAGAGAATGGGAGGGAAAAGTGGAGAATTAGACCTGATCTATCTATGCAAAATTATGAGTTATAATTAGAACTGATAGAGGGCTGAATTTATGAATGTTCCTTTATATCAGGATTGTGCAACTTCTGTCAACTCAAGAGTCAGAGCAGGTATTCTGTGGCATGCTGAGAAATATACTACGAAAAAGGTGAGGCCAGAATCCAAAATGGAATACATTTAGGAGATTTGGGTACTTTGAAGAAGAGTTTAAAGGGTGGAACATATGCATAAGCTTTGTGCAATCAGCAGGGTACTTCTTTGGTAAGGTTTTTCTGTAACAGTCCAGGCAGTCTGCCTATGAGTAATATTTGATATTCATTTCAAAAGACCATGTTAGGTGGAAGAGAAAGCCAGCCAGCTGAAATCTAGTACTATCCAGTCTGAACCAGCATCAAATTACAAACTGGTGGTCCCTGAAGGAATACTTATTTCAAACATAAAACCAGAAACAAGTACAAAGTCCAGCAGAGCCAATAATCACTTGATGTTTTATTGCCTTTTCAGTCTTCACCACAGCATTGTATAGTAATTAATCCAGTCTCTCTTGTAGAAGAGAGCACTGGAGGAAGACTTTACAAATTTCCTTGCTCAAAGCTTGTCTACACAAATTTCCGTGGCCAACATGCTGAATGTATCTCTTTTTACAACTAGGAAGCAAAATGAAATAATCAGAAAGTCCTGGAAGATAACATAAAAAGCCAGGAATCCTGGACTCCTTTTGCCATTTTTAGAAAGAGAAAGAAGTCGAGCAAAGTTTATCAACCCTTCTTTTCCAGGTTCATTTTACAGCTGCAGAAAAGGAGCACTGTCATATGAAAATGTGGATTAGATATTTAGAAGATCACAGTCATCCTCACTCAAGCAACCTGTTCTTCTATGTGCAATAGCTAGATTGTCTTCGAAAAGGCTACAGGAGTGAGGGAATTAGAGGTAATGGCAGTAATCCAACTATTTGTTTTGCAAACCAGAATTGGATTCAATTGGCTAAGTGTCAAAACTGCTCCCACCACCAAGTTCTCTGTTCCATCCACTTAGTGCTAGAACAGTATTGGGTTGGAGAAGCTGACTGTGTTAAGAAATTTGTCTGTGTGCCTGTGTATATTTGCAAGAAGAAGAAAGAGAGAAAAACCAAAGTCTCAGGAAAAAAAACACACAACAGTCCATGCCTGCCCTCTTCCATATCTCAAGTAAGCATATTTGGAAGAGAAACAACAGGCAAGCAGATGAAATGTGTTAAAAAGCAGCAGTTTTGCCAGAGGGATGGTGTCTGTAATGGCCCTGTGCCCACCTGTTAGACCACACTTCCTCCCTGTGCTGGCAGGAACCGCCTCACCTCCCCATTGGCCAGAACTTCTGGTGGAGTTGGAGGTGGATCATATTTTTATACTTTGGGGTGTTTATGAAGTTTTGCTACAAATGCAGCTGTGTGCCATCAGACACTGTGAAAGCTTCATTGTATGCAGTTCAGAAGGGGCCAGAAGAAGAAATCCAGAGCTGGAACAACTTTATAAATAGGGAACATCTACTGAATAGCAAGGGCCGTACTTGTAATTTTCATGGAGGTGGAACTGTTACACAGGAGGTTCATTCCCTCATGAGAGGTCTTCTGAATTAGCTTCTGTGATAACACTTTTATGGCACTATGGCAAATGTGGGTCTGCATCCCTGCAGAATCTACATATTAACTGTATTCATATATCATACAAAGCCAGGATATATTTAACTATGTGTTTGTTAAATAAGCTACAACTAGCTTACACCTGGATTTACAAAGCTCAGTGGCTGGGTTCTTATACCAAGTCCAAATCACATTATGGCCTAATGCAACATGGCGGACCCCATCTACATCACAAGACTATGTTTCTAAATAAGCTCTAAAAAGCTAGTTTGGAAACAATTAGAAATGAAAAAAATTAGTTTGGATGATATTCTATTAAATTTTCTGAACAAATAGATACAAAACTAAAATACTTACAAAATTGAGTCCATTAAGAATGTCATTGCAAAATATGTGAAATACTGTAAAAACATTAAAATGGCATTTGAGAAAAGTTCTTAGGAAAAATTCCTATATTTGGAAAAGTCAGTATAAAAATACATTTCTTAAGCAGTACAGAAATGTATGCATATACTGCTTAAGAATTTGCTTATACACATATAGGGCAAAATCTTTATAGATTAATCTTTTACTAGAAGCATGTCTATCTAACTTGGAAAATTTACCTCCTGAAATTAGAGGCATAAGGAGTGAATTCTTTAAAAGAAAACAAATTAATACTGAATGCCTGTATAAATTTAATATCTATTATATGAGATTTTGATTTGTCCTAAACAAAGGAAACCAGTTTTCTGAAATGTTCAAATTCTTGGGATTTGTACTCCCTAAGCCAAGGCAGACCCATTTCAGCTGAGCTAGTCCTTTAGAAGGGAGGTTTATAAGCAATTCTATATTCCTAGAAATCCCTTCCCTTTAATTCATTTCTATTCTGAAGGAAGAAGGGATGTGTCAACATAAAATTGCCTAGCCATGGACATCACCTGGATTCTCTTAAACTGCCCAGTGATTCTGTAAATGTATGGCCCCACTTGTAGGAATTGACCAGGCTGAGTCCCTGCACATCCACAAAAGATCTAAGTCCAGACCATCTGGACTTAAAAGTAGAATTCCTTCTACTCTTATGTCCCGCTAATTTCCCTTGGCCATTAGTAGCTCAGATTCTTGTAGAGAGCTCAAGCTTACTATAAATCTTTATATTCATTTGAACTGTCTGGGTCACCTGATTTTATTGGTGCTTGACACCAGTCATACAGAGAGACTGGGTTGCTACTGAGCAAAATTAAAACTTACTAGATTGCCAGCTATCAAGATATCTTAGTGTATAATAAATTATAAAATCAAAATTCAAATCAAATAAGTTAAAAACCAATTACCAACTTCAGTTAAAATTAACCTCCATGGTTAATTTAATTTATTAAAAATAAAAATCTATGGTTAAAGATTTTATCCAAAGCAAAATTTCTTTGGATAGTGATATGGGTGGCATATAAATTTAATTAATGAATTGAAAGCATGTTTCAAAACCCTCTTAGAAGCCAACAAAATGCTGAGGTCTCTCGGTTCAAGGCAGTTGTAGAAAAGAGAGCTTCTGTCAGATGGCCCTTTAGCAACTATAAATCAGCTCCTCAGGTTACTTCAACGAGACTTAGGGCAAGGGAAAGGATCACATAGAAAAAAACACCTTTCCAAAATCAGATTAATGGGAGATACAATTTGCCACTTGATCAGTAGTTTAGGCAATATAATACATGAACTTTCATCAATCTGTTCTCATTAACAAGGCAAGATTCAATAAGATGAAATCATCTCTCAGGCCAGAGTGCATCCCCAGCTGGAGGGACTAGTCTCCTTTCTCATTGCTTGATAAACTATTAGTTTTTGTAGAAATACGAGTTGTTTAAACTGACCTACTCCAAATTACAAATTGTAGAATGATTTGACAAATGGGACTTACTGTAATTTCTTTGTTTCATTGTTGTGAGCAGCTCAGAGTCAATGAGAGTTAGGCGTTATACAAGTTTAATAAATTGGTCACACAGTCAGTTTAGACTGGATTTGGCATTTTTATTGATCTATCAAGTCTTGGAATAAGAAGATGTGGTTGATCGATGGTATTAAAGGTATCATCACAGAATATTAGCAGTTCCAAATAAAGGTACCTTTTGCAATTGAGTGAAGGCAATTTGTCAATGTCAATAGTGTATTATTATGATTATGATTATGAAAATGGTCTACAGTAGATCTCTATCCATAGCAGCAAATGCATGTTTAGAAGTTTTACTTCTTGCTTCTCCCTTCCTTGCAAGTTTTCCATCTACTTCTCGGCATAGGAAAACAGCTAGCCCAGAGATTCCTTCTCAGTGGCAGGACCACAGATCAGATCTTAAGACAAGAGGTAGGGCACAGGGTTCAAACAACAGCTGTCTGAAGAGCTGACACCCAGCCGATACTATTCCAGGCCTTTGCTGCAGCCTCAGGTAATTGATATGGACCAATCTCTTAATCTTGGACATGATCAAGAATGCTTGGCCCAGAAAGGGTACCTCCTTGTAATGATATCTTCAACATTTACACTTACATACTCTGCATATTGCAACATTACTCCCCAACCAGATTCTCTTAGAGCTAGATACAGTTTTTGCAATAAAGACAGTGAAGATTCAAATTAAATTAATGGGGATTTACTCATAGGTTACCTTCTAGTCTACACATTGTTTCAGTATTGAAACTACTCTGAATGCTAGGTTTTGCTCTAGTTGTAGAGAGCATACCTGAAATAACTAAAGAAAATTTCTGTGCATATATACTGAGCTTTCTTCCCATTCTGTAAAACACTGGTTTAGTGAGGGCAGTTTTTCCAGATGGGACTCCCCTTCTCTCATTTTAGAATCAGTCACTGCCCATTCATACTATCCATTTACACTATGTAGGAATCTCAGAGCTAAGAGAATGTTATTACTAAAATTGTGGAAGAATCCTAAGCACAGTAGCTGCAGTTAAAAAGAGATGTGGCCAGAACATTTGGCATCATGGATATTGGGAATAGGTGGCAAACAAATTATATTGCAATGAATGAATGAATGAACACACTGGCAGTTTACATACCGCACTGGTGATTGTACCTTCTTTTCCCACATCATTAAAGAAGTGAAGAGTAATTCCTGACATTTTCCCTTATTTTCTCTTATTTCTTGGAAATAGTGTTTTCCAAATATTTCATAGAAGTCCTGTTTTCCAGGCACCTACTTGACTGACTATATGCATATATGGATACTGGATACTTTGGAAAAGTGGGCAATTTGCAGTCCCTATGTTATTTTATATGCTTGTACCTTAAAAAATTAATACCAATAATATTAAACCAATAAATAAATACTATTATAGACATATGTCTATAATAAATAGGGACTGCAAATTGCCCATCCTACCAAAGTATCCAGTAACTGAAAAAGTCTGGCAACTTAAGAATACAGGAATAATTACTATTCTGCTTTAAAGTCATGACACCCAAAATAGCAATGTTTGCATTTTGAATGTATTTACTGAATCTTGAATCCTGATTCTGATCCCACAATATCAATCTCAAGTTTATTCTCCTTTCTCTTGGGACCACAAAAGCAGCCAACTCTTTCTTTAGTATTTGCAAGAAGATAGTCACTTCAATATTTACCTACTCCTGACATCCTCACCACTTTTCATCCCTATACTTCCCCCACCCCACAAAAGAGGGCAAGCATAAAATTGTTGCCTGAACCTCACTTCTGGAAACCAGAAATAGACCCAGACAGCCCATTTTGGATTTAGAGTCTGGGTACCAACCGCTTAGGTTTGTGGTTTGCTGACCACAGATATTTTAATAGGCAACATAATGAACAACTGCAAGGGAAAAAAATAGGACAGAACATAACTTTATTTAAAGAACAAGTGACAGAAAATCCTGAGTTTCTACAAAAGTCTTTTCCACAGTCCAAGAACTGCTTTAACTAAAAATGGGAAAGAGAGAAGGAGGAAAAGAGGGAGGGAGGGAAAGAGAGTGAGAGAATGAGAGAGAGTGAGAAGATATTGTAAATCTTGGTTAGGTTTTTTTTTGGTTGGCTTTCTGCATAGCATCTGCAAATTGAAGAACATCACTGGAGATTACTGAAGGCCTGTGATTCTTATTCAACTTCAGTGCAAGGTCGCGTGGTTGAACGGAGAGGCGGACACTTGAGCTGGGTATTGAGTCTTTATTGAGTCAGGAATGAAGCTGGGGCAAAGGGGTTAACTGGCGTCTCTTTATACCTGCCCAGGTGAATGGTGACCAATAGATTTAAACCTGGGCTTCCCGCCAGTGCAGGTGGCCAATGGATTTAAACCCTGGCTTCCCGCCAGAGCTGACCATACCCTGGGGCTGTCAACGACTCGCTCTATTCAGGCTTTCCCGCCAAAGCGGTTATAGCCTGGAGCTGTCCAGCCCCCTGCTGTGCTGACATTTCCGTGTATGCTTTAAAGGCATACACTACACCCCTTCCCCCATAGTGAGGAGTTACCCCGTCATTCTGTCTCCATAACTATATACACTTATTTACATCATACACAAAGATTTACATATACAAGATTTTACAATTGTAATTTCCTTGGTTGCTTTTCCACCCCCCTAAGAACGCACATAGTCTGCGAGGTAGCTTGGAGCCTTGTGTGGCCTGCTTGATCTTCTTGGGACTGGTTCCCCTGGTGGTGTGATGCCATGCTCTCTTCCCTGTTGTGCATGTGGTGGGTTGTGGTGTGTGTGTGTGTGTGTTGCGGTGCCCGGGTTTTGTGTTCTGCTGGGTTCTGGTGACTGCCTGGTTTCTCTGTCAGTTTCCTGCCTGGGGTGGGGTTGCCACTGCCCCCCTCTGGTAACCCTCCTGGGTGTCTGCGTCTGTGTTTGTGTTGGCTCTTCCTCCTCAGCCCCCAGTGTGTCCTCTATAACCCTTTTAGGAGCCCTTTTCCTCAGCTGATCCAGGTGCCTTTTCCAAAGGAGTCCCCCCTCCACCCTTACTCTGTAGGAAAAGGTTCCTGTTTGCTCTAATATCTCCCCTGGCACCCATGGGTGACCTGTGCTATAGTTCCTAGCCCAGATGGGGTCTCCTGTGTTGAAACTTATTTTGATGTTGGGGGTCCCGGCGTCTGCTGCTACCCTGTCTGGGTGAAGCCTGTCCAGTGTTGTTATGAGGCGTCTGCCCCATCTGAGTTCCGCTGGGCTTTTGCCTGTGGCGGTGCAGGGTGTTGCATGTTGGTGTAGGAGGAATGTGGCCAGTCTTTGCTTCCAATTCCCCTGTACTATGTGCTTGAGAGCATCCTTTGTTGTCCACACGAATCGTTCTGCCAATCCATTACTGGCAGGGTGGAAGGGAGCCGAGGTGGCATGCCTAATCCCCAAGGTCCTCAGGAACACCTGGAAATCCAAGGAGGTAAATTGTGTTCCATTATCTGACATGATTACATCAGGCAGACCATGTGTAGCAAACATCCCCCTCAATGCTTGAATGGTTCCTGCTGAGGTCATGTTGCCCACAGGCACCACCTCCAGCCATTTAGAATGGCTGTCTACTGCTACCAGAAATGTGTGACCTTGGAATGGGCCTGCATAGTCTATATGCACTCTGGACCATGGTGAGTGTGTTTCCTCCCACTTGTGGACTGGTGCGTGTGGTTGTTCTGGCTGTGTCCTCTGGCATGTATAACACCCCGCTACTAGTCCTTCTATCTCCTTGTCTAATCCTGGCCACCACAGGTAGCTCCTTGCCAGGGACTTCATTCTTACTATTCCTGGGTGGCCTTCGTGTAATGACTGGAAAACTCTCTGAGCCTCGTGGGGATGATGACTCTACTTCCCCACAATAGGCATCCCTTGTGTGTGGACAGTTCATGCCTTCTGGAGAAGTAAGCAATGAACTCTTGCCCTGGTGATTTGTCCTGCCACCCACTGCTCACCCATGATTGAACCCTGCTCAGAACCTTGTCCTTGGGGGTCTCTGTGGCTATGTCCCTTGCGTTGAGGGGGCATTCTGGCAGTTTCTGTATTGCCAGTATTTGGACGGCCAGTGCTGGGTCTGGCTCAGTGTCCCTTAGAGGAAGTCTGCTGAGGCCATCGGCGTGCCCCATCTCTTTGCCCGGCCTGTGTACCAATTTGCATGAGTAAGCGGACAGGAATATGGACCAGCGTAACATCCGGGGTGACAGGATCTGTGGTGTCTGCTTCTCTGTTGTAAATAACCCTAATAATGGCTTATGGTCTGTATAGATCAGGAATTCCCTACCATAAAGGTAGTCATGAAATTTCTTTACCCCAGCAACCATTGCCAGTGCCTCCTTGTCTATCTGGGCATAGTTCCGCTCGGCAGCTGACAGGGTCCTGGAGTAATAGGCGATGGGGGCCTGAGTTCCATCCTCCCTTAAATGGCTGAGAACTGCCCCAATCCCATAAGGGGATGCATCGCAAGCAAGGCAGATTGGCTGGTCCTCCCTGAAGTGGGTGACTGTGGCATTGCCTGCTAACAGGTTCTTCAATGTTTTGAATGCGTTAGCGTGTGTGTCAGTCCAGTCCCAGGATGCTTGCTTGTCAAGCAACCTGTGTAAGGGTTCTGCAATTGTGGCCTTGTGTGGCAGGAATGCGTGGTAAAAGTTGAGGAGGCCCAGGAATGCCTGCAACTCAGACTTGTTTTGGGGAGTAGGGGCTTCTTTGATGGCCCTGACTTTGGATGCAGATGGGTGGATGCCTTGAGCATCAATCCTGAACCCCAGGAACTCTGTCTCAGTTACCCCAATTTTGCACTTCTCCCTTTTGAGTTTCAACCCTGCACCCCTGCACCTCTCAAGTACTGCCTTCAATCGGGCTGCCAGTACGTCCTCGGAGCTGGCTGTGATCAGGACGTCATCGAAATAGGGGCAAACCCCTGGTATTCCCTTGAGGGTCCTTTCCATCACCTCCTGGAATATTCCAGGAGCCACGCTGACCCCGAACTGCAACCGGTCTACCCGGAACGCCCCTTTGTGTGTAATGACTGTTTGTGCTCTAGCAGACCCTGGGTCTACCGGCAGCTGCTGATAAGCTTGGGCGAGATCCAGTTTAGCGAACACCGACCCGCCTTGCAGGGACGCCAGAATGCTGTTTACCGCAGGAACCGGGTAAGAGTGAGCGCTCAGAGCCTGGTTGATCATCCCCTTATAGTCAGCGCAAATTCTAATTTCGCCGTTTGCCTTGAGCAGCGTTACGATGGGGGTCTCCCATTCCGCTCCATCGACTGGTGTTAGCACCCCCTGGTCTACCAGCTTATCCAATTCCCGCTCTATCTTGTGTTTTATCACGAACAGAACCCTCATGGCTTTCATTCTAATGGCTTGCACCTGGGGGTCTAACTTAAATGAAATTGGGGGACCCGTGTACCTTCCCAGCTGCCCGTCGAACACGTCCGCAAAATCCTTGCAGACAGCTTCAAGGGAAAGGCAGCTCCGCGTCTGGTGAATCCCCGTGATTCCGATGCCCAGCGCGTTGAACCACCCTAACCCCACGAGGCTGGTCCGCTGGCCTTCGACGACCAGCACACTCAATTTGCCCTCAAACCTTTTGTACTGGACCCTCACCAACGCCTCCCCCGGACCTTAATGGGTGAATTTTGAAAGTCAGAGAGGGTCAGTCTGGATGGCCTCAAGGGAACCCATTGGCCGCTCCGCTTGCAAATCTCCTTAAACGTTCTGGCGGAGATGATGGACATGGCTGACCCTGAGTCCAGTTCCATCGTGCAGGGGACCCCTTGCAGCTTCACCCTCAATTTTATTTTTGGGGTTAGCACTGCAGGGGCGCCTGTTAAATGAACATTCGGCCATCCCGCCGTGTGGCTGACCGTCTGCCCGGCAACCGCTCCCCGGTACCTGTAGCGAACTGGAACTCTGCCTCCACCTCGTGCAGGCTATCCCGCTGCCTGCTCCTGCAGACTGCCGCAATGTGCCCGGTTTTTCCGCATGCCCGACACTTGGCTGACTTGAAACGGCAGGTAGACTGGGGATGCTGTCCTCCGCAGCTGGCGCAACGGGTAGACCGGGAGCTGTTCATGCCGCAGCCAGAACACTGGGTAGACCGGGGTTGTCTGCAGCTGCTGTGCTGGGTAGACCGGGGCCGATTCGCGCTGTAGCCGTGGAGTTGGGTAGACCGGGGGCCGTTCGCTCCGCACCTGCACTCCTGGCATCTTGCGTCTGCCGCGGCTGGTCTTGGCTCCCTCACGTTGTCTCGGTTGGAGGTGACCGGTCGCTGTTGTCGGTTGATGGTGTCCACTTCCAATTCTGCCCCGTCCACGTCGCCGCAACCGCTCAACAGGTGGATGGACTTGCCTTCCCTCGCGTTGGACTCCTCAGCCGCGTCCCAGGCTAGGAATTCCTCTTGGACATCCCTCAGGGTCAGCTTCTGTTTTGCAAAAATTTTCTGGCGCAGCTTCCTGTCCCTCAACCCGCAGTCGATCTGATCCCGCAGCCGAATCTCTAAATTCTCGAAATTGCAGAGGCGAGCTGCCTGCCTCAGGGCGGCCATGTATTGCTTGGCAGACTCACCTGGCCGCTGGTCCCGCTTCTCGAAACGATATCGCCAGGCGATCTCGGATGTCTCGGGCTTGAAATGCTCAGTCAGTTTTTTTTAAAATTCCATTTATATCCCGCCCTTCTCCGAAGACTCAGGGCGGCTTACAAGCTTAGCAATAGCAGTAGTTTTGCCAGCAACTCATTGTAACCGACAGAGTGGATGTCGTCGGGTGCGCAGAGACCGATCGCCAACTGGTACGTTTCCGTGCCGCAGCTGCAGAGTAGCGCCGCCGCTCTCTGCCAGTCATCTTTCACCCCGTTTGCCCGTAGGTAGCACTCGAGCTGCCCCACGAACGCTTCCCACTCCTCTGGGCGGTTGCTATGAAAAAGGGGATACTGACCCAGTTGTGCCATTCCACCGTCTCGGTCATCCTGCGTCTTGATCCGGGGCTGCCGATTGGATTCTGTCCGCGGCTAGCGTTGTCCGGTGCAGGATCCCACCCTTGTCGCCAGTGCAAGGTCGCGTGGTTGAACGGAGAGGCGGACACTTGAGCTGGGTATTGAGTCTTTATTGAGTCAGGAATGAAGCTGGAGCAATGGGGTTACCTGGCGTCTCTTTATACCTGCCCAGGTGAATGGTGACCAATAGATTTAAACCTGGGCTTCCCGCCAGTGCAGGTGGCCAATGGATTTAAACCCTGGCTTCCCACCAGAGCTGACCATGCCCTGGGGCTGTCAACGACTCGCTCTATTCAGGCTTTCCCGCCAAAGTGGTTATAGCCTGGAGCTGTCCAGCCCCCTGCTGTGCTGACATTTCCGTGTATGCTTTAAAGGCATACACTACATGCAGCCTCCTGCAATTATGTCAATGAAATCGGGGCCAGCTTTAAGCTAAGATAATGAAATCTATCTATCTATCAATCAATCAATCAATCAATCAATCAATCATATACCAATTAAATAGAACCTTTTCCCAAAAGATCTCTGAGGAGCTTTACTTGAGTGCAAGTACTTTGTTCAGGGATTTAAATCTATTCTAGAGTAGCATTATAGAGCTAATTCTGTGTTCAAAAGAAGCCCAGAGATCACATTTGTACCAAAATCTTGCACAATACCAGACCAACAGGTTTAGTCCTCTGTCAAAACTTGCCCAGTAGGGGCAGTCAATTTTATGCCCTATAGTTTTCTTCTGGCTGAAGGACCACAGATAGCATTTAAATTCAGTTATGAGAAGGACACCATTGTTAGTTTTGAGTATATGTAGAGTATTTTTTTCTTAGCACCTAGTAAATCATCACCATCACAACCTTGATGTAAAAAAGAAAGTTCAAGGTTACCCTATGTCAGACGCAGCCAACAACCTAATTCCCACCCAAGAAAACTGTTTCTTACCACTGAAAAACATTCCCTTTATTTTGAGAGGTCAAATTGTAAATGTACTAAAAAGGATGGCAAGGAATACAACAGGATACAGATTCCCAGAAACAATTTTAATAACAATATCACTTGTTCATAGTTAATTTATATTCACCCCACGCTACAATCATCAAAGCCCTTGCCGTGGATATCTAATAGGGCTAGATCAGTAAGAACAGAATGTAGGAGAAATAATCAAGATCTACCCAGTTTCAGTGCATATTCTAATTGACTTCAAGGACATTTATCTCATTTGCAGATAAGAATTTAATCCAGCTGTGACTGTAACTCTATATGGCAAGAAAGTGAGATAGACCTAGACACAATGAGTTCCAAGGTGTGAAACAAAGCTCATACTATGCTAATCCTAAATAAAGTGATATATCCCTGCCTGAGTTTTAAAAAATCCAAATTGGACATACAGATGGCAAAGAACAATGTTATTCACTTTTCTGGATGTAACAAGAATTGAGAATTCATGGTCTAAGTACATTTTTAACTTGAAAAAAGGAAGAACAGCCAAAGGCAGAGAGTTAAGCAGAAACAATAAGTGGATTCCAGAATTTCTAATGTTTAAGGTATCTTCCTCTTTGGACATCAATCACATCATCACAAATTCCTTTATTTGCTTACTGTCTAATCTATTAACATCACCACCTAGATTTTTGCTAGCTACTGAGGAAAAATAATGCCCAAAGAACTGTACATTTTCCCAAAAGGTGATAATCCTGAATTTAAGACAAACTACAATAAAAAGGCAGAGCAGACACAGAGAGAAAAATCATTGGCTTCCATTACCAGATTCTCAAATAATCTATGACAACTTCTCCATTTCAAAGATTATTTCCCCCCCCCCCCAAAAAAAAAATCCATTGTTCCTTTTAGGTAATAACAATTAACTGACACAAGTGTACATTCAATTTAGCAAGATTCAGAACTGGGGAGGGGGGATATTTCATTTTCTTTCTGAGCAATATGTTGATGAATTAAAATGATAATTCTTCAATTAATAAATATCAGATAGATTGGAATTGCTTAACTAATTTATAGCAAATTTAATTCTGTTCTTTAAGGACTCAAGTACATGGCTGTTAATGTACTACAATAAATGAGTTAGACTTCATGTTACAAATTTGTATATGAACTAATTCAGTTTGCATGAAACAGATTCATATCTCATAATGACCCTTGTAACCTCTCTTAATGTTAATGATATTGTATAACTTGCTCTTAATTGTATCACTTAAAAATGATATGATACAATCATTTTCTATACATTTTTACTAAACTGTGATCTAGATTTAAAAAAGGCCCACTGCACCACATACAGTTATTTTTATTTATCAGATTTGTATGCTGCCAATTTCATTATGACATAGCAGGTTACAATAACTAAAATTACAGTATATATAAATATTTGCTTGTTTTATTTATATATCATGACTCTGGGTAGCTAATAACACAGCACACAACATAGTAAATACCAATTAACATCCAAACAAAATGTAAATATTACAACGTCCAAGAAGAAGGAGGAGAGAAGAAATAGGAACATTACAAAAACAATGACAATACCGTAAGCTAGTTTACAATACTAGTTTTTTGTGCCTTTGAGCCAGTATTGACTCCTAGCGACCGTCTGGACTAGGCTCTCCTGTTTTGTTGGTAAGATTTTCAGAAGTGATGCCATTGTCTGCCCATTCCAAGAGGTGCGCACGCACCTCTCCGAACGACCGTAGGTGCGCGCGCACTTCCCCAAACCTTTGGGGAGGTGTGCGCGCACCTACGGTCGTTCGGAGAGGTGCGAGCGTACCTCCACGCGAACGGGCAGCGGCGCCGCTCTTTGAGAAAGCTGTTGCGGCACGTTTGCAGGCTGCCGAAAGCGGCAGCTTTGCAGACGGGCCGTCGCCGTCACGCAACCGGGAACCGGTTCCATCACACATTAAAAAAATGTCAACCGCGCGCGTCCATGCATGCGCAACAAAAAACCGTTTTGCGCATGCGCAAAACATTTTTTGCACATGCACGTGCATGGACGCACGCACGCGGCTCCCACTTTTTTTTATGTGTGATGGAACCGGTTCCCAGTGGCTCTTTTCCTTTTTCAGGTTGCCGACCCCTGACCTAGCTAGTTTTGTGCCTAAGGCAGGATTAGAACTCAGAGTCTCCTGGTTTCAAGCCTGGTGCCTCACACGCTACATTTAACTTACTCTCCATAATAAACTGATATATTAGAATGCAAAATTCTTAGACCAATGCATTCCCCATCATTTACTAACATAACAGTAAATGAAATTCAAATCTAAAACTTCCTCCAGAATAATTCAGTCTTAACTATTTTCTGGAAGGCTATGAATATGGTAGGTAATCTGTAAACCATTCAGAATCATTGGGCAGTGAGATGGGCCTAGGTTTGACCAGAAACAAGCAAGCAAACAATTCACAGGAATGTTTTTTCATGCTGTTGGTACTACAACTGAAAAGTACAATTTCCTTGCCTTGATGCCCTTGATTTCCTTAAAAGTGAGATTACCAGGAGCTAGATGAATTGGTTTTGTTCGGAGAAAATAGTCTATAAGGTACTTTGCTACCAAGTTTTATATGCTTTATAAATCAAAATCAGCATTTAGAACCACACATATAAATTTATTGGCAACCAAAGACCATTGGTATAATATGGTCTTGGTAGTTAATAAATAGCTGTCAGCAATTCAGACTGCTGCATTCTATACCAAAGGTAACTTCTGGTTGATTTTCAAATGCAGTCTTATATAACAACAGATTGTAATAAATAATAACCAATCTTAGTCATGTTGAACCAGAAGGACTTGATTTAAAAAGATACTAAAAAGAATTTAGAAAACAAGATTATAGAGCAAGGTAACATTGGGTTAAATCTTGTCTTTATAAAAAAGACAGGGACAATAATAATAGGAGGTGTGTATGGTATGGTTGAGCTGCCATGTTACATGGGGAAAAATATCGAAGTGAATCTTCAAATAATCTATGTTTTAATAAGCATGTAGCTGCCTTAGGATTCAAGAAACTTTTAACGTTTCCATGGAAACGACAACCAAAAATTGCCTCAACAATAGCTGCAAGCACATTTGCTATAACATGTCTAAAATCCATCATTCCTCTAATAAATTGGACATTCCTGGTCGATGTGATATGAGATTTGATAAAATTTGCACAAAGGCTGAATTATCTAAAAGAGTTGTACTGAAATAATGCAAAGGTCTGATTTTAGGGGGAGCTATGATCAACCAATCATGCATAAAAGGAAACATATAATTCCAAAAACAAAAGCAATTGTTGCCATGTACTTGAATAAAAGAATACATGTGTGTGTTTGCGTGTTTGCATGACACTTCTCTTATGGAGTTGTGGAAATAAGCATTCTTTGTTCATGTACTCAAACCAATCTTCTTTGTAGATTTAGGAGATTATGGACAAAAATTCCACTTAGGACTCTTACGAGAAATTACAACATAAGCAAAACTAAGATGTAGAAGATTTTGAATAACAGCAAACTTCATTCAGCAGCAGCAGTAAAGTACTAAAAGAAGAAATGTCTGAGACTGGAACTAGATTTATCTCCTCCTTCTGCAAAATATACATTTCTTTCTTCAGAGCAGGTAAAGTGGGAATAACTGAAAATGCCTTTCAAGGGGAGATGATCATGGTCTATATATGATAGTTATATTTGCAATCATTAGAACTCATTGGTCCATGATGACCCTTGCCTACTTCTAAGGAAAGTGGGCAAATATTTCTTTAACATGGATTAGGATCAAATATGGATCCCTACTGAGATCAAAGAAATGCAAATTAGTATTCAGTACAGAATCCAGTCTCCTTAGTTAAATCCAATGATCTAAGCCAGGGCTCTTCAACCAGTGGTACGGGTACCACCTGGGGTTCATTGGCACCTGGCAGGTAGTACGCAACCATCCTAGAAAAGTGGTAGCAGAGGAGGGGAATGAGCTGAACTGGTGGCAGCACCGCAGAAGCCTGAGCGAGAGATGGCTGGAGCTGCAGGGCTGTCAGGGCTCAGCGAAAGCACCAGGATCAGCGCCAGGCTCCAGCTGGAGCTCAGCACTGATCCTGACGCTTCAGAGCCCAGAAGAAGCACCAATCAGCTGGAATGTTGCAGCATCTCCAGGGTGTTGTGATTTGCATTCAGATGCTTGGCAACTGATTCATATTTATGATGGTCACAGTGTCCCAGGATCATGTGAAGTGACCAAAATCTGTTGCAACTACTCAGCAGACGGCGGGGGGGGGGGAAATACCCCCCCCACTGCCAATCCTCAACAGAAATGCTCACAATGAAAACCTCGGACAGTAGGAAGAGCGCCGCCGGGCGGGCAGGCAGGTGTCTTGCTTAGCTGTGGCTTGGGGGGCACTTTTTTCAGTGCCACTGTAACTTTGAACAGTCACTAAGTGAACTGTTGTAAGTCGAGGACTACCTGTACTTCATCACTTCCCCCCCCCCCCTTTTTTTTGGTCATCAAGTTTTTGACATCTTGCTAGGCGACTGATGGTACTCGGATGTTGCCATATCCTGAAAAGGTTGAAAAGCCCTGATCTAAGCTAAGCAATAAATGCCTTCTAAGTATAATAGGTTTAGTTTAACCTTTTAAGAATAATAGGTTACTAAGACTAGTGACACAATACCATATGACTAGTCATGTTAATGTTTTGTATGTTTCATTCTGATATATCCTCTTCTTGTCCTCAGGCAAATAATTTATGAACCCTAAGATCTTCATCCAAAAAAGAATTAATATCTCACCATGCCAGCTATGCATTAGGAAAGATTCACTCATTTAAACTTTGGCCCATT
>NC_138205.1:51447945-51518891 GCF_964194415.1 Vipera berus | reverse complement strand
TTTTTCTTTAGTTATCCAATTAGCAACATCAATCTTTCTTATCCTGGTTGCTGTCTAGACTTGATGGACTACAGCTGCTGCCCTTTAGTATAACTACTGCCAGCTGTAGATGATGGAAGTTGTAGTAAACTTAATTGGGATTTGCTTTTAGAGTTTACTACACAAATTAGTGGCTATATCTATTTTTAATTATCTGACTTTAGAAAACACTGTTTAGTTGAACTCCTATACTGGACTTCATAAACAGGACATCAAAATTATGTTTTTAAATTATATTTTTAAAAAATCTGTTTATATTACCTATACTGTTTATACAGTACTGAACTACAGAAGCTTTCCATGAACACTTAATCAAGGAAAATGTTGTTTTAAACTAAGGTAACAAAATTAGACAAAGTCCTTTAGAGAACTGGTTTAGTACCTGGAAAAGGACTTTGGCCTTTTCTATTTCTAAGACTTTCCACTACATTCCACTCTCAGAAAAACATTTTTACATTTTCTCCTAACTATTTTTCTAAAACCTGAAGGATTCCTTTTACTATTCTTAGAATACACAAAACAAGCTACTTCTATTCTCATATATGTCTCAATCATAAATGCACACATAAACATTTATTTCCAGATACTTATGGGAATATGTTTGCTTCCATACCCTTATGGCACATGACTTGCCAACAAGTCACATTGAACAATGAATTAATCCCTTTGGCAACAAAGGAAAGAAAGTAGCTGCCAGCCTAGCACTTTCTCTGACCCTATCATGCTATGCCCTGGAGACTAATCTTGATGAGATGAAAAAACAGGGGCAACTGGATCTTTTAATCCATGGGAGAAGGCAATTTTGTCAATATACTTTTACTTCAATTGATTCTGCAGGAGTTACTGGAAGTCATACTCAAAGAAAGGTCAGTTCGTGTCAGACATCAGTCTTAGAACCTGGGTGGATATCAGGGCTAAGTTCTAAAAAATATGACTGCATGAATCCAGACAGAAGATCATTCCCTCATTACTGAAAAATAAATCTTGAACTTGAGATTGAAGAATGAAGTCTTCAAGTTAAACTTCCAAGTACACATTTCTCCAACTAGACTAGGGGTGTCAAACTCAATTTCACTGAGGGCCGCATCAGCATTGCGGTTGCCCTCAGGGGGCTGGGTGGGTGTGGCCAGTGTGGGCACGGCCTACTGGGTGGTGTGGCTGGAATGCGTGTGGCCTACTGGGTGGGCATGGCCAGCTCTACATCGTTGGCGTCAAGGGTGCCAATGGGGGCCTGGGCAGGAGTGGGACAGATCTGAGGGTCTCTGGCAGAAGGAGATGGGACCGGGGCAAGTGCCAAGGCATGGGCCACTGGAGAAGCCTCACTGTTCCTCTCAGGCCATGCGGGGGTGGGGGGTGGGGGGGCTGGACTGTGGCGTGGAGGTCAAATCCCCAGCCCAGCCCTCAAGCACCCACAGCACTTAGCCCAACCCCACTTTCCCAAGGGTGAACCCAGCTGCACTTACTTCCTCCTCAAGGCTGCTGCAACTGTGCTTGCTCTCCTTAGCCAGGTTGCTCATGATGGGTCCAAGGGCAAAGTCAAGAGGGAGGCCCACTCCCTCTCCATGTGAGGAGACCTGGCTTTGTATCCAAAGCTTCCTTAGCAATAGGATGGGAGACCCCCCAGGATAGGCCAGGGGGAGGGGGCAAGGGGATGGTGAAAGGGCAGCAGGGCAGGACTAAGGCAGGACTTCCCTCAGACCCTCTCCTCTCCTCTCCCTCTCCTTCCTTCCTTCCTTCCTTCCTTCCGTCCGTCCATCCATCCATCCATCCATCCATCCATCCATCCATCCATCCAGTGGTGGGAAAATATTTGAGATGAGGGAGGGAGAAAAATAGGCAAGAAATGCAGCTGGGGAAGTGTCACCCTTTGTGAGGAATGAAAAAATGCACCATCGCCTGGAAATGGCCAGCACATGGCCCTCGCCTACTTCACATATCCAGCTTGGTGGGGTCTGGGGAGGGGATGCCATGAGCAGCGTCAGAGTCATTGTTACCTGTGTAATGCTGCCCAGCCCCCAGTCTGCCCTGTTTTGGCAGGCAGTGGGGTCCTCTCCTCACAAGTGTCAAGAGGCTGAGCAGGTGGCACAAATCTGCCCAGCCCCTAGCCTGCCCAAATAGGCAGGGCCATGTGCTTTCCAGGCAATGGTGCATTTCTTCATTCCTCACAAGGGTGATACCTCCCCAGCGTGCGCCCAGGGTGCAGTGCTGACACAGCAGAGTCCCTCACTGTTTCCAGACAGCCTTGTGGAGCTAAGACTGAATGTATTTCAGCATAGATGACCACCATGAAATTGTACATTGGCTCCTGGCCAGCCTGGGCCAAGGCCAAGGCAGCAGGGGCTGTTCCCTCATGTTTCCAGGATGGCTTTGCGGGCTACATGAAACCACTTTGCAGGCCAAATCCGGCCCCTGGGCCTTGTGTTTGACATGTCTGAACTAGACACATGTTGTGGGTCCTATTAATTCTGACTATGCCACTGCAAAGAGAGCTCATCATATTTTTTCTTCTTTTAGAGATAAATTACATAATGTTCTCCAGGTTGTTTGGATTACAACTTCCATCAAATCCAGCATCACCAGAATGTAGGAATTCTGAGTTGTTGTTGTTGTTTAAAACATCCTTTGAAGTAATTATGTTTAAAGGTCAACTAATTACAATTAGACTAATTAAAATATCACATATACCAACTATATCTCTATATTTTTTGCATCAGCGTTTGTAGGATAATAATTGTTCCAATAAGTTTTTCTAAACAAAAAAAAGTTATTTTATTTTATATATCTTAGTAAACCTTTAGGATTGGCAATTGTATTCTTTTTTTATTGCACTACAGGGTTCTTTTGGGAAAAATAACTTTATAAAAATGAACAACTGAACAAATAAAGGAATAATGATATATGTAAAATAGTCTTGGATTATTTTAAGACATCCACAATCCAGCAACAATGGCTGAGATAATCACAAAAATAATGCAGTAATAACTATAGTAGTACAGGAGGATGCTCCCTTTTGTTTTTCAAGGATATATAACAAAGTTCAACAATGGGTTTGAGATGTGAAGTTGGTCTTTCTTCTTTACTCAAATCTAGGCAAAGGGAGGCCCACCTATTAATTGTCTTCAAGGCAGTTCCACAGACACTCCTTCACTGCCTCTTCTTGGCTCAGTCGTAACTAGCTCTCTCTCCTATTTTTGTTTCAGAAAGTTTTTTGTTTCCCACATTGACCATCTTCCCCAATTCTCCAAACACTCCTCTAGAAGATAACTTGTCAGAGGCAGCTTTCCTAGCCTGGCCTAAAGATTCATTTTTTCACTATTTCTAAGCACAACTATATTTCCAATGCCCCTTTTCCTTGAAAACAGGAGAAATATTGAATGAAGCTGCCTCCAAACTGATAAAAAAACTAGTAACAATATAAATTGAAAAACCAGAAACACAAGACTTAGAAATGACAGGAAAATGTATGTGTTAGGTGCACATGATGTGTTTTAAAAATGCTTCAAACTTTGACCAAATCACAATCCAGTAAAATGACTGTCATTTGAATCGTTTTCAGCAATGGAGCTAAAAAAACAAGAAAAATGCAACTAAAAACCAAGAAAAAAGGATTTGGCATAACCCTCCTCCCATTTCACACTTCCTTCATCTTTCTTCACTGTCGTCCCAACCTGAAATATTCTCGACATGCCCAAACTATCATATTCCCAAACCAAACTGCTCTGTCGTAAATAAATACATTTCCAGGGGGCTCAGCCTGCCTCATTTTGCGCTTTGTCTTGCATTTATTCCAGGTCCTCAGGAGCCCTGCTCGTCAGACAACGTGGGACGCCCACTTTACCGCGCGGACCGCGGGACGCCCACTTTACCAACCTGCAGCTCGCACCAAGCCACTTCGACAGTGGTCTCCGTGTCTAGCCCTTTGTAAACAGTCTTGAAGGAGCCGCGGCCAATCTCGATGTCAAATTTGAGAAAGCGACCGTCCGGAGACGTGGCCACGGCCCGGGTCTCAGCCTCTTCGTTCTCTTCTTGTTCCCAGTGTTCGCGATCTTGGCGGCTCTCCGTGGGAGAGAGCAGAGGGCGTGACGGGACGGCCTCCGGAGGACTCTCGCTGCCCGCGGATCCCGTGGCTGAAGCAACGTGGAGACTTCGAGACCCAGAACTCTCTGAAGCTACAGCGGGCGTCCCCATCACCTCCAAATCCACGGGGTCAGGAGTTGCGGCAACAGGGCAGGCAGCGTCTTTGTTATCGTAGCTCCTTAATCCAAGCTCGGACGAACTCCGACGACTGATCTTGTAGACTGATGCGCGGCGACCAGAGACTTCGAGGGTCCGAGCACCCTCCGCTTGACCAGCATCTTCACACATGCCGCAGCTAGTCGGGTCCATCCTATCGGGCTGAGGCATGAGCGCTCCAGCAACGGGGCCCTAGTGCGATGCCCGCAACATTAGCATCAGACGGCCGGACAAGAGAAGACGCTGTATCAGAGTGCTATTGCTTGCTTACTAAGCCGGCGGCCAGGCAGCCGCTACGTGCGCTCGGCGGCAGCACCGCCCACTCCAGCAGGCCTGGTCGGGCGGCTGCGCGGCTTTCTCCTCCCCTCTTTTAACTAACCTGTTCTGCTCGACTCCTACCTCTTTTGCCCCCCAAGGAAGCCACAGTGCATTGCACCGACACGACACGCCCACCCCAGAGGGCTGGAAACGCGACCCTTCCAAGAGCCTTCTTTACGCTCAGTAACTCGTGTGTTCGAAGGTAGCACGAGCGCAGCAACGGGATATCGTCCTGCTCCTGCTGTTTTTCAGTGGGTAGGAGAAATGCAAAATGTGTTACTTTTGCTTTGGGTAAAACGCCTTTCAATGAAAAAGGCTCTTAAAATCCCAAATGCGTCAGTGGAGGCCAATTGTATTGTTATCGTCATTGCCTTCATATTTTTCTAGTTTTATGGCAGTTGACAAGGTAAAAGTTTGTGGGCAGAGCAGACTTCTGTATTCTCTATCATTCCTTGACTTTTTGATGAGACGACATAAACTTGAATGACTCAAAATGTTTCCTTTTTAAAACAGGATCGGAGTTTATCAATCTGTTTTCAGTGCCACTGATTATCAATCATAAAAATATATGCGAATGCACCTGCAACCTCTGCTGTCACAGAGAATGATGGGAGGGAGCTTCCCAACCTAAAGCTTCCTTTTAGGAATGACTACCAACAAGCTTCACCCTTTTACAGTTTAGTGATAATGCAGCTATTTTTCATCCATGAATGTGTCAGACACAATTCCTCAACAAATGAAAGCTGCAACTGAATTGTAACAGTTTGCTCAAGGTTGTACCATTTATTTATTTGATGAAATTTTGGCATAATGTCTTCAGGTAGGAATCTTATACTAGAACTAGGATAGTAGACTTCTTAACTCAGAATTGAAACTTGAGGGGCCCCTGACTGTTAATGTGTTTATTGTATGTAACTGTGGCTTACTTTTCCTGCAGCAAAAGCCATCCCAGAAGCTTTATCCTGACATACACGAATGGGGATGCAGGATGCAAGATGCGAAAAGTGTATAAAGAGTGATTGTATTTCTTCCTGGCCTACAATGTCATGGAAATGCCCTGTTGACGTAGTTCCCACTGAAACTCTTAATGATGAAAAGTCTATTCTGGCAATATATCCCACATTACACTTAGGTGAATTAATTCCATAAATTGTCTATGTGGCATCAGCAGGGCTTTTTTTCTCATAGAACGCTCAGAACAGAGTTCCGGCACCTTTTTTGGATGGAACCTTGTAGGGTAGGCAAGGCAGGTTGTATGACGTGTGAGTTCCGGCACCTTTTTCTTTTACAAAAAAAGCACAGGTCATCAGAGAGAACTGAATGCAGAAGACCAAAGAACCCATTGCAACCCATAAGCTCTCCCTTCTCCCTGAGATTGCTGTAACTATCATATATTTTTTCAAAGAAATGCTTTGTCTTGTTAATCCTTCCAAGCATTTGAAAATGTGGCATTTTTAGTGGTGTGATGCTCAATGGATACTGTTCAGTAAATGTTTTCAGATGAGAACATTATCTTTTATAATTAATATTTGCTTAGTTACATATAACTCTTTTAGTGATTCTTATTTTTACATCCAGGTTATTTTTGTAGTATACTGGCTGCAACTCACCCTCATTATTTTTTGTAGGAGGATCACCTTGTCCTTTCAGGTGTATTTTCCTCCTCCACCCTAGCCTTATCTGCTTATCTGCGAAATGCTTCTTTCTCTTTGGGGCACAGTGTTTTTTTGACATTTACTTCCTTGTTTTACTTAAGACTGAAAACTGAATATTTTGTAAAAAAAAAAAGAACAGATGATTAGCAAGTTAAAAAAACGCTTTCAGACTAGCAGAGAGATAAGGAGATATCAAACCACCCTGCTATTAGTAGTATCAAGAACTATACCATTGTCGCAAATGAGAGTTGTCATCAGCCTGGACTGGGACCATATTCTCTTCCCCCCTACCCTGTGGCTTTTCAAGGGCCTGAACCCATGATTTACTTTAAAAGCAAGCACAGTCATTCAGAGAATCCTCAACCGTGTGAAGGGTCAGTTTAATGTAGCCATATTCTCAGCCCTCATTTTGCGCTTAACTATGTGACTATACATGACCTTGATTAAATTATGAGCATAAGAAGACATGATCATGTAACAGCCTACTTTGTTCTGGGAACAGGCCAAGCTTTATGAGGGCAGAGGGATGCTTTGGAGATTTGGCAGGAGAGAAGAACACAAAAAAGGGAAATAGGTTAATGAGTGAGAAAACAGATATAAGTATGACTGGATAGCATTGGAAAAAAATTGAGAAAGAACAGGTTTTTTCATAAGACTAAAAACATTCATTGAAACAGCAGATCTGGACATTGTTTATAAAGCAAAATAAGAACAAAAATGCTAAAAGCTAGCCATTAGAGGAATCTTTTTCTGCCTGGATGGTAAACTCTTTGTCTTTTTAATTAAAAAAAATTCTTACTGTCACCACTACTAATTGTTCATGGAATTAACTAATATAAATACAGGATTGTTGGACTGGTAATGCAAATTAATTATACTGCTGTTTTTCATGTGATTTTGATGGGTTATCTTTTATTTTTTAGATTTCAAAGGTGAAGAAATGAAAAACAAACAAGTCTATCTTAATGATATTCTTAGAGAATGTGGTCATCTTTGCTTATGGATTACCTTCTTTTCAATAATAAAATGAAAACTTTTCTGCTCTGTTATCTGCTTGCCAACTCTTGTTATGCTTTCCTTAGTTGCAGAATATGGAGATATTGGCTTGTTATATTAATCAGGATTCACATGTTCCACTAAACCACAGGTCTGCAACCCGCGGCTCTGGAGCCGCATGCAGCTCTTTCAGCCGTCTCCTGCGGCTCCCAGTCCTCTGCCATGTGCAGTCCCCCCCCAAAAAGTGGGACTAAAAAAGTTCAACCAATCAATTCAAATATGTGGGGTAGGTGCATATCTCGCCTTGGCTCCACTCTTCCGTCAAACCCTGTTCTGCGCATGCGCGCATGTACACGCATGTGCACACATTTTTTGCGGCTCCCAGTTTTTTCTTTTGTGAGGGAACCGGTACCGAGTGGCTCTTTCACTGTTTCAGGTTGCTGACCCCTACACTAAACCATAATGTGGTTGGTTTTCATTGGACAGTGTGTGAATGTAACCATTGTGGCTTGTAAACCAAAATTTATATGTTAGCATAATATGTAAAGCCAGCTATTGTGGCTTATTAAAATCCTGTTTAAAATTATGTTTTGCTAGATCAAAATAATTCCAGTTAGGATAACGAGTTGTTTTCAGAATCAGACTTCACAGAAAGTATGAAAAAAATAAAGAGGAGTAAAAAATGTCTGAAGGAAAGCAATGACCAGCTTACCAATATCTGGTAGAAGAACAAGAACTCAGAATGCAGCTTGATATTAATATTTGAAACTTACGAGACAAACCCTTTGCCACACTTTGAGAAATGCCCATCATTTCATTTAGATATTTTCTTCAAGGTCTTAAGAAACTGTATATTCATCTTTCTCTGGTTTTATCTACAAATGTAAAGCTACTTAGGCCGAGAAGCTTGCCTAGGTCACCAAATAATATTTATGACTGAGCAGGAATTTATTTTGCCTCTCCCCAGTCTTAGTAACATTTTGGTGCAGTGGTTAAACCCCAGACCAGAAATTGGGAGACTACGAGTTCTAGTCTCACCTTGGGCACAGAGCCAGCTGAGTGACCTTGAGCCAATCCCTCCCTCAGCCCTAGGAAGGAAGCAATGGCAAGCCGCTTCTGAAAAACCTGCAACCAAGACAACTGCAGGGATTTGTCCAGGTAGTCACCAGGAGTCAAAAGCTGACTTGAAGGCACACATGCACATGCTTGCATGCATGCGTGCTACACACACACACACACACACACACAGAATTCTAGCATTACGATACATGAATTCTAACGACATAGCTATCATCAGCTGGGGTTTATTGTTTTTAACCCAACTTAATACCCAATATTATCCCTTTGGATTTATGTTATCTAAGTAGTCTTGATTCATAAAGTTGAAATATAACAAAACTATGGAGGCCCTTTCCCATGCTTTCCCCATTTCTCCCAAAGGCAGTTTGTGCTAGAGATGCTGGGAAATGGTTGCTCCTTGTCCCTGGATGAAGTCCTTCTTTTCTTGCAGGAGAAAGCAGGAGCAATTATTCTTAACCTCCTCCTGTCCGGAGAATGTTCTCCTTTTTCTGGCTAGAGGGAGAAAGTGAGCGTAGAACAAGTATGTACACATGTATGTACATGTGTACACATGAATAAAATGATGAAGTTTATCTTCCATTCCTTAAAGGGATGAGTAAATGACCCAAACTACCTGAATTGATGCAGCAGAGTGACAGTGAAAGTAAGGGAATGGTTTTATTTTCATGGAATTATTTAGTCATTCTTAGAGCAAATTTCACTTAATTCTGGACTTACCAAACCATGATTTCCAAATCCATTTTTATTGATGTTTTCATGTCCTGGTTTGCAGTTAATACTTAGCAGCAGCACCCAGTCATTGGGCTTCCTTATACTGAGGCAAACAAACCAAATTATATCAACCTCTGTTATCCAATGTTATTTTAACTTACTTGAATCAAACTCTATGGGAAGGAATGACGCACATATATAACTCAAATGTACACAAAGGTGGCCGGTTCACTTGCAATTGGTGGCTTAAGAGCATCGAATGGGCTTTGGGGGCAGGTGCTGTTTATTTCCCAAAGCATCCAGTTCCAGGTGTTGGCCAGCTTCACTTGTGATCTAAGGTTATTACTGGCTCCCAGTAAGCAGACAAGTAGTCTGAGCTAATCCCTAAGAATGTCTGATCTGGAGAGTGAGTCTTTTGGCATGAGGGACGACAACAAGAGACTTTATCATGAAAACTATTAGTTTGTTTAATTCACCAAACTGTATTTACCCAAAACAGCAACTGTGGCTGGGATTAATTTTCAGTCCCCTAAGGTTAAATTGTTTCCCTTCCAGGATAAGAGGAAGGAAGAATTAGGGAGGCATGGAATTGAATGGCCTGCTCTGTTCTAATTCACCAAATATTCCATGCCAAGGGAAGAGACATAGTTCATGGTACTTTGGTATTGTACCCTGAAACATACAGAAAAACAGCTGATGACTTTAAAAAAAAGCACATGCCAGCACCCAAAGTTTCAGGAAAGTTACAACTGTGGAAGCCTGTTTCCTAATCTTATGAGGCCCACTCTTGTTTAGCATTAAAAAAAAATATTCTGCAAATGCTCAGGGGAACTAATCTTTATGATCAAGTTTTGTATTGAAAGCAAGCTTTGACTGATTAAATCCAGAATAAATCTCAGTGACTTTTAAGAGGATGACATCAAGTTATCTGATAATAAATCAAAAACTTGTTTGCTTTTATTTCCTCTCAGTTCTAACTTCAGCCATAGAATATTTTATGTGAAGTAATAACAGAACAAGTGGGACCTTTCTTGAATCAGGCAGCATTAAAAATGGCTGCTTTTACACTCTAAAACAAATCTGGTGTAATCCAAAATTTTTGTGTTAGTGTTGGACTTTCCAAAACATCCTGAACTTTCTTCAGTAGATGGCCTAAAACAAATACACCTTTATCTGCTATAACAGAAATGAATTTAATTACTGGTAATTCTATTACATTATGATGCTTACTGTTACAGTATAATGGACAATGAAATGGAATGAATTGCCTAACACTATACTTGTTCATTCCCTTTCACTTTCTCTAACTGAAAATTTGTAAAAATCTTTTTGATCAAGAGAAGAAAACACTAAGCCACGCAAAGATTGGCCTGGGGAAAGCAAGCCATAGAGTGTAAATTCATATGGTGGACTAAAATTCTTACCTCATATTATACAACCCCCTATCTCTTCTTTTTCGGGGTGGGAGGAGTTGCAGCCTATTACATGTAGCTTCTTTATTCTAAATTCTTTAGTAAATTTCCCACAAATTGCAAAGTTGGAAATGTTGCAAAGTTCCAACCTGAAATTAGCATTTAGGTCTTATCAATGTATTAAGGCAACACTTAGTTTTATTACGTTTTGGGAAGTATCTCTTAATTCAATCAATTCCCCAGATGACTTTGAAAAAAGTGTTAAAGATTGTTGAGTCAAAATAGTTACTATTTTTTCACACTTCAAAAAACCCCCCAAATATATGCTATACATTGCTCACTTTCACCTACTGCCCGTAATATCAGCTGCAGATCAGTTCATCATCGTTTCCTCCATTTTGATTCAGCTTCCTACCCTTGGTGACATGATTCTCATCAAATATTACAGTTATTTTAATAACTGATGTCTAGATTAGTTTATGTGCAATTGACAATTGGATATTCAAATTCACAATTCCTTGTGCCCACTAAAAGCTTTTTGCCTGATTTTAAAGCTCTGTCCTACACTAACTTTGCTTCCACATTTCTAGTCTAGATTAATGTTTCTCAACTTTGGCAACTTTAAGATGTATGGACTTTAGTTCCCAGGATCCCCCAGCCAGTGCATTTGGGAACACTGGGAGCTGAAGTTCACACATCTTAAAAATTCTCAAAGTTGAGAAACACTGGTCTGGATGAAAGCCAACAGCCATTCTCCACACCATTTGTGAATAAACTGTGTATAAAGAAGCAGAGCCTATTGTTATGTATGCAGGCACCTGCATAGCAACAGCCACCAGGGGGCATTGGCCTGAACGGTTTCGGCGGGAAACCTAGGGCCAACCCCATTGGCTGTCCGCTTATCTGGCCAGGTATTTAAGGAGGCCAGGTAACCCTCATCCCTCAGTACGCTACCCCCTTCCAATAAAGAGCTGAACACGTACTCCGGCTGGCGTCTCTTCCTTGCGTCGGACCCACTACACAATACCTATGGTCCTCTAAAGTATTGTTTCAGCACCTCCACGTACCCCTGACCACAATCATAGTTCTCCTCCATCTCTGCATAACTCTTTGCACTTACAGCTCCAAAGTTTGACCTTTCCTAGCATATTTCACAGGCAAAAGTTATTCCCACCCTCCCCTTCTACAACTTGTCAATGAGACCAGAATTCAAGCATGATTTGTTGCTTCTTCCTTTTCTGGTGCAATTATAGTTTTCCAACAAAGCTAGTTATCTGAATATCTTAAAGAGTAAATCTGCAACTCAAACAGTCAAGGGTCCTGTGAAGGAAGAACTTTGTACCCTAACCTGTGTCCCCTGCCAGTCAGGTTGGCCAACTTTTAAGTGGATAATGGAAAATCAGCAGTTCCCTTGTAACACGTGGACATTTATTTAACTCCCTTGTAAAAGTCAAGCTGTTTTAATGCATTTTAGGTGTCTCTGAATCGCTTACAGAAGAAATGTTTAACCTGAACAAAGAACTTTTTATGAGATGCTTACTTATTGATTCTGAATCTTTTCCTCAACCAAATAATACTTCCTTTAAAAAAATTCATTGCTCTCTTTGAAGCTTTGTGATAGGAACAAATCAGATATCCTATCTTTAAAAAGCACGAGTATAAGATTTTATATTTAAGAGAAAAATGAACGTGTAAGGTAGAAGAGCATATCTTTCCAAGACCAAACCTGCCAGGCTGAAAATAATACTACAAGTTAAAATTTTAGAGGTTAAGGAACAATTTGGCTCATTTTTCTCAAGATGTCCTGCATGAGAGGTAACCTGACAAGCAGTTTTCTATCATAAGAATGTTTGTATGTATTTGATCACAGTTATGACAGATAAAAGGGATTTTTTCATTGAAATACAGGGATAATAATGACGTTCAAAACTATGGAATGGTCTTGACTGAATAGAGCATAGATTGATGAGATATTATCAATTGATTTAAGAGGATAACTTCTATTCTTTTCTCTGTGGCGAGTCTTAGTCATTAGGTAATAGTTTATTTAGTTATATTTATATACCGCCCTATTCCCTGAGGACTCAGGGCGGTTTACAGGGAATTAAAAATCCAAAATACAAAAATTAAGAACCAAATTAAAAAATATTAAATTAACCCTGTAGTCAATTAAAAAGAACCCCAAATTAAAAATTCCTCCTCAGTCTGGGCCCGAGAGCTCGAAGAGCCAGGTCTTCAGGCCCCAGCGGAATGATCGAAGGTCGGGGGCAGTTCTCAGCTCCACCGGCAGCTGGTTCCAGAGGGCAGGCGCTCCCACCGAGAAGGCCCTATCCCTGGGTGTCACCCGCCGGCAGTCTCTTACCGGCGGGACCCTGAGCAGACCCTCCCTGTGGGAGCGCACTGGGCGAAGGGCATTTGATGCCGGCAGCAGGTGTTCCCTCAGATATCCCGGACCCAGGCCATGTAGGGCTTTATAGGTGATAACCAGCACCTTGAATTTCACCCGGAGGGCAACCGGAAGCCAATGCAGCTCGCGGAGTAGAGGTTGTCTGAAAGGTGCTTTTTTCTCTCCAAAAGGCAACTGGACTGTTTTTTTCTTTGAGAAAGAAGAAAATATTTTGCTTCTCATCCATCTCATTCTCGTTCATCTCTGATAGTTCAGTTGCCTTTTGAAGAAAAAAAGCACCTTTGAAATATCTATTCTTTTGGGGCTCAGGTTTGCCTAAACTGCATATCCTTTAGAAGTTCTATGAGTTTCAGATTGATGAGACTGAGCTGCAGCTTTTCAAGACTAATAAAAATTAACACTGTACAAAAATTGTCTCAAGTTATGCCATCTATGATCAGGAAGAAATTCAATGGGGCAAGTTTTTACTATTACATTTTTCAATGTTAAGTAGCTTAAATCACATGAGCGAAAAAAGATTTGTGATATCTTATTCACATTTGTTTCAGCTTGGATGCCATGATTAATGCACCTACAATAAATTTAAATAACAACTACTGATCTTGGCAGTCAATCTAGCACAAATAATAATAAAAATGTGCCCCTGTTGGTTACGTTAGACATTGTGTACTGGGTTCTTTGCAGCAAGCAGCAGACAAGGCGAAAGAGTTCAGGCAGGAACATGCTTTATTGAATGCAGGAACTGAACTGTTAACCAGCGCTTCTTTGGGACTGTCAGGGCTCAGTGGAAGTGCCATAATCGGCGTGAGGCTCTAGCTGGAGCTCGGCGCTGATCCTGGCGCTTCTGAGCCCAGAAGAAGCACCGATCAGCTGGAATGTTGCAGCATCTCCAGGGTCTTGTGATTTACATTTGATGCTTGACAATTGATTCATATTTATGACGGTCACAGTGTCCCAGGGTCATGGGAAGTGACCAAAACCTGCTGCAACCACCCAGCAGAGGGGGGGGGGAAATAAAAACCAAACACCCCCCACCCCACCCCCACTGCCAATCCTCAACAGAAATGCACACAACAATGAAAACCTCGGACAGGAGGAAGAGCGCTATATGTAGTCTGCCTTCTGCAGTTAAGGCACAATACAAAGATGAAGAATATAAAAATAAAGTGTTGCTTTTAATGATGCCTCATTTTTCATCAGTAACAGTTCTGTGACTTGTTCATTATATATCTCACTTGAGTAATTTTTGTACTTCATTTCTCTCTTAATTACGTATAATCCCACACTCCCTAAAAGACACAAATATAAGATGATAAATCAACATAAAGCTTAATGTGCTTGATGAAATAGATTCTAGGCTACAAAAGCAGAAATGCTTTTGGTTTTGAAGTGCTGCAGTATGTTGTTTTTAGATAGGTGAAGTTTAAATTTATCTATCAATCACAGAATCTTGTTCAACTTATTTGTCCTTTATTTTCCCATAGATTATTTTAGGAAAGAAAAGAGTGTGCACAAGATGTGTAGAAATATGTTTTGTAAAAGGGTTTGAATGGAGATATATTCTTCTCAGATTATTACAATGGCACATAATACTCTGCATAATTCTGAATAATTGTGAGTAGGATTGCTTTTCCATTGAAACTAATAATCACAGAAACTAGGCTTTATATATAAATATAATAGAATGAAATGAAACATTATTTCTTCAAGATTTCAAAAGGGTATGCCTTTAAAACTGTCTTTCTTGAATTAAAATACATTTTTGCAGAAATAAACATGTTTAAATGATTTTAAAGTGATTTTAAAGCAAATTCTTAACTAACCATACTTAGAAACTGGTTGAATGAATATTCAGTGAATATTTTGAATATTTTTGAATTATGCTGAACATTCACATGTAAGTAATTCTGCTGTAAAATTATAAAAAATAGCAGTTAAAATTGTATTATGATTCAAGCTGCATTCTAGTGAGCCTCAACATTACTTCAACATTATTCAGTAGAAATAATAGCAATTACAACAAACTTCCTTGAAAAGTTTCTTGCTTACCACACCTAAAATCAATAGAAAAATGTTGGGTATCTTCTTGGATATCCCTCTAATTCCCAGGATTGTGACCATAAAATATGTCTTGAAATCCTTTGCACAGAATTCTACTTGATAAGCTGCTGGAGATCAGTAATTAGATATTTTTTCTCTATATCTTTTAGTAAAGAGTAGTTGCAGATTCAGACTCAGACTGGTGCTACATTTGGAACAAGTAGACCTATATATGGGGAGGGGGGGAGGGTATATTTTTCTTGGGTTTGAAGGTCCTCAATCTTCTGCATGGATTGCAGCCCTATATAACATAAGAAAAAGCTGGGAGATAAACTGTGGACTCTGCATGAGGACAACACAGAAATGGAATTAGGGGATCAGCCATATTGGACTTTATTCTCACTAACAGAGATGAAATGATAGAAGGTGTTGAAGCCACAGGAATCTTGTGGGGGGGGGGAAGTGACCATGCAATATTGGAATTCAACATTATTCAAGCACAAGCAATAGAACACAGTCAACCTAGAGTCTTGGACTTTAAGAGAGCTAATTTCAACAAACTTAGAGCTTGGGGAGGATTCAATGGATGAGAATCCTCAAGGGGAAAACAACTTAAGAAGCTTGGGAAATTTTGAAAAGTGAGGTTATAAAAACCCAGTCTAGCACAATACCAACGAAGAAAAATAACAGCTCTCAAAAGAAACCAGCATGGCTGCATAAAGAATTCTGTGAAAAATTGAAAGACAAAAAGGACAAGTATAAAAAGTGGAAAGAGGGGCACATAACTAAGGCAGAATATCAGCAAATAGCTCGAGCTTGCAAAGATGGAGTGAGGAAAGCTAAGGCTCAAAATGAACAAAGGCAGCAAAAATCAAAAATAACAAAAAAAAATCTTTCAACATGTAAAAAACAAGAAAAAAGTGAATGAAATGATTGGTCCACTAGTAGGAGAAAGTGGCAAGAAGGTGACAAACAACAGGGAGAAAGCAGAACTACTCAACTCATTTTTTGCATCCATATTTACACAAAAGGAAAAAACAGTCCAACCTATCAAAAACACTACCGTAAAAAACAGATTAGAAACACAAGTTAAGATAGGCAAGAAAATGGTAAGTGAGCACCTGTCCACCCTAGATGAGTTCAAATCACCAGGACCAGATGGATTACACCCCAAGGTTCTGAAGGAACTGGCAGATGTGATCTCAGAACCACTGAACTATATCTTTCCAAGATCCTGGAGCACTGGGGAACTACCAGAGGACTAGAAAAGAGCTGATGTAGTTCCTATCTTCAAAAAAGAAAAAAAAATGGATCCAGGAAACTACAGACCTATCAGCCTGACCTCAATACCTGGGGTGATCTTGGAAAAGATAAGCAATAAATCAGCGAACATCTAGAGACAAAGTCATTACCGAAAGCCAACATGGGTTTGTCAAAAATACAAATAAATCTTATTGCATTCTTTGACCAGGTGACAAAAATTAGTGGTCCAGAGGAATGCTGTGGATATAATTTACTTGGACTTCAGTAAGGCATTTGATAAAATAGACCACAACCTACTACTTGATAAAATAAAAAAATGTGGGTTAGACATCATCACCACCAGATGGATTTGTAGCTGGCTGACCAGCCGTACTCAGCATATGGTCCTCAATGGAACTGCATCTACATGGAGGGAAGTGTGTTGTGGGGTGCTCCAGGGCTCTGTTCTAGACCCAGTGCTCTTCCAACATCTTCATCAATGATTTGGACCAGGGGATAGATGGGGAACTCATCAAATTTGCAGATGACACCAAGCTGGCAGGAATAGCCAATACTCCACAAGATAGGCTTAAGATACAGGAGGATCTGGACAGACTTGAACACTGGGCGCTGTCTAACAAAATGAAATTCAATGGTGAAAAAGCAAGGCTTTGTATTTAGGCAAGAAAACCAAATGTACAGGTATAGTATAGGTCAGTGATGGCAAGCCTTTTAGAGACTGAGTGCCCAAACCGCAACCCAAAACCCACTTATTTATTGCCAGGGCCGCATCAGCATTGTGGTGCCCTCTGGGAGGGCAGGAGTGTGGCCCACTGGGTGGGCCCGGCCAGGGTGATCACAGCAGACTGGGTGGGTGTGGCTGGATAGGCGTGGCCATCTCGATGCTCTAACACCTCTAGTCGAGCTTGTTAGCCGGCCATTTTGCCTACTTTGTGCTGGGTGGGGTTGCTGCTCTGGGCAGTGGCAGCGGCGCCCTAAGGGACCTGTGCAAGCTGCTAGTGGCAGCGGTGCACGTGCCTACAGAGTGGGCTCTGAGTGCCGCCTCTGGCACGCGTGCCATAGGTTCACCACCACTGGTATAGGTGGTACCTTGCTCAATAGTAACAACTGTGAGAGGAATCTTGGAGTCCTAGTGGACAATTGCTTAAATATGAGCCAGCAGTGTGCTGCTGCTGCCAAAAAAGCCAACACAGTGCTAGGCTGCATTAACAGAGGGATAGAATCACGATCCTGTGAAGTGTTACTACCACTTTACAATGCCTTGGTAAGGCCACACTTGGAATATTGCATCCAGTTTTGGTCACCACGATGTAAAAAAGATGTTGAGATTCTAGAAACAGTGCAGAGAAGAGCAACAAAGATGATCAGTGGCTAAAACATATAAGGAACGGCTGCTGGAATTGGGTATGTCTAGTCTAATGAAGAAAAGGACGAGGGGTGACATGATAGCAGTGTCCCAATATCTGAGGGGCTGCCACAAAGAAGGAGTCAAACTATTCTCTAAAGCACCTGAAGGCAGAACAAGAAGCAAGAGATGGAAACTAACCAAAGAGAGAAGCAACCTAGAACTAAGGATATATTTTCTGATAGTTAGAACAATTAATCAGTGGAACAACCTGCCTCCAGAAGCTGTGAATGCTCCAACACTGGAAGTTTTTAAGAAGAGACTGGACAGCCATTTGTCTGAAATGGTATAGGGTTTCCTGCCTGAACAGTGGGTTGGTCTAGATGACCTCCAAGGTCCCTTCCAACATCTCATCATTGTCATTGTCATCATCATCATCATCATCATTATTACTATTATTATTATTGTTATTATTGTTATTATTATTATTATTATTATTATTATTATTATTATTATTATTATTATTATTATTATTAATCATCGCACAGTCAGCCAGATGTTCAGACTGGATTTGGCATTTTTGTCTACCTAGCGAGTCCTTACCAAGGACCTGGAATAGGCAGATGTGGATATTTGATGGTATTATAGATATTGTCACAGGTTGGAAGCAGTTCCTAGTAAGGCCATCTTTTGCAATTGACTAATGGCGAATTTGTCAATGCCAGTGGTGTTCAAGTTGTGCTCCAGTTGTTTTGGGATTGCACCCAAGGCGCCTATTACTATTGGTACTACCCTTGCTTGCCTTTGCCACAGTCTTTCTATTTCTATATGTAGGTCTTTGTATTTTGTTATCTTCTCCAGTTCTTTCTCGTCTATTCTGCTTTCTCCAGGCATTGCCACATCCACTATCCAGACTTTTTTGTCTTTCTTATCAACAATTGTTAAGTCCGGGGTGTTATGGTGCAGGTGCTTGTCTGTTTGAATTCTGAAGTTCCAGAGCAGTTTAACTTTATCATTTTCTATGACTTTCTCTATTTTATGATCCCACCAGTTCTTGCTTACAGGGAAATTATATTTCTTGCAGATCTTCCAATGCACCATTGTTGCTACTTTGTCATGTCGTTGCTTGTAGTCAGTCTGTGTGATCTTCTTGTAGCAGCTTACCAGGTGGTCCACTGCTTCTTCAGCTTCTTTGCATAGGCAGCACTTAACTGTCTGTTGCTGTCTTCTCAATTTTGACTTTGTATGCATTTGTCCTTAAGGCTTGTTCTTGTGTGGCCAGAATTAGTCCCTCAGTCTCTTTCTTCAACTTTCCTGCTCTTAGCCATTGCCAGGTCTTGTTATTATCTGCTTTCCCAGCTATTTTTTTAATGTACTGGCCATGTAGTGCTTTGTCTTCCCATGCCTCCATTCTGTTCTTCATTTGGTCTTTCTTGTAGGCCAGTTTGGTCTCTCCAGTAGTAAGTAAGCCTTCCTGATATACTAATTTCAGTCCTTCAGATATTCTTCCAAAGCCATTTTTTCTTCTTCAACCATCTGATGTACTTGCAGCATTCCACGTCCACCTACAGTATTTGCCTTGGTAGATAGAGTCTGTCAATGTCACTGCGTGGATAAAGGGCATGATTCATTGTCATTATTTTTCTGGTCTTCCTATCCATTGCTTTTAGTTCTGCTTGAGTCCAGTCCACTATTCCAGCTGTGTATCTAATGACTGGAATTGCCCAGGTGTTGATTGCCTTCACGGTATTTCCTCCATTGAGTTTGGACTTTAAGATCTTCTTCACTCTCTTGATGTATTCACCTCTAATCTTTTTCTTGACTTCAGTGTGCTTGATGTTGCCAGCTTGAAGGATACCCAAGTATTTGTAGTAATCTTCCTCATCCAGACTCTTAATGTTATTTTCATGGGGCATCTTGATTCCTTCAGTTTTCATTATTTTTCCTTGTTTGAGTGGCACATTTGTCCAAGCCAAACTCCATTGCAATATCTTGGCTACATATACGGACAGTGTTCAGCAGCAATTCTATTTCAGATGATGTTTTTCCATACAGTTTCAGATCATCCATGTAAAGGAGGTGGGATGGATTGACTACAAAAAGACATTTGACTCTGCCACATGACTGGATAATCAAGTGCCTAGAAATAACAGGAGTCAGTAGAAACATCAGAAAATTTGTGCAAAGATCAATGACACAGTTGCAGGTCAATGGTGAAAGACTGGGAGAGGTTGATATCAAGAGAGGAATATTTCAAGGAGATTCATTATCACCACTACTATTTGTTACTGCACTGTTTCCTCTGTCAACAATACTGAATAACTCAGGACATAGCTATCAAACATCAAAAACATCTGCCAGACTATCCCACCTCCTTTACATGCCTTTTTGTAGTCAATCCATGCCACATTCAGGTTGGTCTTCCTTTTCTTGCAGTTTTTCAAGATCATTTTGTCTATTAGGAGTTGATCTTTTGTTCCTCTGCTATTGGGGCTATTGTTCCTCTGCTCAGGTGGAAAGAGATTGTTTTCAACTAGATGCTGTTGTACTGCATTAGCTACCACACCAGTTAGCAATTTGAAAGTTGTTGGTAAGCAGGTAATTGGCTTGTAGTTGCCTGGTGTTGCCCCTTTTGCTGGATTTTTCATTATTAGGTAGGTTTTCCCAGTTGTTAACCACTTTTCAGTTTCTCCTCCTTGTAGTATATTGTTGAACTGCTTGGCAATGAGTGGGTAACAGTTAGATGTTTCAGCCAAAACCCATGCAGTCACCTGGTGCTGACCAATTTTTGATCTTCCTTGCTCTTTTTTCTACCATTTTTGTTGTTATTACTAGTTCTTTCATTTCAACTTCTGTTTTATTTGCATCCACCTCTTTTAACCAATCTGCATCTTGGTTGTGTTTCTTTGGGTTATCCCATATCTGCTTCCAGAACTGCACTGTTTTTTCCTGTCAGGTACTGACTGATTCATTGCAGTTTCTCCATTGATGGATTGGTAGAAATGTTTGTGATTGGATTGAAATTGGAGGTTCTGCCTATAATTTGCAATTCGAGCTTCGTATCTACTGATTTTCCTGGCTATAGCTGTTATTTGCTGCTTTATTATTTCCAGTCCTTCCTTGATCTTCCTTGTTTCTAAGTAGTATTTCTTGATTAGGTATTCTCTGGTCTTCTTGTTCTTCAGCTTCTTTTCTTTCATCTGTTCTAGTTTGCTTGCATGTGATCTTAACTTGCTGATCTTATTTTCTAGTCTAACCTTCTATTTTTGTGGCGCACTGTTTACTTGATGATGATGATGATTAGTAGTAGTAGTAGTAGTAGTAGTAGTATTAGTATTATTGTATAGGATCTCCTCCCATGGGCAGAGGATTGGACTAGAAGACCTCCAAGGTCCCTTCCAGCCCTATTATTCTATGTTCTTTATTCTATTCAATAGGTTGCTAGTCCAGGTCCCCCTTTAGACCTGAAAATATGTGGTTAAGTAGACAATAAAAACTTAGTTGGAAAAAAAGATACTCCTTAAATCCGGCTTGTTCTACCTGTAGTCTGTGGACATCATAAAATTTTAACATTATTATGTGATTTTTATGTACATTAATATTATTATATATGTATAATGTTACTGTATATTTTATATATGGCCCAAGACAGTTCCTCTTTACTCACACACCCATTCCCTAAATGATATTCCTTCTTCTAAGAACTGCACCCTGAGCTCTTTCTGTATAAGTAGAGTCAAGGGATAGATTGGGTAGGAAAAGCTTCATCATATTCATGGTCATTCTAATCTTAGGGATTAGAATGATCTGTCTGCTACTTCCATCCATAACTGGATGCAGCATTCCAATTGTCTCACCAGTACAGCATAAAGTACTATAATGTCATGAGATCTTGAAAGTATCTCTCTGTTGATGCAACCCAGTACCATACTGGCTTTTTTGACAGCTGCATCACACTGCTAGCTCATACTTATGTGATGGGCCACTAGGATACCTAGATCCCTCTCACAGTTACTGCTATTTTGCTAGGTACCACCTACCTGTATTCTATACTTGTGCATTTGGTTTTTCTTGCCTATGTATAGCACCTTATTTTGCTCAGCACTGATTTTTGTTGATTAGGACCTGGTATTCATGTTTATCAGGATCCTTCTGAATCTTAAGTCTATCTTCTAAAGTGTTAGCTATTACTCCAGCTTGATGTCCTTTGCAAATTTGATGAGCTCCGCTTCTGTCCATTCATCTAGAACATTTATGAAGGTGTTGAAGAGCACTAGGCTTAAGACAGAAGGCAGAAAACATACTTTCTTCCATGTAGATGCAGTTTCATTGAGGACTACACATTGAATGTGATTGGTCAGCCAATGACTAATCCATCTGATGGTGATGCTGTCTTACCAAGAAGTAGGCTGTGTTCTAATGTGTCAAATGCCTTACTGAAACCTAAATAAACTATGTCCACTAATTTAGTAACTTTGTCAATGAAAGCAGTTTTGCCTGGAATGATCTGTTTTTGAAAAACCCATGATGACTTCTAGAATTATTTTGATTATATCTGTGCATTGCTTGATCATCTTTTATAGGATGATCAGGTATTGATGTCAGGCTGATTGGTCTGGATTTGTTAATGGTTAAAGATAGAAACAAGCTGCTTATAGTTTTCAGTATCTTGTTTAGTTCATGTGTATGTAAAAGGAGAGAGGATTTATTTAATAACTGCTGCCTAAGCTATTTTGTATTTCTATGAGCCCTATAATTTTTACTCCCTGTCTTCTGAAGAGGATGCCAGAAACCATGGGCTTAGTTATCTAAACCGAAACTGTACTCAATGACCCCGAATGACTGGATTTTCATAGACAAAAACGTAAAAAGCGGTTTCATCCAACCTGCTAAGCTGCGGGTAGCTGCCCTGGTACTTTTTAAGGGGAAAAAAGGATGGGTCCCTTTATCTATGTATTGACTGTAGAGGGATAAATGCCATTTGTATCAAAAATATTTATCCCTTCCATTAAGGAAAGCCCATTTGGCTAAAGGGAAGGTTTTCACTAAAATGGACTTGTGGGAAGCCTATTACCAAGTGAAAATTAAAGAAGGGGATGAGGGGAAAGCTGCATTTAACTGTTCCCTGTGATGTTTCCAGTTCTTGTTTCTTCCCTTTGGGCTCCAGGGAGACCCCGCCATGTTCATGCAATTGATGAACAAAGTCCTGCATGAATACCTGTACAAAGGGGTCCTAGTGTAGTTTACACTGAAACCATCATGGATCATGTGAAATTGGTGTGAGCAGTGCTAAAGAAACTCCAAGCTGCCCAAGTGTATGCTAAGCTTTCCAAATGCAAATTTCACAAAGACAAAATTGACTGTTTGAGTTGTTGCCTATCCCATAAGGGGATGGAAATGGACCCCAAAAAGGTGCAAACTGTTCTTGATTGGGCTTCATCCCGGACCTGGAAGCAGTTTCAAATTTTCTTGAGGTTTGCGAATTTTCTGTTGCCAGTTCATACCTTCTTCTGCCCAAATAGCACTACCCCTTACAAACTTGTTAAAAATGAAAGCGTAAGCCCAACCTCAGCCAACATTAAAAAAATGGTCCATGGAGTACCAGGCTGCTTTTGAGAAGTGACTGTTCACTGCTGAACCAGTGCTGAAGCACCCAGACCCAAATGCCCTTTTGTCATAGAAGCAGATGTCAGTGATGTAGCAAGGGAGGGGTGTATTCAGTGGTGGGATTCAACTGGTTTGCACCGGTTCAGGAGAACCAGTAGCTAAATTTACCTGAATTCAGAGAACCAGCTGGCTTCCAGAAGTCCAGTCTAGGCCTTGGAGGTCTGGAGAAGTTCTCCCAAGTCTAGAACAGCTCACCAGAAGTGTGTGGATGCCACTTCCGGAAGTCTGTTCTAGGCATCGGAGGCTGGAGGAGGCCTCCCAGGCCTAGAACAGACCACCGGAAGTGCATGATACCACTTCCGGAAGTCTGTCCTAGGCATCAGAGGCCCAGCCCTGCATCAAATATGAGAACCGGTTGTTCAGGTATTTGAATTCCACCACTGGGTGTATTACTACAAAAAAGTGAACAGAGGGCTTTACAACCCTGCACATACATTTCAAAAACCTCACTGAAAGACTGATAACGGGCAGTATGGGAAAAGGAAGCATATGCGGTACGATAGGCACTCAAAGTCCCCTTTGAGGTTTGGACAGACCATGAAAACTTTGGAGGCCCTTAAAACCCCTAGGAAACTGTTCCCAAACAGGTCAACTGAACACAGTTCTTTAACCAGTTCAGTTATCCCTTAATGGCAAAAAGCAGCCTCAGTTATCACAAAAGCTCAAGCAAAGCAGCCTAAAACCATACCTAATGGAGTAATCATGCTGAAATAACCCTAACAGATGACAACTGGTTTAACAATTATAAAAATGACTTCACTCTATGTGAGGGCCTTGCATGGTTTGGAAAGAAACTCTATGTCCCTAAGAGCCAACAGACTTTAGTCCTGGAGAAAAGTCATGATTCAAAAACAGCAGGGTACTTTGGGTTCATAAAAACCACACACCTGGTAAAACACCAATTTTGGTGGCCATCCCTGAAAAAAGAAATACATGCCATATGTGGCTAGTTGCCCAGTACACACAGTGGCAAAACAATGCCCAGGGAAAGTGTCAGGACTCCTACAAGCTGTGGCAAAACCACAGGCTCCTTGGAAGGAAATCTATATTGATTTTATCATCAAGCTCCCTTATTTGGGTCATGATAAACCTGTTTTCCAAACAGGTGCACCTTATACCTGCTCAAAGATCCCTTCATCTCATAGCATAGCAAAGCTCTTCATGCAGCACATCTACAGGCTACATGGGATGCTAGAGCACTTAATCTTGGACCAGGGAGTTCAACTCACTTCACAATTTTGGCAAGAATTTTTAAAATTATTAGGCACCAAGCAAGGACACTGTAGTTCACATCATCCACAGATTAATAGGGTGTGTGAGAGGGCTAATGGGGTCCTAGAATAATACTTGTACAATGTTTTATTAATTACCAACAAAACAACTGGTTGGACCTCCTCCTATTTGCAGAAGTGGCATACAATAACTCCATGCATTGTAGCACTGGCTTTACTCCTTTTAAAGTGGCTACGGGAGAGGAATTTGTTGCCATGCCAGAACTGCCCAAAAACACACTGGCTGACTGGACCACTCATGTACAAAATACAAAATACCTGGCCCAGCCTAGATGACACACATATTGCACATAAAAATCAAGCTGACAAAACACATGCTAAAGCAAAGGATTTTAATATTGGAGACAAAGTCTACCTTTCCACTAAATACCTCCAGTCTAGACAAAAGTCCCAAAACAGGCCCAAATACGTTGGACTTTTTTCCATTTCTAAGATTATCAACCCTGTCACAATATAGTTGGAACTTCCCAAAAACCTCAGATGGATTCATCCAGTATTTCATTGTAGCTGGTTGAAATTGGTGTTCACCTCTTCCTTGCAGCTGGATCTGGGAGCCCCCCACCCCCAGTCCCCAGCCTAATTGAAGGAGAACAGCATTTTGAAATTAAAGACATTCTTGACTCCAGCAGGCACAGAGGAAAAATCCAATACATCATAGCCTGGAAACATTTTCCCCTTTCTGAATCCGAATGGGTGGATGAGTAGCTTGTGCAGGCACCTAAGCAGCCTGTCACAACCCAGAGAGGGAGGAGGATGAGGGTACGAGAGCTTGTTGAAAAAAGAGGGGGAACTGGGGAAGACCAGCATGAACAGGAAACAGAAGTGTGAACCAGTTTCATCCAGCCACCTCAAGGAATTTTGGGTGCCCAGGATCTGGGAATGGAATGTTAACAGCTTCTCAAAAGTGTCCAATTCTCAAAGCATCCAGCTACCATCCTATTGGACAGATGAACTGGTCAAAGGGGGGAGGGCTAAGGGTTTGAAATAATGTAACAGTTTGTGCAGATTTTCTTCAGATCTGTCCTTGCATTAGCTGCATCCAATCGTCTCTAATAAAAGAGCATCCAGTTGTCTCTAGTAATGGAGTCAAGCGTTTTTCTTTCCCAGAGAGCCAGCCGGGGCAGGGCTGACAGCTACAAAGAATTGTAGAAAATGGTACAGTCACGCCTGATGTACATCATAACTTACCATATATTTACTTCTACAGCTAGATTGTTCTAGCAGTGGGAACACTAGATCACACAGAGAGACAGTACTACAATAGTAAATCAATAAAGGTATCAAGTGCATTAATTAATACACCAATGGTTTCGAAAATAAATGCAGGAGTCTTTTCTTTAGGAAACATATATTTATTTCAAATGACCTCAAATTCAAGTGCTTGTGGATCAATGGGATTATTTTTATCTAGAAAAATAATTTGACAATTCTGTCACTTGTTGGAAAAAAGCCAATTTTTTCAAGCAACAGATTTGGTTCATTTTAAAATCACATAGGCACAAATTCACAAATCATCCAGGGCAAATCCATGAAATAGGATGTTTCTGAATTTGAAAAACTAAGGAAATGTTGGCTAATCCTATCTTTCCCCTTTAGCACTACGGTATTTGTTTCCTAAGAATTTGTGCCAAAGGATTAAATGATCTAGTGGTGGAGGGGACCAGGGTATAATTGGCAAAAACATTTTTCTCACGTTCTGTCACTAGAGACTTAGTTGAGATCAACGATGTTCTTTCATTTATGGAAGAATAAGCCAGGATCTAAGATGTTATCACTCCCCCACCACCATGAAGTGTATATTTCCACACAAGGAGAAATGTGAATATTGCCTGTTGTAAATACACTGTTACAATACACATCATTTTAAATTATGCATGTTCACACACTAACATTCCACAAGAGATTTATTAATGATCCTTCTATAAAAAGCCCATAAATAAAATCTAACATGTTTTTTAAAAATCAAACATCTCTGAACTAAATTACAAACTCTGTTAAATCCAGTATAAGCTAAGCCCTGAAAAAATAAAGCAACAAAAAAGGAAAAAAGTGACATACAATATCCTTGATTATGTAATGGAGAAAGATGCTTCATAAACAACTTTGGCTATTGAGTCTTCAAATTACCGGTAATCTCATATTAATTGGAGCATCTTTAATAAGCCATGTTTTTTTTTGGTTCCTGCAATATTCAGCATGGTACTTATTTTATTGATGTGAGATATATTGTACCTTCCTCCAAAACCAGCCCCAGGCTGTTATTTCTGCTTAGAAGATTCCTAGAGTCTCTTACAAAACAGAAGAAAAAAATTTAACACAGAGGAATTCTTATACAGGAAGTCTTCATTTAGTAATCATAATTAGGACAGGCAACTTGGTCATTAAGCAAACAATTGCAAAGTAAAACAACAATTGTACTTATGATCTTATTTCAGCTTTTTTTTGCTTTATAAATTTGCAAAGATCATAAATGTGAGATTGGTTGTAAAGTTACTCTTTTATCACTGTTGTAACTGTGAATGGTTGCTAAATGAAGCAACTTGTTTTCTTTCTAACAAATGAGGACTATCTGTACATATGTACAATGCATTCAGAAAATATTCAGACCTCCTTCACTTTTGTCAATTTTGTTATGCTGCCCGATTCTACAGTTGTTGAAAAAAATTCTCATTAATTTACACTTAGTAACCCATAATGAGAGAAAGAGAATTTTAGAAATGTCTGTAAATTTATTAAAAAGAAAAAAACTGAAATATCATATTGGTTTAAGTATTCAAAATTTGCAACAATATGTGAAATTTAAGTCTGTTGCCTCTCATTTTTCTTGATCATTGCTGACATGTTTCTACACCTTGATTGGAGTCCCCCTGTGGTAAATTAAATTGATTGGACATGATTTGGAAAGGCACACTCCTCTCTATAGAAGGTCTTACAGCTGACAATGCATACTGTAGCAGAGCAAAAGCTATGAGGTCAAAGGAATTGCCTGCAGAGCTCAGAGACAGGATTATTGCAAGGCACAGATCTGGGGAAGGCTACAATAAAATTTCTGCCGTACTGAAGGTTCCTAAGAGCACAGTGGCCTCCATAATTCTCAAATTCAAGAAGTTTGGCACAACCAGGACTCTTCCAAGAACTGGTCACCTGGTCGAACTGAGCAACTGGGGGAGAAGGGGCTTAGTAAGAGAGATAACCAAGAATCCCATGGTCACTCTGACTAAGCTCCAGAGATCCTGTGTGGAGATGGGACAGAGTTCCAGAAGGACAACCATCACTGCAGCCCTCCATAGAACAGAACAGAACAGAACAGAACAGAACAGAACAGAACAGGAATAGAATAGAATAGAATAGAACCTTGGAGGTCTTATTAGTCCAGCAACCTTCTCAAGCAGGAGAACCTATACCGTCTCAGACAAGTGAATGTCTAGTCTCTTCTTAAAAATCTCCAGTGATGAAGTACCCATGATTTCTGGGGTAACCTGTTCCACTGGTTGATTTTCCTCACTGTCAGGAAATTTCTCCTTAATTCCAAGTTGCTTCTCTCTTTGATCAGTTTCTAACCATTGTTTCTCGTCCTTCCATCTGGTGCTTTGGTGAACAACCTGGCCTCATCTGCCTTGTGGCAGCCCCTCAGATACTAGAACACTGCTATCATGTCTCCCCTATTTCTTCTTTTCTTTAGACTAGCCAAACCCAAGTCCCACAGCCATTCTTTGCATATTTTAATCTCCAGGCCTTTCACCATCTTAGTTGCTCTTCTCTGATTTTTTTCCAAATTCTCAACATATTTTTTGTGATATGGTGACCAAAATTGGCTGCAGTATTCCAGGTGTGGTCTTACTAGGGTTTTATAAAGTGGTAATAATACTTTGCATGATCTTGATTCTATCCCTGAGTTTATACAACCCAGGATAGTATTAGCTTTTTTGGTTGCTGCTACACACTGCTGGCTCATAGTCAAGTGATTGTCTACTAGCACCAACATCCCTGTCACAGTTACTGTTTTTAAGCCAGGTCTCGCCCAATCTGTATTTGTGCCTTTGGTTTTTCCTGCCTAAATGTAAGACTTTGCTTTTCTCCACATTGAAACTCATTTTGTTGGATAGGGCCCATTATTCAAGTTTGTCAAGATCTTTTTGGATCCTGAGTTTGTCTTCTGGGGTACTGACTACTCCTGCCAGTTTGGTGTCATCTGCAAATTTGATGAGTTCCCCTTCTATTCTCTCATCTAAGTCATTGATGAAGATATTGAAGAGTACTGGGCCTAATACAGAACCTTGTGGTACCCCACTGCTTACTTCTCACCATGTGGATGTAATGCCATTGAGGACTACTTGTTGAGTACAGTTTGTTAGCCAGCTACAGATCCATCTGATGGTGATGTTGTCTATTCCACCTTTTCCTAAGGTTGTGGTCTACCTTGTCAAATGCCTTTCTGAAATCTAAGTATACTATGTCCACTGTGTTTCGCTAGTCTACTAGTTTAGTCACTTTATCAAAGAATGAAATGAGATTGGTTTGGCATGTTCTGTTTTTAACCAACCCATGCTGGCTGCTAGTTATGACTTTGTTTCCTTCTAGTTGTTCACAGATCTGTTTTTTGATTATCTTTTCTAGGATCTTCCCAGATATTGATGTTAAACTGATTGGTCTGTAGTTTCCTGGGTCTGTTCCCCCCCCCCTTTCTTGAAGATGGGGACCATGTCAGCCCTTTCCCAATCCTCTGGTACTTCCCTGGTGCTCCAGGATTTTTGAAAGATATGGTGCAGTGGTTCTGAGATAACATCTACCAGTTCCTACAAAACTCTGAGATGTAAACTGTTGGGTCCCAGTGATTTATACTCGTCAAGGTTGTTACCATTTTCTTGCTTACTTTAATTTTTGTTTCTAGTATGTCTTTTGCAGTGTTTTTTTTGGTGTGTTGGGCTATAGTTTTTTTTGTGTGAAGACCGATGCAAAGAATCAGTTAGGCAGCTCTGCTTTCTTTCTGTTGTCTGTAATTTTCTTGCCATCTTCCCTCTTTAGTGGTTCTACAGTTTCCTTGGTTTTTTTCTTGTTGTTAATATGTTGGAAGAAGCTTTTTTTATTCTCCTTGATTTCTGTTGCTAGTCTTTGTTCATTCTGAACCTTTGCTTTCCTGACTTCATCTTTGCATGTTCTGGCTGTGTGCTGATAATCGGCTTTAGTTACGTGTCCCTCTTTCCATTTTTTTGTATTTGTCTTTTTTGTCTTTTGGTTTGTTAGAGAGTTCTTTGTGCAGCCATGCTGGTTCTTCTTGGAATCCTTATTTTTCTTTCTCAGTGGTATTGTGCTGGTATGGGCTTTTGTGATCACATTTTTCAGGGTTTCCCATGCTTCCTGCCTTGTTTTCTCCTTTAGGATTTTCATCCATGGGATTTTTCCTAGGTTCTCTCTGAGTTTGTTAAAGTTGGCTCTTTTGAAGTTTAGGACATTGGTTGGATTGTTTTCTATTGCTAGTGTTTGCATTATATTAAATTCCCTTATGACGTGGTCACTTTCACCCAAGGTTCCAGTAAGTTTGATTCCCTCTATCACTTCTTCTCTGTTTGTAAGGAGTAAGTCCAGTATAGCTTTACATCTAGTTCCATCCTCCACCTTTTGGGTGACAAAGTTGTCAGCTAGGTTGGTTAGGAATCTGTTTGATTTCCTGCTCACTGCAGAGTTTGTCTCCCAGTTGATATCTGGATAGTTGAAATCTTCCATTACTACTGTGGTATGCTTCCTGCATGCATTTGTTAATTGGTTGCAAAGAGTTCATCTATTTCTTCTGATTGGTTGGGTGGTCCATAATAAACACCTATGGCAATGTCATTTTTTTTTCTTTTATATTGACCCATATACTTTCTGGAGAGATTTTATCTTTGATCAAGTGCATTTCTGCATATATGTAGTGTTCTCTTACACAGGGCTTTTCAACCAGTGGTACGGGTACCACCTGTGGTATATTGGCACCTGGGAGGTGGTACGCAACCATCCTAGAAAAGTGGCAGGGGAGGGGAATGAGCTGAACCGGTGGCAGCACTGCACAAGCCTGAGCGAGAGATGGCTGGAGCTGCAGTGCTGTCAAGGCTCAGCGGAAGCGCCAGGATCAGTGCTGCTTTCCAGCTGATCAGCACTTCTTTGGGGCTGTCAGGGCTCAGTGGAAGCGCCAGGATCAGCGCCAGACTCCAGCTGGAGCTCAGCGCTGATCCTGCTGCTTCTGCTGAGCCCTGAAGAAGCACAAATCAGCTGGAAAGCAGCACTGATCCTGAGGCTTCTGCTGAGCCCAGAAGAAGCTATCAGCTGGAATGTTGCAGCATCTCCAGGGTCTTGTGATTTACATTCAGATGCTTGGCAACTGATTCATATTTATGACGGTCACAGTGTCCCAGGATCATGTGAAGTGACCAAAACCTGCTGCAACCACCCAGCAGATGGGGGGAATAAAAACCAAACACCCCCCCATCCCACTCCTGCTGCCAATCCTCAACAGAAATGCTCACAACAATGAAAACCTCGGACAGGAGGAAGAGCACCACTGGGCGGGTAGGCAGGTGTCTTGCTCAGCTGTGGCTTGGGAGGCACTTTTTTCAGTGCCATTGTAACTTCGAACAGTCACTAAACAAATTGTTGTAAGTTGAGGACTACCTGTACTTAATCAGTTTTTTCCTTTTTTTTTGGGGGGGGGTCATCACGTTTTTGACACCTTGCTAGGCAACTGGTGGTACTTGGATATTGCCATATCCTAAAAGTGGTACAATGAGTGAAAAGGTTGAAAAGCCCTGCTCTTACATATAGTGCAACTCCTCCTCCTCTTTTTGTAGACCTGTTCCTTTTGAACAATTTGTATCCATCCATCAGTCCATTTCATTCATGGGTTTCGTCCCACCAGGTTTCTGTTATACCAACTATGTCATACCCTACCTCATGTATTATTGCTTCTAGTTCGCCCTGTTTGTTCCCCAAACATTTGTATATAAGCATTTAAGATTGTAATGCCTGTCCATGGGGTTGTTTCCTGTGCCTCCTGGTTATTATTTGAGTTTTTCTTTTTTTTCATCTCTGCCTACCTCATTGTTTTATTTGTTTTCTTGGGATTTGTGATTGGCTTTGGGTTCTAGAGATTTTAGAGATTGGTCACCCTCCCCCTCCTGATGAGTTGGGCCAGTCTTTTTCCAAGTACATTTTTGCCTGTTTTCATGAGGTGTAGCCCATCCCTTGCCAAGAGTCCTTCATGCAGTCCATGATCCAGGAAACCAAAGTTTTCTTGGCAACACCAACCCTTTAGCCAATGGTTTATTTCTAAGATTCTTTTTCCCCTCAATGGGTGTTGGTCTTTCGTTGGGAGAACTGATGATAAAACGACCTGTGCTCCTAGCTTCTTGACTTCATTGCCTAGTTGTTTGTAGTCCCTCACTATTGTACTCAGGTTGTTTGTTGTGTCATTTGTCCCAATGTGGTGGTGGAGGAGGGGTAGTAGTCTATGGGCCTAATTATTTTGGTTAGTTTCTCACCCACATCTTTGAGTTTTGTTCCAGGGAGACAGCATACCTCCTGGATTGTATGAGTGGTCTACAGATGGGTGGTTCTGTTCCTTTGAGGATTATTATTACCAACACTCCTTTCTTTTTTGTGGGGGGGCCTGCAGTCTGGGGTGCTTTTCTGTTTATCTCAAGTGTGTTTGTTCATGTGGCTTTTTAAGGGATATTTGAAGTGACCTTTTAAGGGATATTTGAATATGTTTTTTGTAAGGTGTCTGCATGTTTTCTTTGAGGGGAGAGTTGAGGGTCTGTGTGTTTCTGTCTAAGGCACAGGTTGGCAACCTGTGGCTCTGGTGCCACATGCAGGTCTCTTTCAGCGTTCTCCTGCGGCTCCCAGTCCTCCTCCACCATTTGCAGAGACAGAGACAGAGAGGCACTTGTGCTTCCCTTCTCTCACTCTCTCTCATGCGGACTTGCCCCCTTGCGGGGCTCCTGTTTGGCCCTGCGCCCGGGTGCCCCGCCCCCTGGGAGAAGCGCAGCCAGGAAGTCCTTTCTCGGGCTGGCCCCATCCGAGGTGCATGTTGCTGGGGAGCCCCCCTGGGAGCAGGCCAGCCCTCCTGCAAGCCGTGGCCCCAGAAAAGAGATCTGCCCCGTTTAGGGTCAGGGTCTCCCTTTGGAGTTGTTCCTGAAGTCCCACACTTACCCTGAAGTCCACTGGGAGATGGGAGGGGAGGTGGTAGCAGCTGCTTTCTCAAGGGACCTCTCGCCAGCCCGGTGGATCTGCTGGGTGACCCCTGCCCAGGAAAGGGAGGTAGGCAACAAGTGCCAGATCCCCCGTGGGGGAAGTTTGCTCCATCTTTCCTTTCCTTTCAGGTGCTGTTTCTGAAAAGAGAGGGGGACCCAATTGGAGCAGGAGGACCCCTCCCCAGCCCATCTCCACCACATCTGCCAGGGTCCCATGGCTTCCCAGGGAGCCTGGCTCGGGGCTGGGGGCAGGAAGCCGGGTGCTGTAGGAGCCCCAGAGCTGGAGGAAAAAAGGGCTGCCTGGAAGGATCGGCCCATGTTGGGGGGTTCCTCTCCTTGGGGCAGGGGGTCCTGGCAGCCTGGCTTCCTTCATGGCCCAGTGCTGGGTTTCCCCCGAGTATCCTGCTGGCTGCTTTGCAGCGAGGGCTGCAGTGAGGTCACCAGATGGGCAAGGCAGAGAATTGGGTCTGGGGTCTGCTGTAAGACCCTGGGGTGTCTCTTCCTGATTCTGCTCAGCTCTGGGTCTTTGCTCTGAAGGGAGCCCGGCTCAGCAGCTTTGGGAGTCTTCCAAGGGGGACTGGCTGTGACGCTCACTGGTCAGAGCTGGAGGATCAACCCCCGCCCTGCCGAGGGGGTCCACAGAGCCCAGGTGTGTCCTGGGATGGAGCCCCTGACTCAACCAGGAAGAGAGAGCAAGAAAAGAGCTTTGGGTTCTGCTTCCTCCCCCCACAGCAAATTTGGATTGTGGCAGATGTGAATTGACCTCAAGGAGAGAGATGGACAGCAAGAGAGGTAACACCCCCCCCACCCGAGTTATCCTGGAAGTTTTCTGGGAAACCCAGGAGAAGGGGAGGGGAGGGGAGAGGAGAAAGAGACAGAGAGAGAGAAAGAGAGAGAGATAGACTATGAATATGTGTGGTTGTCCTTTTAGTAAAGAATGTTTAATGAAATATTTTGATTTTTTTAAAATTAAGAGATGAGGTATGGGGATAATTATGCCTTATTTAAAGATGGTAGATAAGCCATTAAAATTGTTTTTACCCATTGGGGTGAAGGAGAAAGGGTTTCCCCCCCCTCTTTCTCATGTCCTTTTATTTCTCCCCCCTGCAATTCTTTTATATTTTTCTATTTGTAGTTTCTATAGTTTGCACCAGCTTTTTATTTCATAAATATGAGGAGGACTCCAACAGATATTGAGTATTTTATTTGAAAGTAACCTTCGATCCAACATCTTTTTTTTTGAGTTCAAAATGCTTTTGTTGCATGCAGAAATTTTATTTATTTATTTATTTATTTTAATTCCATTTATATCCCGCCCTTCTCCGAAGACTCAGGGCGGCTTACAAGCTTAGCAGTAGCCTTCATTCTATGTATATGCCTGCTTATTAGGGCTTTCACACCCCCCCCAAGCGGCATTATTACAAAGTCAGCTTAATTGCCCCCAACAATCTGGGTCCTCATTTTACCTACCTCGGAAGGATGGAAGGCTGAGTCAACCTTGAGCCTGGTGGGATGCGAACCTGCACTAATTGCAGGCAGCTGGTGTTACTTAAGGAGGCATTAGCCCACTGCTCCACCAAGGCTCTTTTAAACAAATAAAAATTTGTTTTCTTTATAGCAGTTCATTGATTTCATAAATGCAACACACTATAAATTTTTTATACATAGCATAAAGGTAAAAAACAATATATAGTGTTATCTTCATTTTAGATGTCAAAAGGGTTTTGTGGCTCCCAGTGTTTTCTTTTTTGTGGGAAACGGGTCCAAGTGGCTTTTTGAGTGTTTAAGGTTGCCGACCCCTGGTCTAAGGGGAGGAATTGATTGGTCAGTTTTAGCGGGGCTGTTTCTAGTTGGGTAGGATTGGGCAGAAGGGTTGTATGCTCTTTCTTGGTGTATGCGCTTTCTTTCTTTGGGTGTTGTGTTTCCTTCTGTGTGTGACATACCACCATTTGTCTTCCTCTAAGGGTTTATTGGTAGGGACAGGTCCTCTGGGAGTTATTTGTTCATTGTTTGGTTCCGTTTGGGAGGAACTTTCTTTCATATGTTGGGGTTTGGCTAGAGCTGCCTCTAAGTTCTTACCGTAGATTCCGGCGTATAAGACTACTTTTTAACCCATGAAAATCTTCTCAAAAGTCAGGGGTCGTCTTATACGCTGGGTGCTGAAACTTTAGGGACAGGGCTGGCTGGAAAACCTGGAGCGGATCTTCCATTTAGTCTGCGCAGGGAAAGTGGGACCAATTGGAGAAGAAGCTGCAGTCTGTGATTTTTTACAGGCTGGGGTCTGGGCTTTTTTCCTTCTAAAGTTGAAGAGCAGCTGTAGGCAGGTGGGGAATGCAAGAGCAACTTGAAAGGCAGGTGGGGAATGCATAGCCAGAGCAGCAGTTTAGCTCTAAGGACACATTTGACTCAGGAACTGGGCGGGCTGGCTGGAAAACCTGGAGCGGATCTCCCATTTGGTCTTTTTTTAAAATCCCATTTATATCCCACCCTTCTCCGAAGACTCAGGGCGGCTTACAATTTAAAGCACAAATCAATGTGCTTAGCAATAGCCTTCATTCTATGTATATGCCTACCTATTAGAGCTTTCAACCCCCCCCCCCCACAAGCAGCATTATTACAAAGTCAGCTTATTGCTCCCAACAATCTGAGTCCTCATTTTACCTACCTCGGAATGATGGAAGGCTGACTCAACCTTGAGCCTGGTGGGATGAGAACCTGCACTAATTGCAGGCAGCTGGGGTTACTTAAGGCTCTGCGCAGGGAAAGCTTTAGAGTGAATTAGGAAAAGTGGAAAAGTGAATTAGGAAAATAGGAAAAGGGTTGCTGGAATTGGGTACGTGTAGTTTAACGAAGAGAAGGGTGAGGGGTGACACGATAGCAGTGATCCAATATCTCAGGGGCTGCCACAAAGAAGAGGGAGCCAAGCTATTCTCCAAAGCACCTGAAAGCAGGACAAGAAGCAATGGATGGAAACTAGTCAAGGAGAGAAGCAACCTAGAACTAAGGAGAAACTTCCTGACAGTTAGAACAATTAACCAGTGGAACAACCTGCCTCCAGAAGTGGTGAATGCTCCAACACTGGAAGTTTTTAAGAAGAGACTGGACAGCCATTTGTCTGAAATGGTATAGGGTTTCCTGCCTTAGCAGGGGGTTGGACTAGATGACCTCCAAGGTCCCTTCCAACTTATTATTATTATTATTATTATTATTATTATTATTATTATTATTATTATTATTATTATTATTATTATTATTAAAGTTTAATCCACTTGCACTGTTTTATGTTTACATGTTTGATGACAAACAGCCTTATGTTTATAAGTGACAGTTTTCCTACTAAGTACCTGTATGTCATAAGCATTTGAATTAAAATTACCATATTAAAATCAAATCTGATGTTTTTTAATTTTTATTTGGTGTGCGTTGGAAGAGGGGTAGTCTTATACGGCGAGTATAGCCCAAACCCTATAATTTAACAGGAAATGTAGGGGGTCGTCTTATACGCCCAGTCGTCTTACACGCCGGAAAATACGGTAACTTTTTCCAGTAGTAGTTCACATAATTTGCATCTGATGCATGTGTAGTTTGGGTGTTCTTTGGGCATCAGTGCATACATGGAACATGTATTGCATACCACAATAGCCTCAGTTTCCTGTTCCATGAGTTTAGTGATTGATATTCTCTGTTATGCTGCCTTTGGTCCGCTGCTGACTCACCACCACCTGCAGGCCTCCCGGTTTGCTGCTGCTGCCTCGCCTCCACCTGCAGGCCACCTGGTCCACAAGAAGAATGCCGTCGCCTGCAGGTCACCGGTTGCCTGGTGCTGCCTCTCAGCTGCCTGCGGGCCTCCTGGCTCGCCGCTGCTGCCTCTCCACTGCCTACAGCCCTCTCAGCTTGCTGCCATTGCTTCTCCGCCACCTGCAGGCCTCCCGGTCCACCACTGCTGCCACCTGCCACCTCTGTGCTGCCCCCAGCTGCCTCACCAGTCCGCTTCTTTGCGTTGCTGCCAGCTGCCTCCTTTTTGCTTTCCACAGCTGTCTCACCGGTCCTCTGCTTCACACTGCCATTAGCTGCCTCGTCTCCACCATTTGAGCAGACGGTGTGTCGCGTGGCCTGGATTGCTGTGCTGGTCTCTGCTTCGTTGTGCCGGGTTGAGTCACAGGGCTGCTGGGCCTTTCAGGTAGGCCTCCGTTGGCCTAGAAGTCCTTCGGTGTCCTCTTTATTATCCTGCGCGGCCACTTTATCACATGGGTGTGTGTGTGCTCTGTTTCCAGTTCGCTGCTCTCAGTTGCCTTTTCTTTTTCTTTCTTTCTTTCTTTTTTCCTGCGTTGAGCTGCTTAGCTGTGCTCTTGAGCTGGCTCTCATTCTCTGCTCCTGGCTACCTCTGTCTCCACGTGCAGCCTTTTATTCGCTGCGCTTCTGTTTGCTGGTGTTTTCCTCCTTGCCCTAATTTCTTCTTTTCCTTTGTCCTTTCTACCTTCCTTATCTAGCTTTCTGCTTCTTTTTCCTCCCTTTTCTTCCCCCTCTCCTAATACCTTCCTACTTAGTTACTTCTCTCCCTGTGCTTCCTACGCTGCCGCCATTTTGGATGGAATATATGTGGGCTTTATGGCAGAGTGACTAGAGAGAAGCCTCTCCACAGTGCAAAACACATGAAAGCCCGTTTGATATTTGCAAAAAAGCACCTGAAGGGCTCCCAGACTGGGAGGAACAAGATTCTCTGGTCTAATGAAACCAAGATTGAACTGTTTGGCCTCAATTCTAAATGTTATGACTGGAGGAAACCAAGCACCACTCATCACCTGCCCAATATTATCCCAACAGTAAAGCATGGTAGTGGCAGCATTTTGCTGTGGGGGTGTTTTTCAGCAGTAGGGATTGGGAGACTGATCAGGATTGAGGGAAAGCTGAATGGAGCAAAATACAGGGATATGCTCAATGAAAACCTGCTCCACAGATCTCAAGACTTCAGACTGGACTGAAGGTTCACTTTCCAACATGACAACAATCCGTTCCAACAGCCAAGATAACACAAAAGTGGCTTGGTTACAACTCTGTGAATGTCTTAGAGTGGTCCAGCCAGAGCCCTGACTTGAATCTTATTGACCATCTCTGGAAGGACCTGAAAATGGCTGTCCACTGTCAGTCGCCATCAACCTGATTGAGTTTGAGATGGCAGAAAATCCCCAAATCCAGATATGCAAAGGATGTCATGTCATAGCCAAAAAGACTTGAGGTTTTAATTGCTGCCAAAGTTGCTTTAACAAAGTACTGGATCTGAAAGGTCTGAATACTTAAGCCAATGTGATATTTCAGTTTTTTCTTTTTAATAAATTTACAGATATTTCTAAAACTCTGTTTTTACTTTGTCACTGTGGGACACTGAGTGTAGATTAATGAGAGAAAAAATGAATTTCAACAACTGTAGAACGGGCTGCAGCATAATAAAATTGACAAAAAGTGAAGGGAGCCTGAATACTTTATGAATGGACTGCAGATCCTGTACACAAGAATCCCTTGTGTCTTCCAAATGGAAAGAAGAAACCTCAAAATAATTTTAGATCCTTGCAGATGGACTGCTTCCAACACTACTAATCAAACCCATAACATACCTCCTCCAGCTTTGGTCTCTAACTGTATATCTTAATAAAATTAATTACTTCTTTATAGATTATTTTGTGGAAAAATACTTCAGGCTTAATCCGGAATCATCCTATCACTTATCAAGAGGTTGAAAGGAACTGAAGAGGTTCAAAAAGTTGTCCTGTCTTTCTTTTGAGTGTGCAGCTTTTTGATAAGACTGTCTATGATATCTCTCCCACCACAGCCCTTTTCTACTCATCTTGTAGTGTAATCAGCAACCACAGCTGTAGATATGACTTCATTGCACAAAATAGGCTCCCCTAAAGCTAAATGGGGCCTTTTTCATTGTTTTCCAGCCCTCTTGCTGGCCAATTCTTTAGATGTATCAGGAAAGTGGATTGGCAGAGGAGTTTTTTAACAGCCTTACCCCAAAGGGCAGGAAAGCTCTCTGCCAAAACTCCACCCTAACGAAATCAGCTTTCATCATAGAGCTAGGGGAAGAAATGTAGTTTGTAACTGGATTCACATCTGTTTCCTACGCAAAAGGTTCCACATCTCTTGACCTTGAAATAGATTAAAAACAGAATAAGCACAATAACTAAATATAAGCCAATCAGTCATGTATGAAAACTAGGTTAGAAACCTACTCATCTCTCCAGCCTGCTGTCCAGTGTGAGATTATTCTTATTTTCATGAGTATCAGTGTGCAGGGGGAAACAAACTGCTGCGTTTGCAGAGAAGTTCTTTCTCCCTGTCTGTCTTGTCTGTCTGTCTGTCTACGGTCCTGCTTGTGCTTGTGGGTGGGTAAGAAGGGAAGATTTTGTAGTTTGTCTATCTGCAAGTGAGGGAAGAACTCAATAGCAAGGAGGCAGGAGCAGTGCAACTGCAGAGTTGAATTTCATATGAAGTGACTGCAGGTTTACTAAATATTTATTAAATGTACCTGAACAGTTAAAATAGAAGAATACTATGATTTGTACAAAATTGGAAGACAGAAAAAAATAAACTTGTGGAACTCTCAAAATAGGAGGAATAAACAGGATTGAAAGAAAAGATGGTTGTGAGCCCTTTTATCTTATCCTCTATCAGCTGTTTCCTCATGAGGCAGGTTGTTTAATTAAGAATAAGAATTTCAGTCAAAGAGAGCAAGGGCAGATGGAGAAGGTGATTTTGGCAGGAATGCAGAGCCCAAAGGCAGGGCTAAACCAGGGCGTGTTGGAAAGACACACAAGAACCTTGAGTGCATGTTAAAGATTTACTGCTCAAGGTCAATAAGACACAGAAGGAGGGAGCTCTTGCTTGGTAAGAAGAATAAGAAGACCCATTTCAAGTGCTGCACAAGGCAATGCTGTTCCCACAGTATAAGGGAATCAACTAAAGTTGAGGAAGGAATAGAGCATAATCGAAGCCAAGGGTCACAACAACTTTGTTAGAAATTTGATTTCAAAGCGAAGCTTCAGCTTTAGAAAGTCAAACATTTGAAGAATCTACTTCTGAACATCTGTGTAGCTGGATTAACTGCCTCCCACATCCCATGGTAGACTTTAACTCTAGGAATCATCACCAATCTTCCAAGTTATATTGCAGTATGACATCATCATACTGCATACATACTACATACGGAGGGGGAAAAACAGCCAGTGGCAAGTATTCAGTATCTTCTTTTTTATTTAAACTTTGTTGTTTGAACTTAGCCATGTTATTTATAAGCAATAATTCATGGTTTATCATAAAGTCCTCATAGTTTCACCACAAAACTATGACAATATAGGCAGAGGAGTAGTTAGTTCATAAGTGAAATCAAATGAAAAAGCATGGAACAGGTACCAATAACAATGCCTTGTCCCTCAAACATCTGGGGATGCATTAAAACAAATTGGAAACTGCTAGGAAAGAGCCATTCTTCTCAGATTATCTATTCATATAATAACAATATAAATTAAATCACTGCCTCACTTTCTGATCTGCTATTGTTTTTGTTTCATTGCTGTTTGTTTCATAAAGGTTGGTAACATACTAACCTATTTGAACAAAAATTTTATAAGAAATGCCAACAAACGCCATATAATTAATTGGTTGTCTTTCCCCTGGAGATGAGCAGTTGGGGCTTTAGAGGCTAGGTTGTCCTTAAAAAGACAATTGAAATAGGAAAGTGCATCAGGGTGTGTCATAATCTTTTCCTCTTTGGACTTGAAATAATTCTTTTCTCTTGAATGTGTCTGTATCTATGCTTATGTTGAATATAATTAATTACTATGTGTCATCAAGTTGTTGTAGATATTTAAAGACCACAAAGATTGACTATTTATTTACAGATAGTCCTCGACTTACAACAGTTCGCTTAGTGACTGTCCAAAGTTACAACAGATTCAAAAAAGGGACTTATGACCATTTTTCACACAACCATTACATCATCCCCATGGTTTTATGATCAAAGTTCAGATGTTTGGCAATTGACTTAGATTTATGATGGTTGCAGGATCCCGGGGTCACATGATTATCTTTTGTGACCTTTTGACAAGCAAAATCAATGGGAAAGTCAGACATACTTAACAACCATTTTACTAATTTAACAACTCCAGTGATTCACTTAACCAATTTGGCAAGAAAGGTCATAAAATGGGCCAAAATTGACTTAACCTATGTCTCACTTAGCAACAGAAATTTTTGGCTCAATTGTGGTCGCGGACTACCAGTATTGAGTAAATTTATATAGATAAATTTGTAGAGATAGATTTTCTTCATGATGATCTATTCCCACCTGATCTTTCAGGTATTTCAATAACATATTGATTGCTATGTAAATGAGTCTATTCATCTTGTGTAATGGGCTGTGAGCAAAACCTTGAGAGACAAGAGCAAGAAATGCAGCCTAGACAATGGTTTGACAAACGAAATCTGAGTCCAAAGCAGGAATGTAATTTAAATGACCTTCGCTCATTTCGCCAGGACCTGAAAACTTGGCTCTTTGATCTGTTTGGTCCAGACTGTGGGGTTGTTAATTTAACTGGGTTTTAGATTTACTCTTGGGGCTTGAATTTAATTTAATTGTTTTAATTGATTTTAATTTTTGTATTTCATGGTTTTAACTGCCCTGTAAACCGCCCTGAGTCCTACGGGAATAGGGTGGTATACAAATTCAATAAAATAAATAAATAAATAAATAAATATGGATCTCAGAATAGCTCATCCTAGTTCTCTGGAATGTAAAGACAGGCAGGGAGGAAGTATTTTCAGACTTAAGAGAAAAAGTCTGCTTCTTATTTTGTTAAATTGTTTGTTAATTTGTGCCTTAAATGAGAACTCTGGCTTGATTTGTTTAATAATCCATTTTTTTTCTTGGCTGTCCATGTTGTTGCAGAAGTCTTCTCCAATACCAAATTTGTTTCAAAGGCATCAATACTCTTCCTATGTTGCTTCTCCAAAATCTAACTTTTGCTTCCAGAAAATGTCACACGAATACCATGGCTTGTGTGATTTTGATTTTGGAGCTATAGACGCATTCCAACATTTGAATATCTTTTCCAAGGCCTTCTTGGCTGTTCTACCATGTGTTAGTGTGTGGCACATATCTTGACTACTTGTTTCTTTATGTTGATGGTTGATTTGAAAGGTGAAATGCATCTCTCTTTGATATCTTCTTTCTGTTAGTTCTAATGGTGGTTATTCTACCTATTGTAATTAGTTGATCTTTTAATATTTTAATCCTATTTTTTTCTCTGTGCTCCTTGACTTTTTTAATACAGTTTGTAGTGTCATCAGCATAGCACATATTATTGATATTTCTTCCTCTGATTTAAAATCATGCCCATCTTCTTTCAATCCTGATTCCCTTAATATATATTCAGTCAGTTGTTTGAATAAATAAAGCTAGTATATAGATTTGCCACACTGCTTTGTCAACCTGTTTCACTAACCCTTTCTATAATCAGTGAAGCACATAGTGACCTCTTTTTGGTAGGCTTTTGCTTTCTTAATTCTCTATCATGACAGCTTGAACATCAGCACCTTTTTTCCCCATGTAGGGGTCTAATCTCCATTGGAGGATAATAATAATAATAATAATAATAATAATAATAATAATAATAATAATAATAATAATAATAATAATAATAATAATAATAATAATAATAATAATAATAATAATAATTTAATTTAATTTTTTTAATTTTAATTCCATTTATATCCCGCCCTTCTCCGAAGACTCAGGGCGGCTTACAAGCTTAGCAGTGATGATGATGATGATGATGATGATGTTGGAAGGGACCTTGGAGGTCATCTAGTCCAACCACCTGCTCAGGCAGGAAACCCTATATCATTTCAGACAAATGGCTGTCCAGTCTCTTCTTAAAAACTACCAGTGTTGGAGCATTCACAGCTTCTGGAGGCAGGTTTTTCCACTGGTTAATTGTTCTAACTGTCAGGAAATTTCTCCTTAGTTGCTTCTCTCTTTGGTTAGTTTCCATCCATTGCTTCTGGTCCTGCCTTCAGGTGCTTTGGAGAATAGCTTGACTCCCTCTTCTTTGTGGCAACCCCTGAGATATTGGAACACTGCTATCATGTCACCCCTAGTCCTTCTCTTCATTAAACTAGACATACATACTGTTGTGTACTGGGTTTATTGCTTGAGAGAAGAGACGAGGCGAGTGAGTTCAGTCAGGGACATTCTTTATTTGCTTGCAGGAACCGAACTGGGCAACAGGGCTGCGAATGGAACTATTTATACCCTGGCCTCTAGGTGGCAGCCAATAGGTTTAAAGCAACCTATTGCCACCCTAGAAACAGCCAATGGCGGTGATGGAGATGGGTTGTCTGAGGAGCTGGGAGCCGTTAGCCAGCTCCCTGCTTAAGCAACTTTCCAGCAATCAAACCCACGTGATACACTCAGTAAAACAAAGCCCAATACATTACACATACCTAAAGATTATTTTGCTAGCATGTGAAATTAACACTGTTTGATAGTTTGTACCCTATTTCTTTTTTTAGTACTGGAATTTAAATTCACCTCTTTCAATCTGTAGAACTATGTTGTTCATCAAATTTGTTGGCATAGTTTGATTATTGCCTCATGGTGAGCTGGGTGGCAAACAAATTTAGATAGATAGATGATAGATAGATAGATAGATAGATAGATAGATAGATAGATAGATAGATAGATAGATAGATAGATAGATAAGTGTTTTTCAACCTTTTTTGGGCAAAGGCACACTTGTTTCATGAAAAAAATCACGAGGCACTCCACCATTAGAAAATGTTAAAAAATTTAACTCTGTGCCTATATTGACTATATATAAAGTAATTCTCTTGAATAGGAATCAAATAAACACAAAGAAAGTATTTTATAATTACTTTTCAATTTTTCCCACGGCACACCAGGCAACATCTCGCGGCACACTAGTGTGCCACGGAACAGTGGTTGAAAAACACTGAGATAGATAGATGATAGGTTAGCTAGAACCTTGATTGATTCTTCTTCTGTGGCTTGCCATATTTTGGTGAGTATTCCATCATTTCCTGTAGCCCTGTGACTCAGTAATTATTGGAGTGTTGGCCTAACTATCTTTTAGTACCGGTACTAGAGTTTCTTGTAATAGGGAATATCCTCTGTCTTGGGTTTTAATATCTCTTACTATACAGAATTTAGGTATACTCTTTTATCCACTTTGAATGGGTTATTATCTGTCTAATGGCATCCTTTGCCAAATCAATTTGAGGTTGGAACCTCATTCTGAATTCAGAGTTCTTTTGAAAGATTTTCCTTGTCTTTCTATAACTATTCCTAATATATTTACGATGTTGTTGAACTATTGCTTCTTATCTCTTCTAAAAGTAGTCTGAACTCTAAAAAAAATTTTCTTGAGATTTTTGTCCTTAGTTTTGGCTTCTCTTCTCTTCTTAGAAATTTCCATGGTTTGTCCTGACATCCAGTTTGCTTTCTTCCTTTTTCTTCACTTTTGGCAGTCTCTTTTCCCATTCTTTCTTAATAACTTCATGCCATATTTCCTCTGATTCTCTTAATAGTGAGGTTCAGGATTTCAAAGTGATTCCTAATGTTCTCCTTGAAAAAAGATATGTATATGTTTAAGGTGATTTTGTGAAAATTGGCATGAACTAACCTAGTTTTGCTGTTTCCCTCTGTTTCTGTTAATCCCGTAGTTTCCAAACTGTGCACTCTGTTCAATTTCTGTGAAGTGAGAAAATTTGGATTTAAAGGCTAGGCCTAATATGAATAATTCCCAAATTGTTCAAAATTTCTGTCTTTTGAAAATATTAAGCTTTTTCTATGAATAAGTAACTTTTGTCAGTGTCAAAGTTCTGAGTCTCGGGTCCTGAGTGCTGTGTACAAGGGGAATTGTGTCTTTGTGGTTTCCAGATGGAAGCATTGATCTTTACATTCATTTGAAAGGTATTCATTATCATACTTGCACAGGCAGGTGAGTGTTGTAGAACTGTGGGCACCTATATCAGGTATTTTTGGGGCTTGATGAAGGGACTAATAACCTACAGAACTAAGCTCATTTCTTGACAGTTATAGTTTTTTATAACTTTGGCTCTTGGTTAATTTGTGAATCTAGTTTGGAATCCAAGACAGTCAGTTGTTTGTTTCTGATGTTTTCCTCTTTTCCCTTAAAGTTTTAGCTGTGTGAGATCAGCATTCTGTTATCAAGAATTTCTCCCCGCACAATTTTATTAATATTTAATAGATCAAATGCTCCTGATTTCATAATGAGTATAATTTTAGATGGATTTATGACATAGAATATTAAATATTAAATATGTGAAATAAATATTGTGTATATTTTTATATATACTTTTATACTTCATAAGTAAAAGACTTAATTTGCACATATTATATTACTTTTCCAGGTATGAACTTAGTTTCAGATTGTTAATGATCAGTCCTGTTAGTTTGAAAGAACCTACTCACCTCCACATTATGGAATGTTTCACCTCAGTCTCTTATCCATTTATTATGCTGTATATAAAGATACCAAATTCTGGCATCTATACTATCAGTAATTGATAGTATTAATTTGAAACAATCTGCTTTTTAGTAGTCTATAGTGAACAATTTTGCTTATTATTTCTCTTTTTATTAGATATTTATCCTTGTAAACCACCTAGAGTCACTGAGAGTGAATAGCTATATCAATTTTTAAATAAATAAATAAATTATAGCAGACCAGCACCATCTTATGGACTGTTTAAATGATGGCATCTTCTTTTATATATTTAATCATCAGGACAGCTTTGGAGTTTACCCTTCATATTTATATATAATATAACTGTTAGATAATAAAGGCTTTTATACTTATCTTCTCCTTAAATACTTAACTGTTTATCACTGCTAAAATTATTCTAGTTTTCAAGGAAGGAGAAAGCACTAAACATCTAGCCACACCTATATTGTACAGTATACTATGCAATGGGGAAGTTACACTATGGAAATTCTTATACTTCTTGGATTTTTTTTTTACTTTTTAAAAGATAAAGCAGCATCTAGTGTAGGAATATTATCTCTTACATACACCAACATGGATACATCTCCCTTGAAGATGGTGACAACTGCAGGAACTATCAATGTACTATTCCAAGTAGGAGATGAAAGAGAATGTGAAGATCCAAAGAGCTTCTGGGAGAGGAGATTTGAGATCTGCTTGAACTTGGTGCTTTCAAATAGTTTATGAAAAATTGATGTTTCAAATGGTATTTGAAAAACTTTCTAAATTGTGTATTAGGTAAAGGTAAAGGTTCCCCCGCACATGTGTGCTAGTCGTTTCCGACTCTAGGGGCCGGTGCTCATCTCCGTTTCAAAGCCGAAGAGCCAGCACTTGTCCGAGGACGTCTCCGTGGTCATGTGGCCAGCATGACTGGACGCCAAAGGCGCACGGAACGCTGTTACCTTCCCACCGGAATGGTCCCTATTTTTCTACTTGCATTTTGACGTGCTTTCGAACTGCTAGGTTGGCAGAAGCTGGGACGAGTAACAGGCGCTCACTCTGTTACGCGGCACTCGGGATTCGACCCGCCAAACTGCCGACCTTCCGATCGACAGGCTCAGCGTCCTAACCCACTGAGCCACCGCGTCCCTTAATTGTGTATTAACTGTACTTAATTTGCTACATTTCATATAGTTTTATTCTTCAATAAACCAGAATGCAGCACAGCAAGCAGTCTGTGACTAATAAGATTCAGTGAATATTAATATATTAAAATGCTTAAGTTCTCTTCAGTAACTGTTCATCTCAGTAAAATACCTGTTTGTTCCATTCTTACTTTTCCTAGGCCTATATCATTTGCAATGAAATGCCTTCTTCAGGTCCAATGTATTAGATGTATTCTGATGTTGGCGGAACACTAACATATTTGATGCTGTATCCACAACAGCTTGATCCCTGTACTTTCTGGCAAGTCTTCTTTGCCTCCAGGATCCTCCTGTTTAATATTTTTTGTATGCTAATTCATTATTCCATCCACAGATTCCCATGTCATGATAATTGAAAAGAATCCAGTTGGCAACAGTAAAGCCTTTAATCTCAGTTTTGGAATGCTGTCAGGAACAAGATTGGGAAACTAGTTTTCTATCTCTGGCCAGATTCAGAGGAATTTTATTGATCTATGTAAGAGCCTTATATGGCTGCACATTATGAGCAACTGAGGTAGCTCACAACAGTTGTATAAAACCAGACATTATACAAGCGATAAAAAACAAAAAACATTACAAATAAAAACAAAAATCTGGCACCACAACCCATCTCCCTCAGTGCAGCTAGCATCGCTATCTCCAATCTGCAACCTTACCATATCTCAGTCCTTGGGAAAATTTAAAACAATTCAGGAGCCACCTACAAATAAACACCCCTCTCATATGCATGTCACCTTGAAAATACCAGTAAGTGTAATGATCAGAGAAGCTGACTGACTGACTGACTGCTCCCTATTTTGAAATCTGTTCATTTACTTGGCCTGAAGTCACACATTTTGGAAGCACCACCAGATGACAGACGTGATCAATAAAAGCAATGGTCAGGAGCATATGTGTACAGCTCTTCTTGGCACACCATTAAATCTTTACTTGGAAAAAAGCATCTGCTCAGTACCAGACACATTTAAATCACATCTAGCTCATTCTCTTTTGGGATGTATTTAAAAGATATTTGAAATATTCCATTGATGTAAAATGCAGAGACCAGAATTTGATTGGAATCCTATACCTTTTTTCTATAATTGGCTTTCCAGTGTTGACACCAAAAACCTATTTTTGATGGGTTTTCTCCTGCTCCACGAACTGTTCATTATTAGACTCCTCATTTATTACCCCACTGTATGCCACATTACTACTGAAAGCTGAACTAATTGGAGTATGGGATAAAGATCATATGACTGCGGCACTACAAGTTGTTAAACTTTTCTGCAGGAGGTTTTCTCTAAATCATTTTAGCCAACTTTGCCCCCCCCCCCCTATTCACAAACACTATTCTACAAAATTAGTTTCTTTCACCAGTTGTTGCCATCTCCTTAGGACCAATAAATGGGTTGGCCAATCCCACCTCAATATAATTAGTTGAATAACTATGACTTAAAATGTAGAAAGTAATATTTTGACTATTTATGCAACATATATACAATTGTCTGCTGCTTCTCAGTTGTGAATCTTAAGCTATTGGCTGAACTGCTATAATGTTGTGCAACTATTTTATTGACTACATTTGAAGCCAGATGGAATTATTCAGGACCAGAAAAAATTGAAAAACCAATGGATTGAATATGTGCAATTAACAAATAGGCTTGCTTGGTCACTCAACAGCGAGACACTGGTGAAGCGGGCACAGCAGCACATGCATTTTCTGCGTCACATGAGAAAAGCACATCTTCCTTCCCCTGTCCTTACCACTTTCTACAGAGGGAACAATCGAGAGCATCCTGTCATACAGCATCACAGTCTGGTTTAGAAGCATCACTGCTTCAGGCAGGAAGGTGATGCAGAGTTGTGAGGATGACAGAAAAGATTATTGTCAGTTCCCTCCTTTCCATCCAGGACATAGCATATAAGTGTTGCTTGAGCAGGGTCTGCAAGATTGTCTGGGACACGACACATCCTCTTCATGACCTGTTTTCCTTGCTACCTTCTAGGAGGAGGTTCTGTGGAATCTGAAGCAGAACATCCAGATTCAGTCATAGTTTTATTCCATACAGTATTAACCTTGTGAACTCTAAAGCTTCCTCCTTCCGTTATGCATTCAAGATGGACAGTGATTAATATTTGTGTGTTACTTATATGTAAGGGTGTAGGTTTATACATATATTGTATATAGCATATTTAAATGTGTGTTATGCATATGTATTTCCCATGAGGCAAATTCAGGAGTAGTGCATTAAATAGAATAAACCTATTTACTCTGTTTTCATTGAACAGACAAAAGCATTTGCCACTGTAAACAGGGAGGCTCTCTGGATCATTTTGAACCATTATGGAGGGCTGAAGAAATTCACGAAATTGATTCAGCCACTCCATGACAGAATGGACAGGTTCTTTACCATGGTGATAAATCAGCTGCATTTGCCATTTCATGAGATAAAGGAGTTAATTTAGGCACCAGTTGGACTCTTGGACCTTTGATGCTTGAACAAGGTCCCTCATATAGTCAGTCAGGAAACGCTCTTTGCTGATGACTTTGTACTCCAGGTGCACAAAGACAATGATCTTTGTAATGCTGAACAAATTTTCAGAGGTTGCTATGCTCTTTGGCCTATCAGTTTGAACAAGGCTTTATCAGTCTGTTCCAAATTCCAAGCTTATAGAACCAAAAATTTCTGTTGACATTCAGCTTGTCAAATGTAAAGAGTTTCAAATATATGGGAAGCATCATCTTGAGCGATGGGTCCTTGGACAAAGAAATTGACTCCAGGATCAGCAAAGGTAGCAAGGGTGGATATGTACAAGAGTGCTCAAACAACACATCTGTATCTTCACAAAGCTGAATGTCTACAGAGCTGTGATTATCCCATCTCTCCTATATGTGAATCCTGAACTCTGTACACAAGGTACATCAAACAACTGTAAAAAGTTCTGTCTGAAGCAAAGAGAAATGTGCTCTCTGCTCCATCCTTGGCATTTATTGGCAAGACATGTCTCCAATGTGAAGATTTTGGATTGCACATGGTCCTTCAGCATTGTGTCCCTGATTATCAGAGCCCAGATGAGGTGTTTGGGAAACATTCTCAGAATGGATGACCACCTTGCCAGTTGCTGTATAGTATAATGAAGTCTGGAAAGAGCTGCTTAGAGAGGCCATGCCAATGCTACAAACGTGTTATGAAAGAAGATATACTTCACTGTAACCTTCAGTTAGAAGTAGAAACTGCAATTGCTGACAAAACCAGTGGGGATACACTATGAAGCCTCCAGTGACTTTGAAGACAGGTGCTGCCAAAAGCTGATAAACTGTGAATAATATCACAGAACAGCAATCCAGTTACTGCAACAATTGACTTCTAGTGCCCCCATTGAGCTATTCTGTACTTCCAAACTAGAACTACAGAGCCACCTCCATGTCCAAGATGAACTATACAACAGTGTCTTCTTCAAACCTGAAAAACCATCATATATTTATTTGATGCCAGATGAAAGCATTCAAGTAGCTTAAGTTTAAATAAATTTATTTTATCTGGTTTTATATTTGAAATATAAATGCCAGTGGAGTATTGAGGATTTCATAGCCAATTTAATAAAATTGCTAGATGACTTAGAAAATTATTACTGAGGGTAATAGTACTAAGAGCTATTAATGATCTTGTCTAAAAAACACACTCAGTATTCTCAAATTTTGTAATATTTTGATCCCTTATGATGATAATTTGGGCAACATCCCATGATTACTATTTCATTGTAGTTAGTAATCTGGACTTGACAACCATGTCCAAAGGTAAAGGTTCCCCCGCACATGCGTGCTAGTCGTTTCCGACTCTAGGGGCCGGTGCTCATCTCCGTTTCAAAGCCGAAGAGCCAGCGCTTGTCCGAGGACGTCTCCGTGGTCATGTGGCCGGCATGACTAGACGCCAAAGGCGCACGGAACGCTGTTACCTTCCCACCGTAGTGGTCCCTATTTTTCTACTTGCATTTTTACGTGCTTTCGAACTGCTAGGTTGGCAGAAGCTGGGACGAGTAACAGGCGCTCACTCTGCTACACGGCACTCGGGATTCGACCCGCCAAACTGCCGACCTTCAGATCGACAAGCTCAGCGTCCTAACCCACTGAGCCACCGCGTCCCTAACCATGTCCAAGCCAACATTTAAAAAAAAAATTGGGACTGCTGACTTGGACATGATTCTCCCAGAGGATTCCAACCTATAATTTGAGAACCTATGCATAAGTCACATCCCAATTTAATAGATGTAGTCCTTGTTTAACTACCATTTAGTTACAGCATTTTGAAAAAGTAACTTTTTGAGCAAACTTCACCTTTACAACCTTCTACAGTCTGTAAAGCAAAGGAAAACTTAAGTAAGATCATAAGCAGTTTTAGTTTCACTTAGTGACTGCTTTGCTTGATGACTGAGTTGCTAGTCTCAATTATGATTGCTAAACCAGAATTACCAGGACTATTGGCTAAAAATAGACCTGTGGAATTAAGTTTCTTAACAAAAAAACCGTGTTCTATGGCTTACATTAGGCATGATTTAGAAGTCATGGTTAAATACTTCTAGTCTTCCTTCCAAAATGATGGGGGTGTAAGAGCGTCCACTAACTTGTAATGCTGTTAATTAGTAGCTTTGGTGACTCCATTTTGTTCTCACCCTATGAAGTTCTCCTTTGAAATCAAAGAGTAGAAGAAAGATTATCTCCCCTTATATCAGTTTTTATGGTCTTCGCATCAGTCCACAATGGTTATTCAAATTGTTTTTGAGAGCAGGGAGAAGGAATAGACTCACCCAGCTGTAAAATTAATGGAATACTGACTAAAAGAAAGGAAGCTGATAAAGTCATCCCTGTTTGCTAGTTATTTCAAGCATTTTAAGTGAAGAATGCTGTAATATGATAGTAGTAAATATTAAACATAGGACTACCATATCTGAACTGCAAAATCCAGACAACCACTAAATGGAAGCAGAGATCTAAAATGTACTCCATTTTTATTTCCATTTAAAGATACAATAACACAATTTTGCAACCCAAGTATGCTTGTCCCAGCTAAATTATACTTAGCGTGTTCAGAAAATAGGCAAACATATAAATGGGTAAGATGCATAAATTCGTTCAAAAGCTTAGAACACAATGCTAGAAACAATAATTGCATGAAGATTTGTTTCTGGGTTCCATGCAAATACGTTTCTTGAAAGGATGCACAGCTGACTTGAAGACATGTTTACAGAACGTCACAGTCCCCCGACAGGCCAGAGTAACCATCTAAAGAATTAGTATAGTATCATAGTGCTTCATTTATTCGTTTTAGTTATATTAGAACAACTATCATCATCTTATATATTCCCTGAGGTATTTTTGCAGTTTCTAGAGATTTACAAAAAACAAATAAAATGATATGTTATGTATGCTTGTTTTATTTTTTTATGAGCAGAGTTTTCATAGTGATGAATCAGGTACCTGAAGATGTTCCATCTGCGTGGGATTTATGATACTTTTAGAAGGATGCTTTTGAATCCTGCTGCTTTAGCTATACTGTGCTCCCTTTGGTTGTGTGTGCTGTTGCAACACTTACAGAAAAAAGGGACAGGCCTTGCAATACAATGCTGTTGCAAACTTTCATCTTTCTGATCCTCCTTTGCCTAATGCTTGTGAATGGCACTGGAGATTGCCTATCTGATTAACTAAAACAGATTTTTCAAATTCACAAGGCAATTATTACAAATAAAAGATATGAGTAATTTCCCCCTTTTAAAAAAATCCCTTCTCTCAAAAATATCAAGATGGCAGAGAATAGGAAAGCTTTATTTTTAAGATCTAAGAATGTCAGTATTCAAATTATCATTGTCATAATACTGTATAGTTTTTCATGAAAAATAGGCTACCTCCTCCAACATCATATTCTAGTTTAAAGTAAAAAAAAAATCCCCTAGAAACTTGTTTTGGAAGAAAGTAATTATTAGATCATTCTAGTTCTAATAATCTATGGGTATATTTTCAATATCACTGGATCCAGAAAATGACCTGTACTTGCCTCTACCTCTCTTATTTTTAACAGCAATATAAATATTTAGGAAAGCTCCGGTAATTTGACCCAAAAGCCTCTTCTCATTTATGTTCTCAACAAACAAGAGAAAATATCTGCATGTGATGATTTGGAACTCTAGCATACAATATTAGCGGAAAAGTATGTGTGAAGGAGGAAGTCTGAAGTAATGTGGCAGAGCTGGGACAACAGTATACTCAAGAGCCAGGATAGGTCTATGGGCTATGAAAACCAGTCACTCTTCTCATGAAGCAACATTCTTGCTACAGTTTTCTCTTTTGCCCTCTTTCAAAGCTTTTGTGGACAGACTAGAGCTCCATAGTCATAGACCTAATTAAAAAATTGCTAGAAGGATGAATTACTTTATCAGTAATGATATGAATAGGAGGCAAGCATCTAAGGAAGATAAGAGACCCATATTTATAATTCTCTTTATAACTAAGGACAGCATAGCAGCAAAGGGCCAAGGTTCAAAAGACTGTTGCCCGAGGAAGAAACTTTCTTGCCTTGGAGCAGTTTTATTTAATTTGCTATTTAGTTTTCAAGAAGTAAAATTCTTTTAAAACCATATTTTTTTGTTCAACAATGTTGAAATGTGGCAGAAGAAAGAGAGGCAAACTGAACACCCCATGCCAGTTGAAATCTATCTTCCATGCCTCTATCACAGTTAAATTTTGAGCTTGTGATGGGAAATCTGATCAAGTAAACTTTTCCATACTTGTTTTCCTAAAGCCAACTCTTAGAAGAGCAACTATATTCTTCTAAGATCAAAATGTAATTCTAACACAACCTATGTGACAATATATGCTGTAATTTACCATTTATTTATTTATTAAATTTCTATGCTGCCCATCTCCCCTACAAGGTGACTCTGGGCAGCTTACAAATCATTGAACAGGTGAAAAATAATCAAAAGATTAAAACGAATCAACATTAAAATATTACTAAGAACTGTGCCTATAAGAGCCAAGAGTCAAATAGGACAGGAATGAGATCTTCTTACTCTTCAGCCACCTCCAACAGTGAGTGCTCCAACTCAGGGCACCAGGCTAACTGGCAAAGCCAAGTTTTGACACCCTTCTGGGAGGCCAAAAGGGAGGGGGCAGTTCTTATCTATGGTGGAAGAATGTTCCACAGGGATGGGACCACAGCAGAAAAAGCTCTTCTCCTTGATGCTGCCTGGGATCTGTAGCAGGCCTCCTCCATTGGCACAAGTGGAGCAGGCTTGTCCCATCAGGAAAAGACAGCTCCCCAGATACCTTGCACCCACGCCATGTAGGGCTTTAAAGGTAATGACCAAGATCTTGCTTTGTAAATTCTGCTTCAAGCTTAAGACATCTCTTTCCATCTGCATGAGCTCTGAATTCTTTACTGGAAAGTCATGCTTGATTAACTAATTCTCAATATTCTTCTTCATTTGGTGAGATGTCCTATCTGTCAACTGGTCAGCCTTTCAAGCTAAGGAAGGGTCCATGAAATTCAAATAATAATCTTTTGACAAATCAAGAGGTTCATCAAATACTACCTTCACCAATGGCTACCTAATGTGGTAATCTACAGGCAGTCTAGGAAAAATACAACTGATTCAGTTTTGACCGTATCTAAAACTAACTCAGGAAAATAAGTTAATTTTACAAACCTATTGATCCTTTGTATCATACCCTGATCTAATACACATGAAATACATTCCCAAAAGTTGCACCAGTATATATCAAAGTAAGTGATCTTAGGAGTTGCAGAAAAGTATCTGAATAACACAATTTCCCTCCATTTGCCTTAGCAGAAGAAATAGTTTTTTTCAATAGTTTTCTTGGCTTTTTTTAGTTTTATAAATGTGATTCAAATGAAAGATTTCATTTCATAATGAACTTGCAGGGCACTGATGCTAAAAAAAAATATCTAGGGGTAAATGCCCATCTTCCAGACAAAGTAGAGTATTGAAAGATGAAACCAGACCGAACACAGAGTTACTTCTGGATAATGGATTGCACTCTCTTTTTCATAAACAGTAAAAATGAAGAATTATAGTTCCCTCAACTTTTTTGCTTCTGGAAAAACAACATTGCTGAACTCTACAAGGAGGCAACTGACCTCCACTTAGGCCTGACATGAAACTAACAACAATATGGGGCTGGGGATGGGAGAGATATGAAGGTCCCCTTGGTGTGAGAAAAGCACACACAGAGATAAGCCAACACAGAGGACTTTTCTATAAACACAGTATACTTTAATTTGTCCAAAGTCTTTAATGCCCCACTGGATAGCTCAGTCTACATGGTCTCCTGCCCAACTGGAGAGAGTACTGCATTTTTGATCCCCAAATCATTGCTGCAAGCAGCAGGGTTTATTGTCTGCTTCAATTTGGAAAGCCAAACTCAAGAGCCAATAGTTGTTTTGTGTCATATGAGCACAAAGAACATTCTGATTCCTCCATAAATCTATTCAAATCGTCACAACGCAATAAGAAGCAGAAGCTGCAGAGAGAAGAAAATGGAGTCAAACGCTGAGCCATCAAGATACAGTTTGCTGTTTCAGCCTTCAATGCAAGGAAATCAGAGCAGAGAGAAGCTCTTAAACCCAGAACACTTTTGTACAGTCATACTAGGAAGCCAAAGCAGAATCTGCATTAGAAGAATTTGACGCCCCGACCATCATTCAGAGTGAATATTTCAGCTTTATGCTCCTGTTGTAAAGCCTGCAGAGCTCGAAGAAGTACTAATTCTTCCAAACCATGGAATTCTACAAGAGAATAAAACATCCTTGGTTGAGAGAAAGTCACCCATGATTTATATACAAGATGATACAAAAATCTGGTTGAGGACAGAACTGGTGGCAACCCAGCAATACAGTGAATGCAGAAAAAATATGTTGCTAATTCTCTGAATATGTATATCCACAGCAGCATTTGCATAAAATGCAATATTCAAATAATTCTTTTAAATATCTAATGTCTAGTATTATCAAGAAAGGCTTGATATTCTATGAGCAATGCCAGACAATGTTCACAAAAGTTTGGTTTAGTCATGCTGAGATATTCTTGCCTTTTGAAGGTTCATCGCCCCAGTCTAGGACAGCATAACCAATTCAGTTATTTAATATTTAGGCAAGAGAATTTATTTTCCAACCACATATTATGAGATATTCACCAATATCGTAAATTTACTTTCCAACCTGGATGGGATAGCTCAATTCAAGCAAGACTAAGTGGATAGCTCAACTCAAGCAAGACTAAGTGGATTTAGGGTTTTGGACCCTCTGGTCCCAGGACCCGCCATTTTTAGTTCTGGATGGAATGGCACTGCTTCAGAGAGCCAGTACCCGCTCTAGAGTCATCCTGAACTCACAAGTCCTATTAAAAAAAAGTGATAGTCACTGTTAGAACTTTTACACACTGGGCATGGGCAATTAATGGTACTGATTATCTGAGCACATCTTGACAGTACTGTTCTACAAATTGCACTGGCTACAGTTTACCTGCGTGGAATTCAAGGTTCTGGTTCTTTCTTTAAAACCCTGTGTAGGTTCAGGCTGTATATATTTTCTATTTAATTTAATATAAATATAACTTGTGAGCTACCCAGAGTTTTGTACTTGATATGGACAGCCATATAAATCAATTGAGACAAAGAAGTGAGTCCTCTTGGACTCAATTTTCTGCTGTAAGGGCAGAAGGCTGCTGTTGCCAGGAAAACCTTTGCACAGCTTCATAAGTAATCCTACTTGTTAGGATTACATAAGTAGATAGTTGCAAAACAAGCTTAGAAATTTCAGACACTTTCCAAACTGTCTTTTTCTTTTCATTACTTAGCATAGCACCAATGAAACCAAACAAAGGCATGTTCATTGATCTGGAACACAGTTAAAATAATGATCCCTACCCCCTGACATTTCATTGATGAATGGAAACAAATTAATCGGGAGAAATATTCCGGGTTTGAATCCAGTTTGTAAAAATTAAAATCCAATTACATTTAAAAAATACGAAGTATATGCTCTGCTGTTCTGAAAACTATTTCTCTATCTTCCATTTGCTATAAGAAACTTAAATCAACTTTTAAAAATTCAGCAGAAGAAAGTAGACAGCAAGAAAAGTTCACTGGTTTAAAAATGAGACAGAAGAAACAAAGAATTTATCTCTTTCAACACTGTTACATGTCACTATGATGGAAAATGCACCTTCTTCCTCTGTATCCTCGCCATTGGATAACTCATAGAGTGTGAAAACCGAGTTTGTCGATCCATTCTTCAAAACCTGGAAATGGGGAGGGGGCAGGTAGAGAAAGCAACACTTGATATTTGATAGCGTTATGAGTTTTATATTCCTTTTTTTTTGTTCCACTAAGGATATTCACAACAATTCAATATAAATAAAACATGAACATATATAATAAACATTATAAGAAATAGATTATTACATCTTGGTAATAAAATATACCCCAAAAATCTGGAAAACAAATCAACTGAAAAAATTAAGTGCAAGGAAGCCTCCTGAGAAAACCATTGTAGAATTGGGAACACCAACAAAAAAACCTTTTTTTTCAATCAGTCAGCATTTTAACTTCCAAAGACATGGCTTTAGTATAAAAATCTCAGATATCAATCTCATCTATACAGACTCAGATGAATAAAAGCTATTGATATAATTTTTTTTATTCCTATCCATGTATTACTTTAAAAGATAAACTTTAGTATTATGAAATATATCATTTAAAAATATGATAAAAGGTAGAACACTTTTGTGCTATGATGGTGGAGATATGATAGAAAAGAATTGTGGGCTCCTGCTGAAATTCAGATTCTGGGAAGAGAGAAAGGAACTGTTTCAACGTATTTTTACAAAATCATTTTCTACCAAAGCTTAATTAATTTTGCACTGGCACCACAAAATATATTGCTCTTACCCATTGGTAAATTAGCTTGCCCCATTCCTCTGGACATCGCCATAGGATAAGAAAGCTAGACTTGTTCTTGTCAAGCCATTCAAGATTCCCTGAAGTGAAACATAATATCTCTATTATCAATGTCTGTTAAAAACATCCTTTTCAAATATAAATAATGGATTCAGCCCTAGCTGTCCCAGCAGCCTGATTTATCTCTAGATAAGTCTGCATCCAGTCCCTTAAGGCTGCATGTTGTGTCACGTCTACTTTGATGTTACTCTTAATAAAATGAAGGAGACACATATATATCTTGTTAATTATATTTATGGTTAGATAGGCATGTTACCCTCAAACCTACCTTTTTTCCTGAGCTCCTCTAACACAACAAGGATGGATTCCAGTGAGAGTTTTCCTGTTCCATAGTTAAGAAGATACTAAGCACAGGATAAAATGTGATAAACTACTTAACTCAAAAGAAATTCAAGATTTGGGATTACAACGTTCAAGATTATTAATGCAGTGTTATGCAGCCTCAAAAAATCACCATACTTGTGATGCAGCACATACTATAATCCTCCCATCAAATGCACCATGCAGCTAATAACCATGAGTAGTATTCAGCCACAGAACTAGAAGGAATGAACAGGCCATTTACGTAGCCCAGAATGTTGACTGTATAAGCGCAGCAAGATGCTGGTAGCAGTTGTAATTAAACAGTTGTAATTATATAAGATGTTGATAGAAATAAAAAATCTGAAATTCTATGGAAAATTCCTATTAGGGAAAAAAGTTTCTTTTAAAAATTACAGGAACATGAGAAAATTTGGTAATCAATACCTTAACAAAACCAAATTTAAAAGCACTTGAATGGAAAATTATTTTCTAGTAAAGCTATTGTAAAGCTGTTATTTACACTTTTTACAGTAACAGTTAACTAAAACTAAATTATATAAAATTTTACATGTAAAATTCCTCATCAAATGGAGAGATATTCTGTATAATTGTCTATCTTTTTTCCCCCAAGCCACCAATATAATCTTGCCAACAATAAGCATCATCTGAGCATTTTGTTTTTAACACAGCCTCAGGGAAATCAATGATAAGACATTTTATGTGACTTCAGAGAAGAAAATAGCATTTTAAAATAGAAATTAAAATCAAAACATCTGTAGAAATTAAGAACTTATTTTCCTCAGCAGAACTTAAAAAAACTTGTATTATTCTAACTTAAAGTGAAGCAAAGCGGTTTACTTAAAAAACAGAATTATTTTAGAAGGCAGATCTATTCTATGTACTTTTCATAAATCATGTAATCCTACATATAGGACCATACCAATAGCACATTTGGGTTAATGCTACAAGCTTGTATTGCTTCCAACTTGAACTTTTCACTGAGAAAGAAGCCAACTCTTTTATCATCAGAAGTTGCATGAATTCCTTGTCACCTCACCAAGGCAGGTCAGGCAGACTCATGATAGTAAAGGAAGGATACGCTGCAATTTCCAATTGTTGAACAGTGGGCTCTCTTGAGCCTCTGGAACAGTCATAGTATAGAGCTTGTTGAGGCGGCAGTATGATAGCACTAAGGAACACCATGCTGTCAGCTGTTTTTGCCTTGTATCCACGTTAGGCTGCAACCTAAAGCACAAAAGGAAACAGATGTAAAGCTATCATCTCAGAAGCTCAGTACTTTTAACTGCCAAATGAGAATCAAGAAATAGAACTTCCAGAATCATACCCCAAATTTTGTCACTGAAGATTAGATAGCTAATTTGACTAAAAATATGAATAAATTACAAGAAATCATCCAACTTCTCAAAATAGCTCTGTTGTTTTAAATAACCCATTTTAAATTTCCATAATTGCCAACAAAGCTATATGTTCTTTATTTTTCCAAACATCTATAAAACAATTTATCAATTTGATTTATAATTTTTAATAAGATTGTCCAGAGTTAAATAATTTAACCAACCCAGTTTTTATATGGCATGGTTGCCAGTTTAATCAGCCTAAAATACTGATATGTTTTGCAGCCATTATCACCCAAATATTGTCATGGATCCAACAGTCTGACTGGAAATAGTCCACATTAAAAAAAAAAAGGAAAATGGGGTCAGCAACCATTGGTATTATCAGCTCAGATGAGGATTTGATGAGCAAGAAGTATTTTATGTACTTCCTTTTAGCATTTTTTTAATGTTTTCCTAACTGATTGTTAAAAGGGACGTGGTGGCTCAGTGGGTTAGGACGCTGAGCCTGTCGATCAGAAGGTCGGCAGTTTGGCAGGTCGAATCCCGAGTGCCGCGTAACAGAGTGAGTGCCTGTTACTCATCCCAGCTTCTGCCAACCTAGCAGTTCAAAAGTACGTAAAAATGCAAGTAGAAAAATAGGGACCACTACGGTGGGAAGGTAACAGCGTTCCATGCACCTTTGGTGTCCAGTCATGCTAGCCACATGACCACGGAGACATCCTCGGACAAGCGCTGGCTCTCTTCAGCTTTGAAACGGAGATGAGCACCGGCCCCTAGAGTCGGAAATGACTAGCACGCATTTGCGGGGGAACCTTTACCTTTAACTGATTGTTTGTGGCTATCAAAGAATGGTGGCAAAAGCCTTCTCCAATTTAGCATCTATTTGAGGCAGGTGCTGAATCCAAAGAATTAAACTTTATAACTTTCATCTACTTTTCTTATCTCTTGTGTTCTGAGAATGTTGTTCTCTGGATTCCCTCCTGTTGTCTCCAGTTCCCTTTCCTTTATTTTTGAATTTTGTTTTTAGCTCCAAGGCCCCAACTTTCTTTCCAAATCTTTTGTTATTTGGTCGCTCCTTTTTTCCTGCCTTTTTCCCCTTTTATGACAAGTGTATCTTTGGTTAACGATGTCTGCAATTAACTTAATCAGTGCCCAGATGGCTGAATCTTTCTAATGCCATAATGTTCCCAGGTAGTTGATTCTTTCTCACAATTTTATGTTCTTCCATTTTATTATGTATTTGGTAGACAATTACAGCACCACCCTATCCTATAGTCTATATCCTATTACAATTATTTAATATTCTCCCTAGTTTATTTCCCTTTTTTCAGGTGATATTTCCACCTCATTGTATTACTCAAATTCTATCTACTATGTGGAAGAGACAGTATGGAGATATTAGCAGGAGATCTGTTTTACTGGTAAGTCCTATTTCTTCTCCTTAGAAAATATATGCTCCTTCCTCTCAACTAAAACTTTGGTTCTTGCTATACTCACCTCCATCTCCCACACTGATTCCAAAACTCTCCTTTCTGACTGCACCCCAATCTTCTCTATTTGTATTCTAAGTTTTACAATCAAACTTTCATCAATGAAGATCAGAGGCAGTCCCTCAAAATCCATAATAGGTTTCTTATTCAAATCCATTATTGGTTTTCCTATTTAAAATTCCACAGCTTTCCTATCTTATTTTATACAGTTTTTCTCACTATACAAACCACTTTTCCAAATCTTTTACTTCTATCTTAGCTCCATCCATTCTTTGTGATTTTCTATGCCTAAAATCCTCTTCTTAAAAACCTTAGTGTTTCCTATTTCTTTAAATGTTTTATTGAAATCTTAATTTTTTTTCAAAATCTTTGACATAATCTGGTATTCTTACTCCTAACACTAGCCATGTTTAAAGTACACACTTTCCCAATATATCCCATAAAATCCTTTGCCTTTTCATTCAGCTGTTTTCCTACTTGACTATTTCAAATTTAGATCCTTGGGAAAAGGAGTGTTTTTGTGAGGAAAAAAAAGATTCCGTATGAAATGCACTACACTGATGACATTCTTTTAACCATACAGAAACCAGGTCATGCATTCCATTTTGAATGCAAACATAATCTTAATTTTGTTACAAACCGGATTGCAGAAAAAAGTGAATCGCGTTAATCAAATTAAGTGTTTTTGGCTTTATGCATTTATTAATACATGGATGGAAAACCTGATAGCTTGTAGCCGTTGAACAACTCCTAATACTTCTCATCACTAGTCATGCTGGTTATGCTATCCTGGTTATAGATCAGCCACGGGGGCTGGGGAGTTCCTTCGGTGAACTGATTATTTCAATGCGTGGATATAAAGTTTCTTCAAGAAATGTCTAATTCAAACGCTCCTAGCAGTTCAGTACCGTCAACTGGGGGGAAGAGGGAAAAATCACACACACACACACACACACACACACACACACACACACACACACACACACAACCAGCAGCACCAGGAGCGAAATCTGATATTTTCTCGAGACAAGATCAGAAGCGAGTCGTGGATCGTCTCGCTCCGCTCAAAACGGGGCAAGAGGAGGACTTTCTACGGAAACCAGGGTTCCGACGGGGCATCTCCAACACGTGCACCCCGCACCGTGCCTCGAAGAAACGAACGAGCTCCTTAATCTCAGGGCCCAAGGATATTTAGACTGCGGAAGACCCGGGACTCACGTAAAGAACGGCGGGAAACTGTACTGCCAGGGCCACTCGAAACTCATCATCGCCGCTGAGGCCGAACGGAACTTCCGCCTTGGAGGACTAACTTGTGGTCCGTCCTACAAATCATTCCACTTCCCTTCCTGCAAGGTCCTTTAACCCAACCCCAGGACGCGTCAATAGAGCTATACAATGTAGAAGCTTCCGGTTTGGGTTGTGCCGGCTAAAATTTTGTTTGAGATTTGTTTTGGATAAGTGCCCGACACTTGCAAGTCTGTGGAGCACACGGCCTGTCAGCTTGCAACTAGCCGCTGTTGGAATTTAAATGGTTTAGAGCGCTGGAACGTTTTCTAAGCAATGTAAATTATTTCGGTATACTCTGTTCTGTATTTGGCGAGTTGTTCCCCGCCTGCATTCAAAGCAAAACGTGACTTGATATAGAGTGTGTGCATTAAAGTTTTATTAAACCTTATTTGCAAAAGCTACGAAGCAATGTTAGTCCCATACTGGTGTGTTTTGTTTTGTTTTTGCAGTCGCGCGGAGCTGAACATTTCTTTGCAATGGTGAAACTACCGGGAGATATCTCTGAACGCGTTCTTTATTAATCCTTCCTATCAAAATCAGAATCCTCAAGTACAGTCTCTTTCTCTCATTTAGACTCCGCTTTTCAAGAACCTAAAAAAAATACTGTCTGCAGATCAGTAAGAAATAATAAAAATTGGGAAGAGCAATTGAAATACCCGGGGCTCATTTAAATCAGCTTAATCTACACATGACCTCCAAGTAAACCGTGGACTGCATGCTGAACGCAATAGGGCCACACATGTCACACAACCTGCCTTGCCTACCGTACAAAGTTTACCTTTGTGGCTGGAAAAAAAACCTTCAATTTTTAGTGTATCTAAAAGACTAGGATTTTGTTCAAGGTAAGTTAATACTATTAATGTTACCATGCACTGTGTGGCTTTAAATTACAAGAAGGCATTTTATTAATCTTTTGGGACATTTACCACTGGCATGCCCATTTAGTTTAATGAGTGGAAATGTCAGCTTTCTATGTAGAATAAAATTGGCCCAATAAAACAAAATGTGGTTGCTTGTAAAAGATTAAATTATTTTTAAGAAGTTGTCAAACAAGGTGGAAAAATTTACATTTGGAGTTTAATATGGATATTGACTTGAAGCAAATTAAAGTTGAAACTTTGTTGGTGAACAGATTACTTTTAATTTACCTTTAAGTTAAATCCACTTTAATAAATAGATCTGATTAAACCTAATACTGTAGGTCTACCTTTACATCTGACCAATACATCATTAATATATATTATTAATAATAATACCTCTGAATCACAAGACATTGGCTTTATTCTTATTCTTCCCCTCTGCAGTTTGAATATAAAGTATAAAAGACTAAAGAGAGATTTTTGTAGACATCCCAGCCATTGAACTACCAAAGGAACTGAAACAGCAAAGTTTCGCTTTTGGACAAGCTTCCACGCCAGCTGCCTTTCTTTCCTCTCACTTTGCCTCTTTTTAACCTCACACCACCCCCACCTCCCCATCTTCTGTAAGGGAAGGCAAAAGGCTCGCTCACCTCTTGTGAAAGATGGCCTTTATGTTTATGTGTCTCCCACCGCCACCTTTGGCTCTCACACCACATGGTCTGATCCAGCCAATCAATCCACGCTCTGGCTGTGGTGCTCCAGCGCCTCATGGTTCCTACTAGAAGAGGCAGACAGCAGCAGAGGTGCCTCTGTTAGCAGCAGGGCATTTTCAAAAGCAAATGAGATAGGAAGTGTAATGTATTGGCCTTATCTGTGTAATTCACTTGCTTTATGTGTGTTATATGTTAAACTAATGTTAAGAGTTAAAAGAATGTTAATGTTGTATGAGGTAAACACGGTGACAGGAATACACGCGGGAGCTTTTTACAGCTGTCAAAAGCTGCCGCCAGCAGAAGCGCATGCGCAGCCAGCTGACAGCTCTCCGCTGTCAAACAAGTTTCCCACCACGCATGCGCCACCGCCACGAGGACGCGAAGCTGTCAAATACACACCGCTGCTGATTGGCTCAGCAATCCTGGCGGGAGAAGAACAACAGCGGATTGGTGCAGCCGGCCAGCTGCCGGCTATAAAAGAGCTGAAGCTGAGCACCTACTTGTCCGGTACCTCAATAAACCTGTTAGACCAAGCCAGCTGTCTCCGAGTAGTCTGTGAGCCACTTCACTGGCGACGAGGATGGGATCTGCTTCGCTGAGCTGAAGTCACCGCCAGGGAAGAGAGTTCCCGGCGACCTGAGCGAGTCATGGCTGAGTCACATCGGGAAGTTATAACTTCCACGAACGCGGCGGATCAGATTAACGGACCGAGACAGCATGGCCAACTTCAGACACGTACGAGAATTCGACACCCGCCATCCGGAGCGTTGGGAGTCACATCTAGGGCAGGTCGAAGGGTTCCTTCTGGTCAGTAAGATCACGGAAGACCGAGCCAAAGTGGCAGCCCTCCTGTACATAAGCGCCCCCCCGTTTACGACGTCGCCGTCGAGCTATTCAGCCCGGTACCGATTGCGGAGGTACCCTACGCTGAACTAACCGAAAGACTCAACAAACACTTCATGCCTGCACGCTCGGAGCTGTACTGGAGAGTTCAATTCGTGCATCGACGCCAGCAACCAGATGAATCGGCGAATGACTTCATCGCAGGAGTCCGGCACGCCGCCTGAAGCTGCTGATTCCCGGACTTAGAAGACCGGATCAAGGACCAGATAGTTATCGGGCTCAAAGATGAGCGCCTCCAGAAGAAGATTATTGCAAAACCCGATTTAAATCTAGCAGAGGTCTCCAGGGAAGTGGTAGCGTATGAGGACAGCCACTGAGGGGACCCTGCACGGTCCGCCAGCGAACAACAAGGGACAGTACATCAAGATGAAACAACCCTTAGTGACGACGACGGAACCATAGACCTGACCGACGACGCCATACAACGGCGAATGGAAAAACTCCAAACCCGCCGGAGTGACCACGGAGAAAAACAAAAAGCAAGAAGCTACAACTCCCCTCAAAGCTACCCCAGGGAACAACGGTCCACCTGTGCCAGCTGCGGGGGCAACCATACCCGAGCCATCTGCCGCTTCCGTAATGCCAAGTGCGATAACTGCGGAAAAACCGAGCACATCAGGACAGTATGCCGGAGCCGACCCCGCGAGAATCTTCACGAGTTGGAGGCCACCTCCCCAGGTACGAGACCAACCAGAGCCTATAGCCAGAAGCCCCTGGGGAGCCTAGTGCAGGTGGTAGACAGGGATAAGGTAGCTAAAGGGGTCCACCAGCTAAGCCCCAAGGTAAAAATTAGAGCAAAACTTCAAGGGGTCCCCTGCGACATGGAGGTCGACTCCGGGTCGTCAGTATCACTAATCTCCCTCAAAACCTTCAAGGAAATTTGCCGGCTTAACAATAAGCAAATTCCCTTAGAACCCCCCCAGATACATCTGGCTGACTACCAGAAAACCCCCATTCAATTAAAAGGAAAAGCCCGAGTGTTGGTGGAGTTTAAAAAATTCCAAGGGCCACTGGAAGTGTTAGTTACACAGGGGGAACACACCAGCCTATTTGGTTTGAACTGGTTCAAAGCCTTAGGCATTGCCATCACCGGGGTCAATGCAACACAGGCCTCAAGCCTCGAAGCCGTCTGCAATCACTTTGCAGACGTCTTCAACGGCTCTCTGGGGAAATACACCGGCCCACCCATCTCCTTAAAACTCAACCCCACCGTACAACCAATCAGAATCAGAGCCAGAAGAGTTCCATTCGCCCTCAAAAAGAAAATTGAGGACGAACTGGAACGCCTGGTTAAGTTAGGGGTCCTAGAACTGACAGAAGGGGGAAGCTGGGAAGCCCCAATTGTCACCCTGATTAAGGCTAACAGCCAGATTCGGCTCTGCGCCGACTACAAGGCCACCCTGAACCTAGCATTAAATGCACATGCTTACCCAGTCCCGGCGGTGAAAGACGTCCTCGCTTCCATCCGCTCCGGCACCATCTTCGCTAAATTAGACTTGGCGCAGGCGTACTTGCAACTCCCTGTAACTAAGGAAACCACAGATGCGCAGACTATTGTCACTCACCGCAGGGCTTTTAAAGTCAATAGGTTGCAATTTGGCATATCAGCTGCCCCGGGAATATTCCAAGAAATAATGGAGAAGACTTTAAAAGGAATTTCCGGGGTCTGCCCCTACTTTGACGATGTCCTCATCACCGGCGAATCAGAAACTATCCTAGCGGACAGACTGTCAGCGGTTCTAGACCGATTTAGAACAGCCGGTCTTAAATTGAAAAAAGAAAAATGCTCAATTGGGGTGCCGTCCACGGAATTCCTCGGGTATAGAATCGATGCCCACGGAATCCATCCAACCAACTCGAAAATTAAGGCTATCAAAGCAGCCCCCAGCCCCAAAAATAAGCAAGAGCTGCAAGCCTTCTTAGGCTTATTGAACTTCTATCACGCATTCTTGCCCCATAAAGCAACAATAGCAGAACCACTACATAGATTATTAGATAAAGGGACACCATGGTCCTGGACTAAAAAACATGAAACCAGTTTCCAAAGTCTAAAAGACATCATCTGTGACAGCTCCACTGTCACCCTATTTAAAGAGGATGTCCCCCTATGCATCGCGTGCGACGCATCCCCATACGGGATAGGTGCCATCCTGAGCCATCTAACCGGAAATGGAACACAGAGACCAATAGCATTTTATTCGAGGACCCTCTCCAAAGCAGAAAGAAATTATGCCCAAATTGACAGCGAGGCATTAGCAATTGTCACTGGCGTGAAGAAATTTCACGATTACCTCTACGGCAGACCATTTACCATTTTTACTGACCATAAACCACTTTTAGGTATTTTCACTTGGAACAAAATAACCCCCCAAATACTGTCACCAAGAATCTTAAGATGGTCTACCTTCTTATCAGCATACTCTTACAAACTGCTACACAAACCGGCGAGAGAATTGGGCCACGCTGATGGACTCAGTAGACTTCCCTTGCAGGCAGTAGACCCCGACCCGGCCCCAGCCGGGCACATTTTAGCAATTTCAGAACTGCCAGAGTGCCCATTGTCAGCCAAAGACATAGCCTCCAACACAGCCAGGGACAAATATTTTAGCAGGGTACTGCGGTGGGTCACTGCTGGGTGGCCTGCAAAGTGCCCAGACCCGGAATTCCGCCCATTCTTCACTAAACAGCAGGAACTAACTTCCTATTTGGGGTGCCTTCTATGGGGAAACAGAGTGGTGATTCCAGAGAAACATAGACCCCAGACATTACGCACACTGCACGAGGGACACTCGGGAGTTGTGAAGATGAAGTCCCTAGCTAGAAGCTATGTGTGGTGGCCAGGAATCGATAACAACATCGAAGACCATGTGACAGGGTGCTACCCATGCCAATTAGCTAGACCGGACCCACCCCAAGCCCCTGTCCACAGATGGGAAACTACAAAAAAAATCCATGGTCCCGGGTACACCTAGAGTTCGCTGGGCCCCTCCAGGGACAAAATTTTCTAATAGCTGTAGATAGTTTCTCTAAATGGCTCGAGGTTGTTCCGGTCAACAGCACCACCACAACCGCCACTATTCAGGCTCTCAGAGGGCTTTTCGCCACTCACGGCCTCCCCGATGTCCTTGTCTCCGATAATGGACCCCAATTCACCTCTCGTGAATTTCAGATATTCACCACGGAGAACTCTATTAGGCATGTCATGTCGGCTCCGTTCCATCCCTCGTCTAATGGCATGGCAGAAATTATGGTGAGGTCCACGAAGGAAGCTTTAAAGAAATTCATCAAAGGGAACTGGCACCGGCGACTAAGCCAGTTCCTTTTAGCCCAACACACCACCCCCTGCACAACCACAGGCAAATCACTGGCGGAACTACGGTGGGGAAGGCGGCTAATAACCAGACTAGACAGAATGCACCCAGACAGAACGAACATCGACGCAGAGCAGCCTCTCCCACCACGGTCCTTAAGGAATGGACAATCCATCTGGGCAAGGAACTACGCGGGGGGACAAAAGTGGGTGCAAGGGGTTGTGATACACCAAACCGGCCCCCTGTCATATCTAATAGACGCTGGCCCTAACGGGCACCTCCGACGGCACATAGACCAATTAAGGGAATGGAGCCCCCAAAATGTATCTCGACAAGCATCCCCTAACATCAGGGAACTTGAAACCCCGCGAGAAGACGACCAGGAGCTACCCGACCCAACACTACGCAACACCGCTGACCTGCAACAACCAGAACATGGGGAAAGGGAGCTGGGCGGCGGAACACCCCTACGCCGCTCCAGCCAAACTAGGAAAGCCCCTGCCTACCTGCAAGACTATGATTGGGCAGGGAGCAATCTGCAACAACGGGGGGAAGGAACTAATCCAGGGGAAGGGTAAGGGGTGTGTTATATGTTAAACTAATGTTAAGAGTTAAAAGAATGTTAACGTTGTATGAGGTAAACACGGTGACAGGAATACACGCGGGAGCTTTTGACAGCTGTCAAAAGCTGCTGCCAGCAGAAGCACATGCGCAGCCAGCTGACAGCTCTCCGCTGTCAAACAAGTTTCCCACCACGCATGCGCCACCGCCACGAGGACGCGAAGCTGTCAAATACACACCGCCGCTGATTGGCTCAGCAATCCCGGCGGGAGAAGAACAACAGCGGATTGGCGCAGCCGGCCCCAGGACAACACCAAGTAGGGTTCTGCTCCAGTTCTAGAAGCATATTCCGCACTGGTGCCCATTGACTCCTTAAGCAGAAGCTTCGACTGCAAGTCAAGCTTCAGGGAGTTCCATGCAAAATGGAACTGGACACATGCTCAGCTGTGTCCATCTTTTCCACTGGAACTTTCTGGCACATTTGCAACCGCAGCAACAGATGGTTCAAACTGTGACCATCTAACATTTTGCTAACAGACTTCCAAAACTCCCGAGTGGCGGTCAAGGGCGAAGCCACAATTGCGGTAAAATTCAAGGGGTTTACAGGTCTTCTAGATGTTATCGTGGAAGGCCAACACATGAGCCTCATAGGGCTCGATTGGTTTGATGCATTGGGCATCCAAGTAACCGGTATTCACCGGACACAGGTGGCAAACTTGTCTTCAGTCTGCCAAGAGTTTGCGGATGTTTTCAGTCCAAGCCTAGGAGAGTACAAGGGCCCTCCAATAGCATTTAAGCTTGATCCCCTGGTAACACCAATCTGGGTCAAGCCTCGTAGAGTGCCTTTTGTGTTAAAGCCCAAAATCGATGCAGAGCTGGATAAGCTGGTCAGCCAGCGGGTATTGCAGCCCGTAGACTGTGGGGTGTGGGAGACCCCCATTGTAACGCCACTCAAGGCCAACGGAGAAGTACGCATATGTGCTGACTATAAGTGCACCATTAACCGGGCACTTCAACAGCACGCATACCCAGGCCTATCAACAGCTGCCAGTGACGAGGCCATGGCAGCCGCCCAAACCATTGTTACCCATAGGGGGGGGCCTTCAAGGTCAACTGCCTACAGTTTGGGGTGAGTGTAGGCCCAGGGATTTTTCAGGGAGTGATGGAGCATATGTTCAAGGGTATTCTGGGGGTCTGCCCCTACTTCGATGATGTATTCATTGCTGGGGAGTCTACAGAAGTCCTAGCTGAACGGCTTAGAACCGTCCTTCAATGGTTCCACGCAGAGGGATGTAAATTGAAAAAAGAGAAATGCAAGATTGGGGTACAGTCAATTCCGCATCGATGCCGATGGCATCCATCCAGCGGATTCAAAGCTGAAAGTGATTCAGCAGGCACCAAACCCTAGGTCCAAAGGGGAGCTTCAAGCCTTCTTGGGCCTTCTTTAAGTATCGAATCCTTAACAGGAAAGGCAACAATAGGAAAAGAATGCAACTCTGGAAATCTGTCGAAAAAAGGTGCCAGAACTCTTTCCAATGCATTCTATGACAAAAAAGCCGTGTGTGTGTGTGTGTGTATTTGTATTTGTAAGGTCCCTGGCCCTTACTTGAACCTGAGATACCATATCAATCTAATCAAATAACCCAAGTGGAGGCTTCTTAAACAGCTCTTTATTTAATCAAATAAGATGGCATGGTGGCAGACAATCTGAAACACTGGAAGAGTGACATCCAGAAGTGCCACACCTTAGAAAGTTAGTAGCATTGCTTGTTCTTGGATGAAGCTGATTATCTAGACCCGTACCATTCGGATTTCAGGCCTGGGTACAGCACGGAGACAGCATTGGTCGCGCTGGTGAATGATCTCTGGCGGGCTCGGGACAGGGGTTGCTCCTCTGTCCTAGTCCTTTTAGACCTCTCAGCGGCTTTTGATACCATCAACCATGGTATCCTGCTGCGACGTCTCAGGGGGTTAGGAGTGGGAGGCACAGTTCTCCAGTGGTTCTCCTCCTACCTTCTGGGACGTTCGCAGTCGGTGTTGTCAGGGGGGCAGAGATCGACCTTGAGACCTCTCATTTGTGGAGTTCCTCAGGGATCGGTTCTCTCGCCTCTTCTGTTCAACATCTATATGAAGCCGCTGGGCGAGATCATTCGTGGTTTTGGAGTTGGGTATCATCAATATGCTGATGATACCCAGCTTTTTATTTCTACCCCAAACCACCCCAGTGATGCCCTCGACGTGATGTCCCGCTGCCTGGAGGCGGTCCGGGTCTGGATGGGGAGGAACAGGCTTCAACTCAACCCTGACAAGACTGAGTGGCTGTTCGTGCCGGCATCCCGGGAAATTCCGATTATTCCATCTCTGGCCATGGGGGGGTGAGCTATTACCCCCCGTAGATAGGACGCGCAACTTGGGGGTCTTTCTAGATTCACAGCTCTCTTTAGAAGAGCATATTGGAGCTGTGACTAGGGGGGCCTTTGCCCAGGTTCGCCTGGTGCGTCAGTTGCGACCCTATCTAGACTGGGATGCCTTGCGTACAGTCACTCATGCGCTCGTGACTTCTTGTCTAGACTACTGTAATGCTCTCTACATGGGGCTGCCCTTGAAGTCCACTCGGAGGCTCCAACTGGTGCAGAATGCAGCCGCGCGAGTTGTGCTGGGGGTTTCCCGATACTCCCGTGTTACACCTTTGCTCCGCGAGCTGCATTGGCTGCCGGTTTCCCTCCGGGTGAGA